>NC_092374.1:43922769-44225800 GCF_030028105.1 Mobula birostris | reverse complement strand
TGCCATCGAATTCCTGCACCTAATTATCGGCCTGGTCAGAAGGTTTGGCTCTCGTCAAAAGACATTCCCCTCAAGAATGAATCCAAGAAACTCGCCCCTTGCTACCTCGGGCCATTCGAGATTGAAAGCATTATCAACCCCTCGGTGGTCAGACTCAAACTGCCCGGATCCATGCACATTCATCCCACATTCCACGTCTCCCAATTGAATCCTGTGTCTGTCAGCCCTTTGTGCCCATCTACTGAACCTCCTCCGCCCGCCCGGATCATTGACGACTACCTAGTGTACACCGTCCAGTGAATACTGGATGTGCGCTGCTGAGGCAGGGGTCTCCAGTACCTGGTCAATTGGGAGGGATACGGCCCGGAGGAGCACACCTGGATTCCACGCTCCTTCATCCTGGACCCTTCCGTCATCGGTGATTTCCATTGAGACCATCTGGACAAGCCTAGTGGTTCACCTGGAGGCTCCAGTTAAGGGGGTATTGTCACAGTCCCAACCGTTAATTCCCCATTTTCTCCTAATTCCCTTTGGTGATGGCACACCTGGTTTTTATCAAGACCTGCAGCATAAGAAGCTCAGCTTTGCACCCACTAGTTGCCAGGTCGTTGGTTTTGCCAGTTTGGTAATTAATGCTTCCCGGCCGCTTAGGACTGTGTGTTCTAAGTTTTGCTTCAGTACTGAGATTTATCTGTGAAACTCAGTCTCTCCGTGTCAAGATCAGTTTTCTAAGTTATAACAATTACAGCACGGAAACAGGCCATCTCGGCCCTTCTAGTCGGTG
The DNA here is from genome assembly GCF_030028105.1 of Mobula birostris. Taxonomy (NCBI): domain Eukaryota; kingdom Metazoa; phylum Chordata; class Chondrichthyes; order Myliobatiformes; family Myliobatidae; genus Mobula; species Mobula birostris. The sequence goes on along the minus strand of NC_092374.1, from coordinate 44,225,016 downwards.
CCGAACTCTTACCCTATCCTAGTCCCACCGACCTGCACTCAGCCCATAATTCTCCATTCCTTTCCTGTCCATAAATCTATCCAACTTAACTTTAAACAACAACATAGAACCTGCCTCAACCACTTCTGTTGGAAGCTCGTTCCAAGTTCTACTCCATTTCCGAGGTTTACCTGTAAAATCCCATCTCTCCATGTCAAGATAAATTCTGCCTGTCTCCTACCTTCCTGCTCTCCCTCCTGTTTGCCGTTCAACGCTCACACCCGCGTCTGCATCCTAACTAAATCTCCATGCCTGTGTCCTGCACTTGGGTTTGGCTCATTTGTTGCAACACATAGCTCCTTCAGTGCACACTTGATCTAATGCCAAGGACCTCTGGAATTCAGTTTTGAACCAAGACTGGCCACATTTGAACCATGACTAGATGAAATCAGGAGCTGAGCAGAGTTAAAACTAGACATCAGTGAGCAGGTATTGGAGACTAAGTTGCACATACTAGCACCATCATCTCTACCTTCCATCTCTTTGCTGATGACTGAAAAGGTAATTGTTGGGCATCATTGATTGCATCTTCCATCAAACCCCTAAGGAAATATACAATAGCTGCTTGCTTGCCTTCCTGAGAACAGATATTCAAAGATATTGACACCAACAAACTTGAAGCTGCTCACCTTTTCTACTGCTGATCCCTTAATGAGGACCAGTCTCTGTTTCCTCAGCTTCCACTTCCTGAAGTCCACAATCAGTTCCTTGGTCTTACTGACGTTGAGTGCAAGGTTGTTGTTGTGACACCACTCAACCAGCTGATCTGTCTCATTCCTGTACTCCTCTTTGTCACCATCTGAAATTCTTCCATCAACAGTTAATGCTACAGTAAAGGTTTTAAGTACTTTAGCTTGGATGTTGTCTAGTCCATACAGTCTTCTATATTCAATGTCCTTGGGCATTTCTTAGTACGATGTGGATTGAATTGAATTTGCTTGATACAGGTTCCTGTGATGATAAGGAAGCTAGTTGGCATGGTTCCAGTTGTTTGGGAATTGATGCTGGTGTTTCTCAGTCACTTTTGAAGCAGACATTAAAATCTTCAGGGAAAATACGTCCTGTGTCCTTGCTACTTTCAGTGCTTCTTCTAAGTGTTGTCAAGCTTAGATTCACCAGTTGAGGAAAGACTCTGAGTAATTTGATTTCATGCTGTGAAACTTCGTGGGCTCTGGATTAATGCTGAGGACTCCCTTTGCCACACTGTTTTGTTAGTCTGCCCCTGTTTTCACCTACCTGAAAGGTCTGCCTGCCAATGAGATAATGTGTACCAGGAACTGCAATAAAACAGTCTGTAAAACATAATACTCTAAGTTGGGCTGATGTTGACTAGTGTGTAGGATGTAATGCTGTGCATTACTGAGTGGTAGAAGGACTCAGATGACCAGAATCAAAAGAGGCTGTAGAGCAGTGGTTCCTAACATTTTTTATGCCATGGACCAAAACCATTAAGCAAGGGGTCCATGGGCCTCAGATTGGAAACCCCTACTGTTGAGGATTATAAACTCAGCCAGCTCCATCACGGGCACAAGCCACCCCATAATCAAAGATAACGTCAAAGATAGTGCCTTGAGAATTTGGTATTAATCGTTAAGGATCATCACTACCTGGCTCATGCCTTCATCTCAACACTACCATCAGGGAAGAATTATAGGAGCCTGCAGATGCACACTCAACATTTTGGGAACAATTTCTTCTCCGCTACCATTAAATTTCTGAACAATTCATGATCACTACCTTGCTATTCCTCTTTAACACTAATTAATAACTTTCTCTTGTAACTTATGGTAATTTGTTTACGTCTTGCACTGTACTGCTACTACGAACCAACAAACTTCATGACCAATGTCAGTGATAATAAATCTGATTCTAGAAGTGCCCAACAGCATCTATTGTAGGAGATTTGTTCACCAGGAGTTTAGCAGTTGGCTCTCGAGTGACTGATGAAGGCAAAAACTGAGGTTGATGTGTGTATTCCCCACATGACTGCGGGCTATTCCCATTCTAAATGTATGTTGATATTTATGTGTCTTTAGGGATCATTATTGTTTATTCTTTTATCACTTAGTGTCTCCATTTACATGTTATACTTCCTTGTTGTATTGCATTTCAAATTCAGATTTCTATCTGCATAGTTTTTCTATTGATTCATTTGCATTAAGGCACCCTCTTTAACATTCTATAATGTCACAAGTGTGATCAAACAAATTTCCTCACTGAAGCATACAATAAGATCTTAATTCATGTGACCGTAAACTGAGTGGAGATGGAGACACAAGACATGCTAGAATCTGGAGCAACAGTCAGTTGAAGAAACTTATAGGTAAGAGCATGTGTAGGAGCAAAGGAAGGATTCAAATGTCAGGTTGAAATCCTGTATCAGGACTGTTGCACTGTGTTTTTTTTTGAATTTCATAAACTTTATTTTTATTGTTTTGCCAATAACAGAACAAACAGAATAAAACCAAACAGACAGACAGGGTCATCATAGGTGAAGCAAAATCTGTATGGAACGATTGAATTTCTCTCTGAGACATGCCATTAAAAAATTTGAAAGATACTGGGAAAATTGGACATTTTATTTGAACCTGAAATGACTTCTTCACTGCACATTTATTTGGTTTGAAGAAGTTTGTTTTATTTCTTCCTATGAGGGAACATGAAGAATGTACTTTAAAGTCATGGATCTCAAGGTTCCCTGAGACTTTGAAGGAAAATTATGGACATAAGAGTTTGGTTAACCTTGATACAGCAATGCATACCGGGTTTTTAACTCAAAATCGAACTCAATATATAAGTTTGCTGATGACACAACAATTGCAGGCCATATCTCGGGTAATCATGAGTTTGAGTACAGAGAGGAAATTAAGAACCTGGTGGCATGGTGTGAAGACAATAACCTATCCCTCAACGGCAGCAAGACGAAGGAATTGGTTGTTGACTTCAGGAGGAGTAGCGAACTGCATGACCCCATTCACATCGGTGGTACGTAAGTGGAACAGGTCAAAAGCTTTAAGTCCCTCGGGGTCAATATCACAAATAACCTGACATGGTCCAACCAAGCAGAGTCCACTGCCAAGAAGGCCCACCAGCACCTTTACTTCCTGAGAAAGCTAAAGAAATTTGGCCTGACCCCTAAAACCCTCACTAATTTTTATAGATGCACCATAGAAAGCATTCTTCTAGGGTGCATCACAACCTGGTGTGGAAGTTGTCCTGTCCAAGACCGGAAGAAGCTGCAGAATATGGAGAACACAATGCAGCACATCACACAAACCAATCTTCCATCCTTGAACTCACTTTACACCGCATGCTGCCAGGATAATCAAGGACACGACCTACCCAGCCAACACACTTTTCGTCCCTCGTCCCTCCAGGAGAAGGCTTAGGAGCTTGAAGACTCGTACGGCCAGGTTTGGGACGGCCAGATTTGGGAAAAGCTTCTTTCCAACTGTGATAAGACTGCTGAATGGATCCTGACCCAGATCTGGGCCGTACCCTCCAAATATCCGGACCTGCCTCTGTTTTTTTTGCACTACCTTACTTTCCATTTTCTTATTTTCTATTTATGATTTATAATTTAAATTTTTAATATTTAGTATCGATTTGTACTCCAGGGAGTGGGAAGCACAGAATCAAATATCGCTGTGATGATTGTATGTTCTAGTATCAATTGTTTGGCAACAAAAAAGTATAAAGTATTAATGTCAAAAATCCTTTCCTCCCACAGATGTTGTTCAGCCTGTTAAGTTCTTCCAGTTGAGATGTTTGATATCCAGGACTGCCTTAGAGATGAAAGAAGTGAGAGCATATCAAAGGATTTCCAAGGCATCTGGAGACACAACTACCAATGGTACAGAAATTAAAATCACATATATGCAGGAGAGCAGGTGGAAGTGAATTGAATTGAATTGACATTATTACTTACATTCTTCACATACTTGAGTAAAGATGTTTGTTATGTCTCTGTCTAAATGTGCAATGTGTAGTTTAAAGTAACTTGTAATAAATAGTATGTACAACAGGTCAGTGGATATAACATATAAATACAATTGTATCAGCGTGAATTAATCAGTCTGATGGCCTGGTGGAAGAAGCTGTCCCGGAGCCTGTTGATCCTGGCGTTTATGCTGCAGTACCTTTTCCTGGATGGTAGCAGCTAGAACAGTTTGTGGTTGGTGTGATTTGGGTCCCAAAATGATCCTCCGTGCCCTTTTTATACACCTGTCTTTGCAAATATCCTGAATAGTGGGAAGTTCACACCTATAGGTGTGCTAGGCTGTCTGCACCACTCTCTGCAGAGTCCTGCGATTGAGGGAAGTACAATTTCCATACCAGGCAATGATACAGCTAGAGGAGATGCACTTAGTAGTGTCCCTTTAGAAAGTTCTTAGGATTTGGGGGTCCAACCAAATTTCTTCAACCATCTGAGGTTAAAGAGGCACTGTTGTGCCTTTTTCACCACACAGCCAGTATGTATAGATTATGTGAGATCCTCGGTGATGTGTATGTCAAGGAACTTAAAGCTGTTCACCCTCTCAACCATTGATGTCAATAGGGGCCAGCCTGTCTCCATTCTTCCTGTAGTCCACAACCTGCTCCTTTGTTTTTGTGACATTGAGGGAGAGGTTGTTTTCTTGACACTACTGTGTCAGGGTAGTGACTTCTTTTCTGTAGGCTGCCTCATTATTATTTGAGATAAGGCCAATCAATGTAGTATCGTCAGCAAATTTAATTAGCAGATTGGAGCTGTGGGTGGTGATACAGTCATAAGTATTCAGGGAGTAAAGAAGGGGCTTAGGATCAGAGGGGTAGAGGTGAGAGAGCCAACCTGCCGGCCATCTGATAGTAAGTCCACGATCCAGCTGCACAAGACAAGGTGAAGGCCAAGGTCTCTGAGCTTCTTATTGAGCCTGGAGAGAATTATGGTGTTGAATGCTCAACTGCAGTCCAAGAACAGCATTCTAAGATAAGCATCCTTCTTCTCCAGATGTGTAAGGATCGTGTGTAGAGCTGTGGCTAATGTGTCATCTGTTGATTGGTTGTGTCAGTAGGCAAATTATAGGGTTCCAGTTTGGGTAGTAGCATGTTGCAGATGTAATCCTTGACCAGCCTCTCAAAGCTTTTGCTTATTATTCACATGAGTGTGACAGGACACCAGTCATTCAAGCCGAGACCCTTCGTCAGGACTAGCTGAAGGAAGAGTTAGTAAGAGATTTGAAAGTGGGAGGGGGAGGGGGAGATCCAAAATGATAGGAGAAGACAGCAGGGGGAGGGATGGAGCCAAGAGCTGGACAGGTGATTGGCAAAAGGAATACGAGAGGATCATTGGACAGGAGGCCCGGGGAGAAAGACGGGGGGGGGGGGGCGTACCCAGAGGATGGGCAAGGGGTATATTCAGAGGGACAGAGGGAGAAAAAGGAGAGTGAGAGAAAGAATGTGTGTATAAAAATAAATAACGCATGGGGTATGAGGGGGAGGTGGGGCATTAGCTGAAGTTAGAGAAGTCAATGTTCATGCCATCAGGTTGGAGGCTACCCAGACGGAATATAAGGTGTTGTTCCTCCAACCTGAGTGTGGCTTGGTCTTTACAGTAGAGGAGGCCGTGGATAGACATGTCAGAATGGGAATGGGATGTAGAATTAAAAGTGTGGCCACTGGGAGATCCTGCTTTCTCTGGCGGACAGAGCGTAGGTGTTCAGCAAAGCGGTCTCCCAGTATGCGTCGGGTCTCGCCAATATATAGAAGGCCACATCGGGAGCACCGGATGCAGTATATCACCCCCGCCGACTCACAGGTGAAGTGTCGCCTCACCTGGAAGGACTGTCTGGGGCCCTGAATGGTGGTAAGGGAGGAGAGGAAGTGTAAGGGCATGTGTAGCACTTGTTCCGCTTACACGGATAAGTGCCAGGAGGGAGATCAGTGGGGAGGGATGGGGGGGACGAATGGACAACAGAGTTGCGTAGGGAGCGATCCCTGCGGAAAACGGGGGAGAGGGGGAAGGAAAGATGTGTTTAGTGGTTGGATCCCGTTGGAGGTGGCGGAAGTTACGGAGAATAATATGTTGGACCCGGAGGCTGGTGGGGTGGTAGGTGAGGACCAGGAGAACCCTATTCCTAGTGGGGTGGCGGGAGGATGGAGTGAGAGCAGATGTACGTGAAATGGAGGAGATGCATTTGAGAGCAGAGTTGATGGTGGAGGAAGGGAAGCCCCTTTCTTTAAAAAAGGAGGACATCTCCCTCGTCCTAGAATGAAAAGCCTCATCCTGAGAGCAGATGCGGCGGAGACGGAGGAATTGCGAGAAGGGGATGGCATTTTTGCAAGAGACAGGGTGAGAAGAGGAATAGTCCAAATAGCTGTGAGAGTCAGTAGGCTTATAGTAGACATCAGGGAATAAGCTGTCTCCAGAGACAGAGACAGAAAGATCTAGAAAGGGGAGGGAGGTGTCGGAAATGGACCAGGTAAACTTGAGGGCAGGGTGAAAGTTGGAGGCAAAGTTAATAAAGTCAACGAACTCAGCATGCGTGCAGGAAGCAGCGCCAATGCAGCGTCGATGTAGCGAAGGAAAAGTGGGGGACAGTTACCAGAATAGGCATGGAACATAGATTGTTCCACAAAGCCAACAGTTTGGAGGAAGTGGGAGGAGGCAAAGGAAAAATTATTAAGAGTAAGCACTAATTCCGCTAGACGGAGCAGAGTGGTGGTAGAGGGGAACTGATTAGGTCTGGAATCCAAAAAGAAGCGGAGAGCTTTGAGACCTTCCTGATGGGGGATGGATGTATATAGGGACTGGACATCCATGTTGAAAATAAAGCAGTGGGGGCCAGGGAAATTCAAATCATTGAAAAGTTTCAGCGCGTGAGAAGTGTCACGAACATAGGTAGGAAGGGATTGAACAAGGGGGGATAAAACTGTGTCGAGGTATGCAGAAACGAGTTCGGTAGGGCAGTAGCAAGCTGAGCCAATAGGTCTGCCAGGACAGGCAGGTTTGTGGATCTTGGGTAGGAGGTAGACACGGGAAGTGTGAGGTGTGGAAACTATAAGGTTGGTAGCAGTGGATGGGAGATCCCCTGAGCGGATAAAGTCGGTGATGGTGTGGGAGACAATGGCCTGGTGCTCCTTAGTGGGGTCATGATCGAGGGGTAAATAAGAGGAGGTATTCGCGAGTTGTCGCTGTGCCTTGGCAAGGTGGAGGTCAGTACACCAGACTACAACAGCACCCCCCCTTATCGGCAGGTTTAATAGTAAGGTTAGGTTTAGTGCGGAGGGAGTGGAGAGCAGAGCGTTCCGAAGGAGTGAGGTTGGAATGGGGACAAGGTGCGGTGAAGTCGAGACGGTTGATGTCCCGTCAGCAGTTAGCAATAAAGAGATCCAGAGCAGGCAGAAGACCAGAGTGGGGTATCCATGAAGAAGAGGAGGGTTGAAGACGGGAGAAGGGGTCATCGGTGGGGGTGGAAGAGTCCTTGCCGAAGAAGTAGGCTCAGAGACGGAGACGGCGGAAGAAGAGTTCCGCATCGTGGCGAACACTAAAGCCAAGGATTGATTAAGAACAAGAATGAGAGGGTTAAGACAGAGCCAAGGCTAAGCAACGTAGCTCAGGGTGAAGAGGGCTGGTAAATAAATGAATATTCACTTTGTGCTCCATTACATTTAAAGGGCAGCTGTGATTCCTTAGTAAGGTGAATTGGTAACAATGAAATATACATTGCTGTTACTGAAGTTCAATATAATGTAGCACTTCAGATGTAAAAACATAGATTAGCTATAACAAGTATACAGATGAATAAAGTAAGATGAAATACACATAACCCATAGTCTATTTAAATGGCAGAACAGGCTCAAAAAACGACTTTAATACTATTATTTTGATTATGGGTCATTAAATAACGATTATCGGTAGAGTTCATTGTATAATTAAAATATAAAAGATTTGCAGAGAAAAGAATAGAAATACTTTGCATTTCTACAGTTGGATGCCTTATTTGAATGAGTTGTCTTCTCCTTGTGCTGTTGTGATTAACAGAGATGCTTTAGATGATTTGTAACGTACAGAACCTGCACTTCCAAAGGTAGATATTTAAGCAAGCTTGAGGCTCAGACAATAATCCTTGGGGTTTAAGCAGACCTTTCTGTGTTGTTGGCAGTCAACTGAAAAATTATTCATTCACTCCTGTTGCCAGAAACTCATGAATTCTGCCTCTATCCATGTCTCCCATAGGTTGAACTTGGTCCTTGACTGAGTGCAGTGAACCATTACAGAAGCTATATTGATCCATAATTTGTCACTCTGAGGCAAATGTGCCCATTGATATAATAGATTGTCTTTTAATTGTTTCATTTCAGCTGTACATGTATGGAGGGTCTAATGATTGGGACCATAACAGTAAAAGGTTTGTTCACCTCCAGCAGAAATATTCCTCTACGTTTTTAACTGTATACACACTGCATAAAATTAACATCATAAATAAATACTGCAACTAAATATAAAAGCATGTACCCTATTAAAATAACATTCTGAAAGTGTATTGAATTATTGTTTTAAAAAAGTCAGTGCTGGGAATAAACAATTATATTCTTGCCATCAATACTCCACTTAAATGTCAAGACATTTGAAAATAATTTTGATCTTTGTGCTTTTTTCTTTTTATACCCCAAAAATATCCTTGTCTCCTTTTCATATATACTGTATATGTTAAGAAAAATGACATTTGCAAAAGGAAAACAGAAGAATAAAGAGATCACAAACTAGGGACAAATGCAATCTCTGTACGATTCTGATGAAGCACAGCTGGGGACACTGATATTGAAATAGTAGTATTAAATAATGTGGGAATAGTCATTCAGCATCTTTTTTATATAATGGCATAATTTATAAATCTGGAAGTTTTAAGAGGATTTAATCCAAAAGAGGAACCTTGGGATTACCATTTCTTTGTTCCATCTGCACTCTAGATCACAACAATCGGTCCCGACTGTACCTACAAGCTGTGGGGATCTGAGTTAAAACAGGCTTGACCTGAGTCCTGGTGTCTGGGTCAGTATTTTCCTCCAGTAAGATATGAACATATGCACCACCATTTTCCAGATGACTGAGGTTAAAGACATGATTTGAAATGCCCAAGGTAAGAATGTCTATCATTCTGCACACAATAATTTCTCACTTGTTTGTGATTCCAAGTGCACATAATTGAGTTTTGTATCCAAAGTGGGTGGATAAGAGTGAATTTGGTTAGCAGGGTTATAGCTCCCCATTTTATTCTTACATTCCCTCAAAGGGTTTGTGCAAGGCTGAGCCGGCATTTAATTGTTCCTCCCTAATTGCCCTTGAGAAGATGGTGATGAGCCACCTTCTTGAACAGCCACAGTCCATGCGATTTAGGTCTACCCACAAAGCTGGTGCATTTTACAATTCCTGGTTATGCAACCACTGCTGCCAGGTAGAAAATTACTGAATAGAACTGAAAATGGATGGGGGTCACCTGTCTTGTAAACACACCACCCAGAGGAAGGCAATGGCAAGCCACATATGTAGAAAACTTTTGCAAAGAAAAATGGTGGTGACCATGATCACCTATGTCACTGATGATGCTGAAGTCCTGGTGTGTTGCAGGTTGCACTGCAAACTACTGCTAATGTGTGTTATTGGTGGAGGGAGTGTATGGTGTTATTGGCTAAGGGAGTGAAAGCTGGCTTCCATGTCCTGTAATGGCTGAGCTTCTTCAGTGTTGTTGAAGATGTACTCACCCAGGGGATGGGAGAATATCTTATCATGCTTCTGGCTTGCTTTTTGTAGATGTTGGACAAACTTTGAGTAATTAGGAGGCGAATTACTCATCGCAGAATTCCTACCCTCTGACCTTCTCTTGTAGCTACATTTTGCAATGTTCATGCAATCCATATTGTTACTTTTTGGTGCAAGAGGTACCTACTGTGGAGGACAACCTCAGTTTCTCTTTGTCCGTCTGGTGCTCTGTGCTCTTAGTGGAACAGAATACTGGAATGTTTTAGATGGGAAATGAAGTGGATTAATAGAGGTGAGATACCTGCAATTGTTCTGCTGAGCAGAGTGATGCAAAGAAGTTATAGAGAGGAATCTGAGTAAGATGCAGCACTGATGTTCAGCCCTACAAGTCAGTGCCAACTTCTTACATAAGCACTAGCTGCCAATTTACATAAATCTTAAACAAGTCCCACACTGCATTCAACTTCTCAGATTCTCTCACTCATCCAAACACTAGGGTCATTCTACAGCAGCTAATTAAACTACATCTCACATGTCTTTGGGATGTGGGAGAAAAACAGAACACTTAGGGGAACCTATGCAGTCAGGAGGAAAACATTGATACTCCCCACAGATAGCACCAGAGATCAGGACTGAACCTGGGTCTCTTAAGCAGTGAGGTAGTGTCTGAATTAGCTGGTCCACTGTACTATAAAGAGTAAGTCCCAAAGTGTATACGAGGACTTCAATGATTCAGTTCCTTTCTGCGGCTTCTTTCAGCCACTCTTAGTTTCACTTGCAGTCTCCTCATCCCCGTGACCACGTGAAAGGTAACAATATCTTAATAGGACCATTATCATATCCAGACTTAGAAGGATATTAGAAGACACATGAGCCTCTGGTGAAAGACCTGGACTTTCAGAAGCATCCAGAAGACAGGAAAATGGAGAGTTTGAAAGATCTGGTTTCAGAAAAGGATAGGGTTTAGGGCATTGAGGACACAAATACCATTGTGATCTAGGTGATCAAGAATTTAAAGAAGTACAGATATGTTGGAGATTTATAGGCAGTAGGAAGTTACAGAGCAAGGGGGAAGTGAGGAAACTGAGTGATTTTAAAACCAAATTGTGATGTCATTTTGCTGGAACAGAGAACATAAGGAAATATGAGATGGATTAGGCCACTTGGTCGCTCAGTATGGTCATGGCTCATGGCCTCTTCCATATTAGTTCTCTTCAGCTGCCAGTTCCATGGTCTTTCAAAAAGTAACCTCCTTGCTCTTTACATTCTCACAATAAACTAGTATCAGAACCTTCTAGGGTAGAGTATTTCATAGATTCACCACTCCATATGAGAATATATTCCTTTGTACCTCAGTTTTAAATGACAGACCTGTTCCGAAAATCTTATTCAAGATTCATTATCTCATTCAAGATTTTCTCACTAAATGAAGCATTCAATATCTATGCGTCGTGTGCCTTCAAGGTCCTATATAAAATAATACGATCATTCCTCTTTCATCTAAACTACAAAGAATATACGTCTATCTTCAGTAGTTTGTGACAGGACAGCCTTCTCATCTCTGCTTTTAGCTACAGGCATCTGTCTTCGCCGACTACTAATGCCAGCTTTTCCTCACTTAAATATGGTGAGAAAAACTGTGACTAGTACTCTAGCTGTGACCTCAATAATTCACTGTACAACAATAGAAATGCATAAGCACAAGAGATCCTGAAGATCTTGGACAACACACACAAAATGCTGGAGGAACTCCACAGGTTGTTCAGAATCTATGGAAATAGATGAACAGTCCACATTTTAGGCCGAAACACTTCACCATGATTGGAAAGAAGAGGGAAGATGCAGAATAAGAAAGTGGGGGATGGGAAGGAGAACAATCAAGATGGTGATGTGTAGTTAGGTGGGTGGGAGGGGGGAATTAAGTGAAAAGCTGGGAGGTAACAGGTGGAAAAGGCAAAGGTCCGGAGAAGAACAAATCTGAAAGAAGAGGAGAGTGGACCATAGGAGAAAAGGAAGGAGGAGAGACACCAGGGGGAGGTGGTTAGCAGGTAAGAGAAGAAGTAGGTTCAGTGAGGAATTGAAGAAGAGGAAAAGGGAAGGGGGGAAATTACCACAAGCTGGAGAAATTGATGTTCTTGTCATCAGGTTGGAGATGACCTAGACGGAATATGATCTGTAGCTCCTCGAACCTGAGGGTGGTTCATTGTGACAGAAGGGGAGGCCAAGGACCAACATGTTGATACAGGTATTCGGATAAGAATGGAAATAGTTGACCACCAGGAAATTCTGTTTTTGGCGGATGGAGCACAGGCGCTCATCGAAGCAGTCCCACAATCTATGTCAGGTCCTACCAATGTAGAGCAGGCTGCATTGGATGTACCAAATACAGTGGATGACACCAAAAGATTCAGAAGTTCAGCGTTGCCTCACCTGGAAGGACTGTTTGGTGCCCTGAATGGAGGCCAAGGAGGAGGTGAATGGGCCGGTGTAGCACTTTTTTACCATTTGCAGGGATAAATGACAGGAGGGAGATCAGTGGGAAGGGATGAATGAAAAAGGGAATCATGGATGGATTGATCCCTGTAGAAAGTGGGGGTGGGGGGAATAAAGATGTGCTTGGTGATAGGATCCTATTGAAGATGGTAGAAGTTATGGAGAATGGTGTGTTGGATGCAGAGACTCATAGGTAAAGACAAGAAGATCTCTATTTCTGTTAAAGCATTGGGAAGATGGAGTGAGTATAGATGTCCAGGAAATGGAGGAGTCATGGGTGAGGGCAATATCACTGGTAGAGGAAGAGAAAACTTATTCTTTGAGAAGAAGGACATACCTGATGTCCTGGAAAGGATACCCTCATCCTGGTAACAGATGCAGCGGAGACAAAGAAACTGAGAAAAGATAATGTTATTTATACTGGAGACAGGGTAGGAAGAGGTATAATCAAGATAGCTGTGGATCTTGGAGGGTTTATACGAGATATCAATAGACAGTTTGTTTCCAGAGATGGAAACAGAAAGATCAAGAAAGGTGAGACAGGTGTCAGAAATGAATGAATTGAATTTGAGGGCAAGGTGGCAGCTGAAGGCAAAGTTGATGAAATTGATGAGCTCAGCATGGGTGTAAGAAACATCACCAATGCAGCGCAGAAAGACATCGGGAGCATTACCAGAGAAGTATGGGAACATGGACTCTTCCACGTAGCCAGTGAAAAGGCAGGCATAGCTGAGCTCGTGTGGGTGTTCCTGGCTACAATTTGAGTTTGGAGAAAATTGGAGGAGTCGAAAAATAAATTGTTGAGGGTGAGGACCATTTCTGCCAGACAGATGAGGGTAATGATGAGTCTTTAGTTAAGAAAGAATTGGAGAGCTTTAAGGCCTTCTTGATTGGAGATAGAAATGTACAGGGACTGGACAAATATGGTGAAAATGAGGTGATCAGGGCCAGAGAATTTAAAGTGTTGAGGAGATAGGAGGTGAAGCACCACACATGCAGCTGGGAAAGGGCTGAACCAAATGGGGATAAAACAGAGTTGAGGTAGACAGACTTGAGTGCAATGGGGCAGGAGCCCTTTTCTATAGGGAAGAAAAGGTCCCTCATTTTAAATTGCAATACTCTTGCAGGAAAGTTCAAAATGCTATTTGCATTCCTAACTACTTGTTGCCCCTGCCTGCTAACTTACTGTGATTCATGCTCCTGGGATACAGATCCCTCTGATTTACAGAATTTTTCCATTTAGGTAATATCTGCCTTTAGTGTTGATTGCTCTTCCCAAACTGCATCACCTCTTGCTTTCCTATATTAACCTACATTTATCAAGTCTTGAGTCATTCACTCAACCCATTTACGTATAGCTGTAGAGTTCAAATGTACTCACTGCAACATCACTTTACAACTACTTCCATGTCATTGGCTAATATGAATATCTCAGAGTGTGCTCCCTCCTCTAGTTCAGAAATACATCATAATTAATGGGCCAAGATCTGATCCTAGATCTAGCATCCTGAAAAAACCTGTTTAATACTGATGTCTGCTTTTTATGAATCAATCAAACCTTCCCTCTACAGTATGTTAAACACACTTTCTTCAATAGCATGAACCCTTAACTCTATTCTACCACTTTTCTCTGGCACCTTGTCAAATATAATGTCCTGAATTAACTCAAGAGAACCCTGGGTGTTTCAAGACTCTACTGTTGTTGCTGAGTAATTGTTTCTGGATCTCAAGTGTCATATGTGAAATGTTTTTTTCAAAAGTGTTGCTGAATTTGAGTAATGTTCATTGCTGTTATGTCTGCTCAATCTAATTAATTATGAAATCAAGAAAATAATGGGCCGTTAAATGTCGACAGTTCTGAGGTGAAGCAGGGAAGCTCAGTGCTCTGCTCAGTATCTGAAGTGGAAATCCTCAGCTGACACATGGGTTCTTGCAATCAGAATCAGGTTTAATATCAATAAGATTAAAAGAGTGCAAAGAAAATTTACAAAGGTGTGGTTAGGATTTGAGAACCTGATTTATAGGGAAAGGCTGAATAGGTTAAGGCTTTATTCCTTAGAGCATTGGACAAAGGGTTGAGATTTGAAAGAAGTATACAAATTATGAAGCATTGTGATCAGGTAAATGCAAGCAGGTAAGTTCCGGTGAGGTTAGGTAAGACTGTCTTGGATTAAGATAAAAACTCAAAAGTTTAAAAAGAACATAAGAGGAAACTTCTTCACTCAGAGGTAGTGGATGCAGGTTCAATTTCAACCTTTAAGAGAAGTTTGGATAGGTACATGGAAGGTGTATGCAGGGCTATTGTCCAAATGGGACTAGACCGATTAATAGTTCTGACACAGTGATGTCAAGAAAACAACCTCTCCCCCATTGTCACAAAAACAAAGGAGCCGGTTGTGGACTACAGGAGGAATAGAGACAGGCTAATTCCCATTGACATCAATGGATCTGGGGTTGAGAGGGTGAACAGTTTTAAGTTCCTTGGCATACACATCATCGAGGATCTCATGTAGTCTGTACATAATGGCTGTGTGGTGAAAAAAGCACAACAGTGCCTCTTTCACCTCAGATGGTTGAAGAAGTTTAGCATGAGTCCCCAGATCCTAAGGACTTTCTACAGGGGCACAAATGAGAACCTCCTGACTGGCTGCATCACTGCCTGGTATGGGAACTGTAATGCCCTCAGTCGCAGGACTCTGCAGAGAGTGGTGTGTACAGCACAGTGCACTATAGATGTGAACTTCTTACTATTCAAGACATTTACAGAAACAGGTGGCTAAAAAGGGCCCAAAGGATCATTGGGGACCTGAGTCACCCCAACCACAAACTGTTCCAGCTCTACCATCTGGGAAACTGTACAGCAGCATAAAAGCCAGGACCAACAGGCTCCTGGGCTGCTTCTTCCACTAGGCCATCAGACTGATTAATTCACACTGATGCAATTGTATTTCTATGTTATATTGACTGTCCTGTTATACATACTATTTATTACAAATTACTATAAATGGCACATTGCACATTTAGATGGAGATGTAACGTAAAGATTTTTACTCCTCATGTATGTGAAGGATGTAAGGAGTAAAGTCAATTCAATTCAAAAATTGAGATGATTCAGTTTAGAATGACCCAGTAGCTCATCCATTTTTCCAGCACTGGCAGTGGGACCATCCAGTCATATGTTTAATTGTGCAAAATTAGTGGAGCCATTTAAATGAAGAATTTTCAAAATTGGACAGAGACAAATATTTGAAGAACTGAAGATTATGGGAAACTGGCAGAGAAGGGAAGTTTAGGCCAGTGTAGATCAGCCAATGAATGGTGAGGCAAGTAGGTGGATTGATTGGTCTACTTCTGCTCCTATTTTCTTACCCCTTGTTTGGTGGTGCTGCTACTGAATCAGATTTACATGGTAACTTATGTCACAATTTGCTTAACCATGCATCCTTTTTTTTTATAGGAGTAATACAGACATCCAAACGCATAAACTGGACTAGGTCACTCAGACTTCAAGTTCGAGTGAGTTCTGCAATATCTCACACCAACATGAGCATGTTGTGCCACTTCTTTCCCAGATACACTTTGACACTATGATTCTGCATGGAACATCAAAAATGTGCAAAGCTGGGAGCTACATTTTTCAGTAAATCTTTTCCATCTTTCAGCCAACTTTTCATGGATTTTAAATGCAGGCCTTATGGCAGAACTGTTTTATGTAATTTTCCTAGCACAATCATCATCTACATAAATAGCCTGTACCCATTTTACCAACTTCTTTATTCTCTGCCAGCTTTTGAGCTGCCTTCACATGTTTTCTTGGTTGGAATGAATAGATCCATGCTGTGTCCTAAAGTGATCTTACTGAAAGGGATAAAAGAATTAGCCTCACTCGGGGTTTTTGTTGCTAATGGTTCCCCAGTGACTGATGCTGAAAACTCCACACATCATATGGGTTTGAACTGTAATGCCATTTGCTGTAAAGCAGCTTGCTAATGATTTCTCCATTCTCATGTCACTATTTAATCGGGGCAAAGCAGCGGAAATTATCCTTGAAGGGTCTAGCTGGAGTCATTATCTTCAAAACATGAGATATTTGGACAATTTTGTTCGAAGAGTAGACTCAGAATTCCAATAATGCTCAAAGTTTGCAGCCAATTGTACCAGTGAAACTATAAAATCCTAATGCTTGGGTGTTTTTGAAGTATTGCAAAGGCAAGGTTATTCTCATGCCTTTGGTAAGTTGTGGAGCTGATCAAAGCTGGCTTCAAATATTGCGCTGCATGGTAATAACAGATGTGATCTTAAGAATGGCACTGAATTAAATCTGGAATCATAAGTCAAAGAATCAATAGAATTGGATGAAGGCCAGGGGAATGCATTAATATGGAGGTAGAGCAAGAAGAAGGAAGGACAGATTCTTGAGAAGTTCTGAATTAACAAGAGATTCAGGGGTGAAGCAGAGTCATTTATTTAAGATATGGCATTTATTGAAGAGGCACACTTTGTTGTAGAGAGAGAGAAGGAGGATGAGGTGAAATGGATCACTCTTTAAAAGAATTGCCAGTAGCATGATAAGAGTCCTTCAGTATTCTGAGATCATAGTGATTCAAACCTGGATGATATACTAAACATTTAGTGCAACTGAGCATTATGCTTAACTTTCGTCATTCAATTCTATTGATTTTAATACTATCAAATTTTAGAAGTAGACACCAGTGAAGCTTCCACTATATGACATTTTGAGCCTTAATGAGTAAGGATGATTCTCCACTCTCTGAAGATGAAATTGAAAAGCCACCAACAGTACATTTCCAAGATATAAAATTTGTTTAGTAATGTAATCCATGAGAATCGCTTTCTAGATTTCTAAGGTACTGACAAATAAATCAATAAAATGTTGACTTTGACTTGTACAGTGACAATAACCAACTCAAAATTGAATTTCAGTGCTGAAAAATAACACTAAAATTACCACAACACCATAAGGAAACTTATATCACAGCTTACGTGGGTCAAATATGACTTGGGACACAGGCTAACATTTACAGGATTCTCTGTGAATGCAGAGCAGTGTATATCACCCAGACAGGACACATGGTGGAAACCCACATTAAGGAGCACAGGAGGTGTATCCATTTGGGTTACTTGGGGAAATCAGTAGTAGCAGAACAAAGCATTCGCAATGGCCAAAGGATTGACTTCAACAGTGCAAAACAACTGTGTCGCACCAATGGCTTTTGGGACCCCCTGGTGAAGGAAGCCATTGAAATAAAACTAGAGGAAAAGAATTTTAACAACGATGAAGGTCTCACTCTAAGAAAAAAACTGGAATGCAATTGTAAGCAAGGTGGGAACCTGATTGGATGAGGACTAACTAATCAGGAGGGATAGACAATGGGGTATAAGTACAAGGTTAAAATCGATACCGGTACTCGGCTGGAAGCCTGTAAGGAGTTTATTTGGTATATACACCGGGAAAAGTCTGGATCCTTTTTCTAAAATTTCTTGTTTTAAGTATGAATATTCAAGATGGGGAACAGCTTGAAAGTTAATATCAATGTCCCTGACTTTACAAAGTATTGATACAAAAATTACAGAATTGGTTTCAAACGGTAGACCATTGTATCAAGCATTGAGGAAAAATATAATTGCCACCAACTTAGATTTGTTTCCAACAATGTAACTAAGGTATTAGGATAAAATAAACATGGTAATTCTAAAATACAACTTGCCTTTATTGGCTGTGGCATTGACTATAAAAGTTTGGGATATCATGTTACAGTTGTAGAAAATGTTGGCTAGACCATGATGGATTGCTTCCTCGTCCAAAGGACCTTATGTTTTTGCCAATCTCAGCTTTCTAAACACAGCTGCCACTTGTAAGATCAACCAGTGTAAGTTAAACTTCCAACTATACACTTTGTTTAGCTTCTAGTCGTAAATGGGATCAAACCCAACACCCTCACAAGACTGTACTTAGAGTACTGTGTTCAATTCTGGTTGCCATGCTATCGTGCAAATGTAATTAACGTTAGAAACATTTCAGAAAAGATTTACAATGGTGCTTCTTAGACTAGATGGCTTGAGTAATGAGGAGGTACTGTATAAGCTGGAACGGTTTGCCTTAGAGTGAAGGAGGCTGAGGGGTGACCTTACAGAAGAAATAAAATTATAAGGAGCATAGATAGGGTAGAAAGTCATAATCAATGTTTAAGGTGGGAGAGTAAGGATTTAAGGAGTTCTGAAGATCAATATTTTCACACAAAGGATAGTGGGTGTATTAAACAAGCTATAGAGGAAATGGGAGAGTTGGATGAAATTAGAACGTTTAAAAGGCAGCGGACGGGTTTTTGGTTAGGAAAGTTTTGAAAGATATGGACTAGGCACAGGCAATAGAATTAGCATGGAGAAGCATTATGGTTAGCATGGTTGTGTTGAAGTGAATAGTTTGTTTCTATGCTGTACAACTCCAACTCCATACATACAGTGAAATATGAAGAGTGGTGCCTGGAGCACAATGTTTAATTTTCTCTCTTTGTCTTCATTCATTGAAGATACATGGGTATCACTGGCAAGAACTATACCTATTGCCCATTTCAAATTGCATGTAAGAAATAGCAATTAGCTGTAATAAAACTGATGCCCTCAAGCTTAAGGATATTCTTATGTATTTTTAATAGGGAATTCATTAACTTTTATTCATTTCAGGATGGTTTGCAATATCCTCCTAATTCCCTTGAATGGACAAACTTGCAAGTTTGACATGCGGGGTTGAAGGATGCTTGGCGAATTGCTGCAATGCATCTTGTAGCATTGTACATCAGTGAAAAGTCCAGATGAACGGTGTCAAGCCAAAACATTGATTGTACAATTTCCTCCTCACTGAATTCCTCCGGTAGTGTGCTTTTCACTCTAGATTCCAGCGTCTGCAGTCTTTTGTGTCCCCATGGTAAGTCAGCGGAGGAGAGAACAACTTGCTTTTTTTGTCATGAAGTTATAATAATGGATTTTCAGGAATTATGAAAGCTGATTACATTGGTATAAAGAGCCTCAGCATGAGACAATACACACACCGAGTGATATTTGTATGTCATAGTTGAGTGACAGGCTCAATTACAGTTTGTTGTGACAGAAGCTGCAGAATTGCTGCGCTGACGTAGATAGATGGATCGATTAAAAACAAATTGTATGCTTAGATGGCCTCTGGTGTTTCACAACTAATAAATTGCTTTCAAAGTTTAATCATGTTATTTTGCCAACAAGACAAGAATTTGCAAAGTCCCACAGACGGTAAATACGGCAATACATAGAATTCCATTGAATCAGGGGTAAGTGTCAATCAAAATACCATCTGACCAGCAGTTTTGGAGCCTAACTTGCAATCACCTACTGGCTGGGTGGGTTTGACAGCTGGACTTACATTCATCTAAGCCTTCTTGTCACTGCAGAGTGGTTACTAACAAAATAGACTTCATCTGTTTTCAGTGGAAGGAGGACTATCAAGCAGATTGTGAACATAGATTTTGGGAACATTTCTTCCACTGGTTCTCATCCCCAGTCTTCCTATCTGCCACTCTCATCTTCCTCTCTTGTTTCCATGCTTATTTTCCTCTCCTATCCAATTTCATTATGTTCAGCCTTTGGCTGCTTCCACCTATCACCTCTCAGCTTCTGTTCATATTTCTATTCTCCCATCTTCCATGTGAATGCCTCTTATGCATGCAGTACTATGAAACTGGACCTGTACGAATCCTTGCTGCATCTGGCAACGTGTGGCATCTGTTTCAGAGGCCAATGTCAGAATATCTTGCAATAGGTAAACCCTCACAAGGCATCAGGCCCCAGTGTGCACTGGGGCAAGGCACTGAAAACCTGTGCAACCAATTAGCTGGAGTCTCTCACTGCTGCATTTAGAGGTTCACGCCTGCTTCAGTAGGCTATCAATCATACTGGTGCCAAAGAAGAGCATGGTGAACTCCCTCAATAACTATTGCCCAGTAGCACTCACATTTACTGTGATGAAGTGCTTTGAAAGAGTTGTCATGGCTAGAATTAACTCCTGCCTAAGCAAGGACCTAGAACAACTGCAAATTGCCTCCCATCGCAATAGATCTGCAGCAGATGCAATCTCTCTGGCTCTCCACACAGCATTGGACACATTGACAACAGCAATTCCTATATCAGGCTGCTGTTCATTGGTTACAGGTCAGAATTCAACACCATAATCACTTCAGTACTAATCATCAAGTTTCAAAACCTTGGCCTATATACCTTCCTCTGCAACTGGATACTTGACTTCTTCATTAGAACTCCACAGTCAGTATGGGTTAGAAATAATATCTTCCTATCACGGATGTCATCCCAGGAGAACCTCAAGGATGTGTGCTTAACCTGCTGCCCTACTCTCTCTATACCCATATCTGTGTGGCAAGTCACAATGCAAATTCCATTGATGATAACACAACTGTTGTTAGTAGAATAACAGATGATGAGGAGGAAATATACAGGAGTGAGATAAATCAGCTGGTTGAATGATATCTCAACAACAAATCTTGCAATTAGCATCATTAAGACCAATGAATTGACTGTGGACTTCGGAAAGGGGAATTCGGGAGAGCACACATGAATCGTCATCGAGGGATCAACAATGGAATGATTGAACAGCTTCAAGTGCCTAGTTGTCAAGGTCTTTGAAGATCTATCCAGAGCCTAGCATTCTGATGTAATTGCGAAGAAGCCACATCAGTGGGTAAGTTTCATTTGGAGTATGAAGAGATTTGGTATGTCAATAAAGACTCGAGATAAACCCAGGAGAGTTTTTGAACTGGTTACATCACTGAATGTTATGCACAGGATCAGAAAAAGCTGCAAAGGATTGTAAACTCAGCTAACTCCATCATGAGCTATGGCCTCAAGGAGATTGCCAATCAGTATTGCTTCAAGAAGGCAGCATCCATCATTAAGGACCCTCGCTCTCCAGAATATGTGCCCCTCTTATTGCTACTATCAGGGAGGAGATACAGGAGCCTGAAGACACATAGTTAACATTTATGAACTGTTACTTCCCTTCCACCATTAGATTCCTGAAAAGACAATGAACACTTCCTCACTTTCTTTACACTCTTTTTGCACTACTTATTTTTTAATATTTCTTATTGTAACTCATGGTACTTTTATATATTGCATTGCTCTGCTGCAGCTAAACAATAAATATCATGACATGCCTGCATGTCAGTGAATCATAAACAATGACACTGATTCTGATACAGCCTTTCACCCCTCCTCCTCACTTGCATCTAATTCTTGCTCCATTCCTTCTCTTCACTCTTAATTGGCTATCATCTCTTTATCCTTCAGTCCACATTAAGGGTCTTTACTAGAAACACCGATTGCCCTATTCCCTCATAGTTGCTGCTTGAGCTGGTGAAGTTTTCCAGTGCCTTGTTTGTATTAACTGTATTTCAGAATTTGCAGTCTCTTATGTCTACACAGATCTTTAGTTTAATGGATTTCACAATAATTCAGGGAGAGATAGATGACAATTATATTGGTATTGGTCTATTATTTTCACACACAACAAGATGCAGTGAAAAACTGGTTCAAAGTTCGAAGTACATTTATCATCAAAGTATTTAACTTTGATGAGATTCTTTTGCTAACTGGCAGCCACAAAACAAAGAAATCCAAAAGAACCCATTGAAAATAACTTATCAAACACCTGATGTGCAGAGAGAGAGAAAAAAAAAACGAATTGTATATAAAATAGAAGTAAACAAATAGCGTTCAGACTGAAAGTGAGTCCACAGACACAAAGCCAGATATCACTGTAGCAGGTCACAGCCTCAGGTCAGTGCAGAGTTGATAATCATCACGGATCAGTGAACAGACCCAGCCCAACCTTTGCCTCTGGTCCCGACACCCTGTCTTTTTAATCTGGCCTGGCATTTACATTATCCAAGCATTGTGTTGTTCTTCTCACTAGGACCCGAGCCCTGTTGATTCAATACACTCCAGGCCTGGACCATGCCGCCATGTTTTGGCCCATACTCAACCTTTCCAAACTGGCTTGGCACTTAGATAAACAATAATGAGGTAGATTGTGGAGTGAAGAGTCCATCTTATTATATACCAGGTCTATTCAAGAGCTTCATAAGAGCTATCACACCCTGGGCAAACAGAGATTGTTTTAACTTAGTGATGACAGAATCGACAGTTGCCAAGGCATGCTATTTGCCATGTTGTGGGACAGTTTTGGCAATGCAAAGCCATTTCTCAGTACGAACAATTATGAAGAAAATTGTGCTGGTCTGGACTCTGGAAAATCAAACACATCATTTCATACACTCAAGCATTGCAGTAGTCTGAAACAAGGCATGAAGGCAAAGTATCAAGCACTACCAGTCTAAAAAAAATGGTGACCATCAAGACTACAATTTGTGCCATCTCACGGACATTTTTGTTGTCTATTATTGAACAGCAGATTTATCTTGAGATTATGATAGTGACTGAAAGTGGAGAAATCTAAATAAACGTTCCATTCCAATTGAAAATTGCATTTCTCTAGATTCTCTAGATTAACTCTATCAGATACCTCCCAGTGACGTGATATGCCTAAGCAAAGTAGAGCCTCATAGTATTTACTGGGATGATAGTGTCGAAAACATATGCTCTGCAAATTGCAACTCAGTAACCCTCCGCTATTCACCAAATAGGTTTGACAGTCTATACTAGCAATGGCTGATAACATCAATATCAAGGTTCCTTTATCATTTGAATCCCATGGCATTACTGTACACCTGTGACTTCCCCTTTTTGATCATGCATATCAAAACAACCTGCAGATGCTGGCAGTCTGAAATAAAGAAAACAGAGAACACAGGAAACTCTCCATAGATGAGATATCATTGGTGGAGAGAAATTGTTCACAGTTAGGTCTGGGTGTGTTTGTCATAACTTCTCCTTATTGACCATGCTGTTGCTAAGGAACACTCCACAGCAGAGTATCTTGAGAGCAGAACACAGTTGTCTATTCAAAAACATATTCAAACATGGTAAATAAAACAATACCAGTGAGTGAATTGACACCACAGTGTGAGGTCCAGTATGGTTTAAAGAAAGATGTCCCCATCTCCTGTGACTTTGCAATGATAAAGACAAAAATACTAGTCCATTGCACTGTTAAGGAGGAGTGCCCAATATACATGTGGATATAAATAGATAAAGTGCCCATTTCTAAGAGGAGAGGAGTCATGCAAATGATCCCAGGTATGGCCAGATGTGGACTTTGGACTGCACCTAATCAGCGAACAGGAGCACAAGAAGAACCATTGAAGAATAAAAATGACAGAACTTGGCTACAGTTTACAGAATTTGAACTGTACCCAATCAGTAAAAGATATTCGTAGAAAGGGAGAATAAAGGGAGCAGCCAATGTGTTAGTGGGCCATTGCTGGAGTGGATTTGGCTCATCAAGCTTCACTGAGATCAGACTTGAGAAAGGTAGGTACTGTATATGGTAAGTTTCTTCCTCCTCGTCTTCTTTATTTTTCATTCCTCGTCTGTTAGGACACAGTGCAGTGAGAACAGCTCCAGGGACTCTGTTTTGTTCTGTGTGTGAGATGTGGGAATTCAGGGACACTTCCAGCCTTCTGATATCCACATTTGCACCAGGTGCACTGAGCTGCAGCTCCTCAGGGATTATGTTAAGGAACCAGAGCTGCAGCTGAATGACCTTTGGCTCATACAGGTGACTGAGGAAGTGATAGATGGGAGCTACAGCAAAGTAGTCAACCCTAGGTTGCAGGAGGCAGATAAATGGGTGACTGTCAGGATAAGAAAGAGAAATGGGTAGCCAGTACAGAATACCCCTGTAGATGTTCCCCTCTGTATACAAGTATACTGTTTTGGTTACTGTTGAGGGCGTCATGGTCCAGTCCGTGAAATCCACATTCCGGTTCACAGTCCGGTCCATGTTCCTTATTCCAGGTTGTCCGGTTTTCCCCAGTTTCTGTTGAGGCAGCTGATTCTTGTTTGGTCTGGCTTCATAAATACCTTCAAGGTTCAGCCTCTGGCTGCTGGATTGTTCCTGTCCATACCCTCCTGTCTGAATCCCTTCTGTTCCCCTGCCTTCTGTTGCCTCGCCTGAAGACTCGCCTCACCTCATCTAAAGACTCGCCTTGCCTTGCCTCGTCTGAAACCTCGCCTTGCCTTGTCTGAAGCCTTGCCTCGCCTGTAACCCTCTCCTGCACTGCTGTCTAGTTCAATCGCCAGAGCAAGATAAGGAACTGTCTATCGTTGTTTTGAACTGTCTTGTATCTACGCCTTCACTAGGTAGGTCCAGTCGTTTGCCGCTACCTAGCGTTGGGAACTGTCTGTGTCCATGCCTTTGCTAGGTAGGTCTGGCCATCTGCCACTGCCTTGTGTTAGGAACCATCTCATTGTATTCTGCATTCTGTGTGTGAGTCCTGGCCCTACGTCCTGTTTCCAAGGAGGGGTCCTGGCTCCATGTTCCATGTTCCTATTCTCCCTCAACCAAGGCTCTGCATTCCTGTCTCTCCTTCGACCAAGTCAAGGCTTCGAGGTCTTGTCCAGTCCTAACCACGTCCAAGAACCCTGTCCTGACCTAGCCACAGCTTTGTGTTCTCGTCTCGTCCGTGTGCCTCACCCAGCCTGGTGCTGGAGATCCCTCGTCCTGGGCTGGAGTTCCGTCATCCTGTCCTGGAGTCTCTTGTCCCATCCTGTAGCCACGCCACATCCTGGAGTCTTGTCATGTCCTCGCCTGGTTCCGGGGTCCGAGCCCGAGTCAAGACCTAAGTTCTGGGTCCTTGCCCAGTCTCTGGCTCAGAGTCTGAAGCCAAGCCTCGTCATGCCCAGGACTCTCTCGTTCTGTCCTGTAGCCTCGCCTAGTCTTGTCTCCCAAGACCACGTCATGTCTTTGCCTGGTTCCGGAGTCTGAGCCCGAGTCAAGACCCAGGTTTCGGGTCCTTGTCTGGTCTCTGGCTCAGAGTCCAAGCCCAGGCTCCTAGTTCCTAGTTCCACGTCCTGGTTCTGCTATCCTGGTCAAGTCCTAGCCCAGGCCCTGCACCTTAGTCTCATCCAGGGTCTATGTCAATGTCCAGAGTCCTTTCTTCCCCATTTCCCTTGCTTGCTTAACTCTAGTCCTAGTCCTGTTCCTAGTATGTCAGTGTCTGTGTCTTGCACTTGGGTCCACCTCCCAGCGCTTCCATTATGACAGAGGGAAACAACTGAACAGGAGGTTCCACAGCAACTGGGTCGCTGGCAGTAAGTCTAGCACTGTGGCTCAGGAGGGAAGCGAGGTGAAGAGGACTGCAGTAGTGATAAGACATTCCTTGGAGGAGTAGTGATGAGATTCTGTGGATGCAATAAAGAAACCTGGATGGTATGTTGCCTCCCTTACCCAAAGGTGAGGGATGTTTTGGGTTGGGTCATTGGAATTCTAAAGGGGGAGGGTGAACAGCCAGAGGCCTTCGTACATATTGACTCCAATAACATAGGTAGGGAAGATGAGGAGGTCCTGAAGAGAGATTTTAGGGAACAGGTTAGAAAACTGAAAAGCAGCACCTCCATGGTCGTAATCTCTGGATTTCTGCCTTTGCCATGTACCAGTGAGAGTAAGAATAGGAGCATTTAGCAAGATAACTGCATGGCTGAGGAGCTGGTGTCAGGGGGTGGGGTCAGGGGTTCAGATTTCTGGATCAGTGAGGAAGGTATGACCTGTACAAAAGCGATGGGTTATACCTGAACTTGAGGGGAGACCAATATCCTTGTGGGCAGGTTTTCCAGAGCTGTTTGGGAAAGTTTAATCTTATGGGAACCAGAGTGATAGGGCTAAGGATGGGGAAGCTGCTTTACAAACAGATGCTGTGTACAGTGAGACTGTGAGCAGGGTCAGCGGGATTAGGTACAATGTAAAAAGAGGTGAAAATCAAAAAGGCTGATGAAGATAGGACTTGAGGTGTTCTATTTGAATGCACACAGTGTTGCAATGAGTGGAGGAAGCAAACCCAAGTGCAAGACACAGGCATGGAGATTGAGAATGGATGCTTACACGGGCGTAAACACCGAACAGCGAACAGGAGCGATCTTGACACGGAGCCCTGTTATGGAGACCTGACACGGAGCCTTGACTCAGAGAGACGGAGTCTCATAGATAAACCTTGAAACTGGAGCTAAACTTAAAACAAATGGTTCTAAGCAGTCGGGAAATGTAGTTATCTCACAGGGAAAAGAAATGAACTGACGACTAGTGGTTGTGAGGCTGGCGTTCTCATACTGCAGTTCTTGATGGGGACCAAGTGTGCCATCATCAAAATGAATTAGAAGCAATTGGGAAATTAACAGTTGGAACCGTGGCAAAATCAAAGGTAATTAGGAGCAAGGTAGGGAATTAACGATCAGACCATGACACACAGTATATGGAAAAGGTAGATGAAATTGTAGAACAGTTGCAGGTTTGTATGTATGATGTTGTGGGTGAATCACTGAATCATGGCTGAAGGAAGATTATAGCTGGGAGCTAAACATCCAGGGATACACACCATATTTAGTTGTTAAAAAAAATGAAATCAAATCATTAGAAAGAAGTGCCATTTGATCAGAAAGTGGAAAATTATTCTGGGTAGAGCTAAGAAACTGCAAGGGTAAAGAGACCCTGATATGTGTTATATACAGACCTCTGAACATAGATGTGGACTACAAATTACAATGGGAGATAGAAACTGCATGTCAAACAGGCAGTGGTATGATAGTCGTGGGGGATTTCAATATTCAGGTAGGTTGGGAAAATTGGGTTGGCGCTGGATCCCAAAAGGGGAAATTAATAGAGTGCCTACAAAATGGCTTGTTGGAGCAGCTCGTGGTTGAGCCCACTAGGGGATCAACTATTCTGGATTGGGTGTTATGTAATGAACTGGAATTTGTTAGACAGCTTAAAGTAAAGAAATCCTTAGGAGGCAGTGATCATAATATGATATAATTCAACCTGCAATTTGAGAAGAAGTGAAGGTGAAATGATCAGTATTACAGTGGAGTAAAGGGAATCACAAAAATATGAGACAGCCACAATTGATTGGAAGGGGACACCAGGAGGGAAGATGGCAGAACAGCAATGGCTAAAGTTTCTGACAACAATTCAGAACGCACAAGATAGGTACATCCAGTTAGAATGGAGATGAGGAGGAATGTCTTTAGTCAGAGAATGGTGAATCTGTGGAATTCATTGCCACAGACAGCTGTGGAGGCCAAGTCATTTAGTATAGTTAAGGCAAAAGTTAATACGTTCTTGATTAATCAGGATATGAAGGGTTACAGAAAGAAGGCAAGACATTGGGGCTGAGAAGGAAATGGATCAGCCACAATGAAATGGCAAAGCAGATTCAATGGACCAAATGACCTAATATTGGTCCTTTATTTTATGGTCTTATGGTTTTATTTGCTCTTGGAGTTGACTTCATTAACAGATGTTACATAGCATAGACAAGTACAGCACAGGAACAGGCTCTCTGACCTACATTGCTGTGCTGAACTCACTAAATTGGCAATCAAATACCCAACAAAACTAATCACTTCTGTCTGCACAAGAGCCATATCCTTCCATTCTCTGCATATTCATGTGCTCATTGAAAAACTCCATTGTATTTACATTCAGCACCATACTAGGCAGCACATACCACGTATCCAACACTCCCAGTGTTTAATAAAACTAATTACCCTGCATATCTCCTTTAAATTTGACCCCTGTCACTTTAAATGCATGCCCTCTGGTATTAGACTTTTCAACCCCAGGAGAAAGATACTGCTGTCTATTCTTGCTGTGCCTCATTCAGATCTCTAAGCCTCCACCCCTCCAGAGAAAACAATCCTAGCTTGTCCAATATCACCATATAGCACATTGCCCAGTAATTCAGAGAGCTTCCTGGTAAATCACTTTTGCATCCTCTCCAAAGTCTCTACATCCTTCCAATGATGGAGCGATAAAAGTTGAATGCAGTATGCTAGATGTAGCCTAACTAGAAGCTTACAAAACTGCAATATACTGCAATTTTTTTGACTTTTGAACTCAGTTCCTTGTCTAATGAAGACCAACATGCTACTTTCTTTCTTTACTATCCTATCCACCTCTGTAAACACTTTCAGAGAGCTAAGAAATTGGTTCCTAAGATCCCTCTACACATCAACACTGTTAAGGGTATTGCAATTATCTGTGTTCTCTCCCTATACATTTGATTTTCAAAAATGCAAAACTTCACATTTGACAGGGTTAAACTCCATCTACCATTTCTCCATCCACATCTGAAACTGATCTATATCCCACTGTTTCCTTTGCCATTCCTCTGCGTTATCCACAACACCAAACTTATCAATCCACCCATCTAACTTTTCATCCAGATCATTTCTAAACATGTCAAAAGGCCAAATATTCCAGTACAGATCCCTGTGGAACATCACTAGTCATAGACCACCAACCAGACTAAGTTCCATCAACCACTATCCTCTGTCTTCTATGGGCAGGTCAATTCTGATCCAGACAGCCATGGATCCCATGCATCTTAATCTTCTGGATGACTTTCCCATGAGGAATTTCAAAAGTCTTATTGAAATCCATGTGGGCATATATCCACAGCTCTACCTACACCAGTTTCCTTTGCCACATGCTTAAAAACTCAGTTCAGTTATTAAGACACAACTTGTCCCACACAAAACTATACTAACTGTCCCTAATTAGACCATGGTTTTCCAAATGCTCATAAATCCTATTCCCATGAATTTTCTCCAGTAACTTGGCTACTATTGGCATAAAGCTCACTAGTTTCCAGCAATATCCCTATATTTTCCTTCTTGAATAATAGAGCAAGATTAGCTACTCACCAGTCCTCTGGAACGAAGAGAGGATAGAGATCTTGGCCAAGGTCCCATCAATCTCATTTTTTGCCTCTCTTAATAACTTGGGGTATATCCCATCAGGTCACAGTGAGTTATCCACTTTAATATTCTTTAAGACACACAACACTATCTCCTTCTTTATCTTGAAATGCACTAACAAATTAACCTGCATCATTTTGAATACCCTTTCCTCCATGTCATCTTCTTGGATAAATGCTGATGTAAAGTAGTCATTTAGGATCTCACCCACATCCTCCCCCCTCCAAGCACATGTTCGCTCATTTATCCTTGACTGGACCTATCTGATCCCTACTTACTCTTTCAAGGTTCTTCATGATTTCAGCAGAAATAGAAATGGGATACTAGCCAGCAGCTGCACTAATGTGAACAGACACTGATTAACCACAAAGTGTAGGCTTGATGAACCTGTTGCAAGTAGAATGAATTTCTGAGCTGTCACAATTTAAAAGAGCAAACAAAGAGAATGTCTTTCCATCAGGCTGAAAGAAGGCACAGATGTAAGGAACTGAATGTGAGGATCTTTGCTACACTAAGCCTTCTTAATTTGAAGTGTTTTGGCTGAGAGGATGTCAACAACAGTTTCTTTAATCACTTTCAAAAGGAACTGGGTAAGTAACCTTAAAAAAAACTCTACAGGGTTGTGAGGAAAGAGCAACAGAGCATCACTAATTGCTTATTTAAGGAGTTTATATGGAGATGTCAGGCTGAATGGCTTTCATGTTGCTATATGGTTCTATAAGTGTAAGAGGGAAAAGTATTTGGAATTATGGCCATTAACTGTGGCATGTTTATCATGAAATGGACTCAATTTATGTGACCTTGGTCATTAACTACCGTACATCCCTAAGGGGTTAGGAGAGGCAATGAGGGGCACTGGTGAGATTAGCAAAGTGGAAATGTGAGATTTTTGCCCCCAAAATGTCAATAACAAATCCTCGAAGATAACCAGTTAGGAATGGTGCTGTCAAAATGAGCACCTTAGTCTGACAGTGTGTATTGTCCCTTAACTTCCCACAGTGTCCTTGATGTTAAAGCTAATTGATTCATTGATTTAACTTGCAGGTGATCTTTTTTCATTCAAACAAAGCACTGTTTTTCTATGACATAAAGAATGGGCTTGTTCTACTGCAGAGACTTCACAATTTAACATAATAGGCAGATTTCAGCACATATAAAGAATGTAACTTATTCTGCCTACTAAAATATAACATAATAATTGATACACATATCTATCAAACTGTATTGCTACTTAAATTTATCATTTATGTATGTAAAAATATTCAATGGCTGGTAAAATCTTATGCTAATTAGAATACTGCATGACAGATTGTTTGAGCTGCTGTGGAAAACTTAATGTCTGCCAGTTTCTTAAACCAATTGGACTAGACATTAAAGAAATTAAAAGCAAGAACACTAAGGCAGCAGAATATTTCTTCTGTCAATAAGAGGTCTGCAATATCTGGATATATTATCTTCTGATAGTATTCTCTGTATCTGGAATCAATGGACATTAATAATTATAAATAGTGGGTGCTTAATTTACACAGGTCTTAGAATTAATATTGAATACATTTTTTCCCATATGAACCTCCAGTGTAGGGATACCAATGATAACATTTCCATTGTGAATTATGTCTCAGTTAGATATTCATGCTGGAGGGAATGGTTTTGGAAGACAGCATTAAGAACTTTGTCAAATAATCATCAGACACTTGACCTCATTCAAAGGGTTATTAGAACATTATGGTGTTTCTCTTATTCATCAGCCTCAATATTACCTTTTAATGTTTATGCCAATTTTCTTTAAAATTCGGTTCCAAATGTGCATAACCCATCTCTGACTATTGTGGCACAATAAAAAAAATAAAAGCAAAAAACAATCAGAATCAGGTTTATTATCATTGGCATCTGTCCTGAAATTTGTTAACTTAGTAGCAGCAGTTCAATGCTATATAATATAGAAGAAAAAATAAATAATAAATTAATCTTATTCAGTATACTTTATACAGTATACATATATTGAATAGATCAAAAATTGTGCAAAAAAACCAGAAATACTATATATTTAAAAAAAGTGAAGTAGTGTCCAAGGGTTCAATGTCTATTTAGGAATCAGATGGCAGAGGGAAAGAAACTGTCCCTGAATCGCTGAGTGTGTGCCTTCAGGCTTCTGTACCTCCTACCTGATGGTAACAGTGAGAAAAAGGTCCTTAATAATGGACGCTGCCTTTCTGAGACACCGCTCCTTGAAGATGTCCTGGGTAATTTGCAGGCTAGTACCCAAGATGGAGCTGACTAAATTTACAACCTTCTGCAGCTTCCTTCAGTCCTGTGCAGTAGCTACCCCACCCCCCATTCCAGACAGTGATGCAACCTGTCAGAATGCTCTCCATGGTACATTTATAGAAATGCTTTGGTGTATTTGTTGACATACCAAATCTCTTCAAACTCCTGATAAAGTATAGCTGCTGTCTTGCCTTCTTTATAGCTACATCAATATGTTGGGACCAGGTTAGACCCTCAGAGATATTGACACCCAGGAGCTTGAAACTGCTCACTCTCTCCACTTCTGATCCCTCTATGAGGATTGGTATGTGTTCCTCCTTCTTATCCTTCGTGAAGTCCTCAATCAACTCTTTCGTCTTACTGAAGTTTAGTGCCAGGTTGTTGCTGCGGCACCACTCGGTTAGTTAGAATATCTCACTCCTGTACGCTCTCTTGTCACCACCTGAGTTTCTACGAACAATGGTTGTATCGTCAGCAAATTTATAGATGGTATTTAAGCTATGCCTAGCCACATAGTTTTTTTTAGCATGTCGCACCAGACAGTCAGCCATTCTTGTCTGGTGCACGGTGTCAGGATTAGTCTCCTTTCGGATTAACCGGGTCACGATATGAACGTTCCTGACTTGACCCTTTTTTTTTACGAGGTCGGGTGGCTAACTCGATCCTCAACCCAGCGCGGATGGAAAGCGTGCTCGGGGGGTGGCCTGACTTGGATTTGAACTCGGGAACCTTCGCTCTGGAGTCCGACGCTGATGCCATTGCACCACCAGCCGGCCACCACATGGGTATATAGAGAGCAGAGCAGTGGGCTAAGCACACACCCCTGAGGTGTACTAGTATTGATCGTCCGCGAGGAGGAGATGTTGTCGAGCGACCTTGGAAGCAGTTGTGCTTTTCAGCTGTATTAGGCTGAAACAAGAATATTTAATCGTATCCATTGAGAGTACCGCTGCTACTCAAGTTGCCCCTGGATGCCCCTACAGATACTGGAACTCTGAAACAAAATATGACAAGTAGTCAGTAGGTTAGTCAGCATTTGTGGAGAGAGAAAATCTAAGTTTCCATCCCTGTCTGCTCTGTGAGGCAGTTATGTGACTTCACACTGTGAATAGAAAGATACAACAAAGTTAAACAAGCCCACTCATGACCTCGTGATGGAGGAAAGTTGTTTGATGAAGCAACTAAAGATAAATCAGAATACTCCTTTTAGCTTCTCATGAAAATATGGTCAGGGATTCTCAATCTATAGGTTCACAATGATCTATGGCATAGAACATAGAACAGTAGGTATTGCGATCACTCGAGTTGAGTAAGATGTTCTCCTGACTAGTTGTCTATTGGTGGGCATACAGGTGACTGTAGAGGCTGATCCAAGATCCACATATCCTGGTGCAGTGTGGACACAAGTAAGTGGAGGCTATGGTTAGTGGATGGGTCATTTGCTTGTTCATTCTCTCCTTTCACAGTTGTCACTCTCTGTCACACGGCAGAGGTTATTTCCAGGCGATGCAGCTTCCTCTTGAAAGGATTTGACTCAGGTTTATCTATTGACTGCAATGTCTTCCCAGTTTTTATAGGTAATTTTAAATATCTTCAGGCTTATTTTGGTGTTATCTTTGAAGTGTTTCCTTTTCCCACCAGTAGTTCACTAATCTTCCATCAAGACCATAACACCATAAAACATAGGAACAAAATTAAGCTACTTGGCTCATCGAATTTGCTCAGCCATTACATTATGGGTGATTTATTATCCCTCTGAATCACATTTTCCTGCACTTTCCCCAAGAACCTTTGACACTCT
Source organism: Mobula birostris (assembly GCF_030028105.1). Classification (NCBI taxonomy): domain Eukaryota; kingdom Metazoa; phylum Chordata; class Chondrichthyes; order Myliobatiformes; family Myliobatidae; genus Mobula; species Mobula birostris. The sequence continues at coordinate 44,191,735 of NC_092374.1, read as the reverse complement.
GACTAATCAGGAATCTCTGCTTTATATATAATCAATGACATGGCCTCCACAACTGCAGATGACAATGGATTTGACAGATTCACTGTCCTCTGGCTAAAGGAATTCCTGTTCGAAATGGACATCCCTCTACAGTCTGAGGTTGTGCCTTCTAGACTCACCCACCATAGGAAACAACCTCTTCACATCCACTGCATCTAGGCCTTTTAATATGGTTTCAATAAACCTCCCCCTTATTTTTTTTTAAACTCTACTGAGTATAGTCCCAGAGTCATCAATCACTCCCTACACACAACTCTTTCATTCCCAGAATCATTCTTGTAAACCTTGTCTGGGCCCTTTTCAATGGCAGCATTACTTTCCATAGATAAGGGGCCTAAAACTGTTCACGATTCTCCAAGTGTGGTTGAACCAATGCCTTATGAATCCTCAGCATGCCATCCTTGCTCTTATGGTCTAGTTCTCTTGAACTGGATGCTAACATTGCATTTGTCTTCCTTACCACAAGCTCAATCTGCAAATCAACATTTGGGGAACCCTGCACAAGGACTCCCAGGTACCTTTGCCTCTTTGAATTCTGAATTCTTCCTTGTTTAGAAAAGAGTCTATACCTTTATTCCTTCTACAAAAGTACATGACCATACATTTTTTTTTACACAGTATTCCACCTGCCACTTCTCCGCCCTTTCTCCCAATTTGTCTAAGTCCTTCTGCAGACTCCCTGCTTCATCAACACTACCTGCTCCTCTAGCTATCTTTGTATCATCTGCAAAATTGTCCACAAAGCCATCAATTCTGTCATTATTGTATTGACAATCATTAATGTATAACATGAAAAGAAATGGTCACAACACTGACTCCTGTAGAACGCCACTAGTCACTGGCACCCAAACAGAAAAGGCCCACTCTTTGCCTCCTGGCAGTCAGCCAATCTTCTACCCATGTTAGTATCTTTGTTATAAAACTGCGGTACCTTGTTGAAGGCCTTCTTAAAATCCAAGTATACAGCATCCACTGACTTACCTTTGTCCATCCTGCCTGTTCCTCAAAGGATTCCAACAGATTTGACCGGCAAGATTTCCTGTTAAGAAACCATGCCGATTTTGGCCAATTTTATCATGCGCCTCCAAGTACCCTGATTCCTCATCCTTAATAATGGAAGCCAACATCTCCCAACCACTGATGTCAAACTAACTGGCCTATAATTTCCTTTCTTCTGCCTCACTCTCTTCTTAAAGAGTGGAATGGTGTTTGTCCTCAGGAACTATTCCAGAATCCAGTGCTTCATGAAAGGTCACTAATGATGCCTCCACAATCTCTTCAGCTACCTCCTTTAGAACCCTAGAATATAATCCATCTGGTTCAGGTTATCTAAATTAAGACCTTTCAGCTTCCAAATTACTTTTACCTACTTCTGCTCCTGATACTCTTGAATATCTGGTTTACTGCTAGTGACTACCACAGTGCAGGATGATACAAAATATTTATTCTGATCATCTGCATTTTTTCCCCCGTACTACGTCTCCAGCATTGTATTCCAGCAGTCCAATATCCACTCTTGCCTCTCTTTTACATATAAAGATTTTTGGTATGCTCTTTTATTTTATTTGCTAGCTTCCTCCATATTTCATCTTTTCTTTTTCCTATCTTCTGTTGGGTTTTAAAAGCTTCCCAATCCTCTAAATGCCCACTATTTTTTGCTATATTATGCCCTCTCTTTTCCTTTTATGATGTCTTTGACTTCTCTTGTCAGCCACAGCTGCCTCATACTACCTTTAGAATACTTATTCATCTTTGGGATGTATCTATCATGTGCCTTCCAAATTGATCCCAGAAACATCAGCTATTGCCTTTCTGTGTTCATCCATGCTAGTGTCACTTCCAATTTACTTTGGTCAGCTCCTCTCTCATGTAATTCTCGTTACTCAACTGTAATACTGGATTATCTCACTTTATCTTTTTCCTCTCAAACTGCAGTGTGAATTTTATCATATTATGACTACAGCTTCTTAAGAGTCTTTTTGCTTTATGCTCAGTAATCAAATCTGGTTCATGACCCAACACCCAATCCAGAATTGCCTTTCCCCAGTGGGCTCAATCCCAAGATGCTCTTGACAGCTGTCTTGTAGGCATTCTACAAATTCCCTTTCTTGGCTTTCAGCACCTATCTGAATTTCCCAATCTTTCTGCATATTGAAAACCCATGACTATCATAACATTGCTCTTTTACATATGTTTTCTATTTCCTGTTGTAATTTGTATCCCATATTCTGGCTACTCTTCAGAGGCCTATATATAACTCCCATCAAGGTCTTTTTACCCTTGCAGTTTCTTGACTCTACCCACAAGGATTCTACATCTTCCAGTCCTATGCCATCTCTTTCTAAGGATTTCATTTCATTCTTTTACCAAGAAAGCCACTCCACCTCCTCTGCCTGCCTACCTGTCTTGTTGATGCAGTGTGTGTTTTTGGATGTTAAGCTCCAAGCTATGATTTTCTTTCAGCCACAACTCAGCGATGTCCATAATGTTTTTTCTGTCAATCTCATAACAGTACTACTAGATCATCTACCTTATTCCATATACTTTGTGCATTCAAATATAACACCTTCATTTCTGTATTCATCACCCTTTTCACATTTGGCCCCATGTTACACGTCAACTTGTCCCACTGACTGCAGTTTTGCCAGTCTCCCTCCAGTCCTTCCTCACAATCTCGCTACACTCTGCATCTACTTGTATACCAACTGCACCATCGTCAGTCCCATCTCCTTACAAAATTACTTCAAACCTTTCCCAAGTGTTCTGGCAAAACTGCCTACAAGGATATTCATTTCCCTTTGGTTCAGGTGTAACCCCTCCTTATTCTACAGGTCATACCTTCCCCAGAAGAGATCCCATTAATACAAAAGTCTAAATCCCTGCCCCATGCACCAATTTCTCAGCCACACATTTATCTTCCAAATCATTCTATTCTTACCCTCACTGGCACGAGGGAATGGCAGCAAACCGGAGAATACTGCCCTGGAGGTCCTGCTTTTCAGCTTTCTATGTAATTCCCTATATTCTCTCTTTAGGATTGCCTTCCCTTTCCTACCTATGTTGGTGTTACATATATGTACCACAACTTCTGGCTGCTCAAACTCCACCATGGATCTGATCTGAGATATCCTTGACCATGGCAACTGGGAGGCTTTTTTCTCATGTCTTTTTTCTCATCCATGGAATCTTCTGTCTGCTCCTCTAACTTTCACTATGACACTCTTCTTCTTTCTGCTTCCCTTCAGAGCCACAGAGCCTGACTCAATGCCAGAGGCCAGGTCACTGCTTCGTCCTCTTGGTACGTCACCGCCCGCCCCCCCCCCCCCCACAGTATCCAAAATGGTATTCTTACTATAGAGGTGGATGGCCACTGGAGTACTCTGCACTAGCTGTCTATACCCTTTCCCTCTCCTTTCAGTCTCCCGGGTACTTGCCCCTGCAACTTAGCTCCCTGTAGCTCCTATCTATTACCTCTTCATTCTCTCGTATAAGCCGGCTGTCTACGAGCTGCAGCTCCAGCTTCCTAATACGATCTCTAAGCTGCTGCAGTGCGATGCACATTGTGCAGATGGAGTTATCAAGGAGACTGGAGATTTCCCAGAGCCATTTGTAAATCTCATACAAAGAACATGCAGTACAACTAATTCCAGACCCATTCTCAGTGCACCAGTTATATACCAATGAAAAAAAACACTTTCTGGAAACAGCCTCTGCTTACCCAAGGTTGTTCATCTAGGGTCAGGGATGTCAAGGAGGACAAGCTAGGACATGTCATCTAAAATTCTCACAAACTTGTATAGATGTGTGGTGGAGGGTACATTGACCGGTTGCATCACAGCCTAGTATGGAAACACCAATGTCCTTGTATGGAAAAGTCTACAAAAAGTAATGGACGTGGCTCTATTCATCATGGATAAAACCGTTCCCACCATTCAGCACACATACATGGAGTACTGTTGCAGGAAAGCAGCATCCACCATCAAGGACCCCCACCATCCAGGCAACGCATTCTTGTTTCTGCTGCCATCAGGAAGAAGGTACAGCAGCCTTGGAACCTGCACCACCAGGTTCAGGAACAGTTATTACCCATCAATCATCAGGGTCTTGAAACAGAACCTCAGGACCTGCTTTCAAAGATTCTACATCTCACGTTTTCAATACCTGTGTTGCTTATTTATTTATCTATTTTTATCCTTGCACATTGGTTGTTGCCCATCCTGTTGGGTTCAGTCTTTCATTGATTCTATTGTGTTTCTTTTATTTAGTGTGATTTCCACATGAAAATGAATCTCAGGGCTGTATATTGTGGCATATATGTTCTTGGATAATAAATTTTACTTCGAATTTTGAACTATTCTCACCCAAACCTTTTGAGCTAAATCTTCCCACTCTAACACTGGCCCACACCAACAGTGGCCTTTCTAACTATAGCCACACTGCTTATACCTTCCTTCCTTTCATTAGCTCAAATAAAACTCACTCCCGGCAAGATTTGTTCTTTACAAATGGCTCCTGCCTGGGATTAAAGGATCTCTTTGGGGAGATATGAATTAGACTTCCAAATGACATGACCTATCCATTGGATTTGGTGTTGCCTTGCCACAGTGGTGGACCACACAGATCAGTACAGCCCACAGTGCTTTGCTAGATTTGTTAAACTAGTAATTGAATGCCTGATTAATTTATTCCCTTCTGTCTATACAAGCCCATGTCAAATGTAACTTCAGAATGAAGAGTTTTCCTCTTGATGCTTGTGTTCCCTTGCATTATACTTTGTATTTAAAAAAAATACTTTAACAGGAACATGAAAAAGCAGGTTTCAAAGGGACATTGGGTCTACTTTAGATGGGAATCTTGGTTAGCATTGTCCAGCTGTTGTCATGCTGTTTGACACTTTGACTCTGTATTCAGCTAAATGTTGTTTTAGCACTATGGATATTTTCTCCCATCCCCTCCTTTTTAACTTTTGCATTCATGCATGAAGATACGATGAGGTCTAAGATTGGATTAAGTGGAAACTGAATTTACTTAGTGTAATCAGCCTATTGATGAATCACTACCGCTCAGTGACTTTTTCTGTCACTTAACATGATTGGGAAGTAGCTGAGAAGATAGCTAATGGTCAGGTCAGATTTCTACTCTTGCAAATATGTTATTAATATTTAGTTTAATTAAAGTTTTTTTTTTACCTCATTGATCTTACTGTAGACTAGCCTCAATTTCAAAATTGTCAGCTAAGATAGATGGAAATATTGTTATGAACCCCATTCATATGGATAAAATGCATTTCCTGTATTTCTGAGTAAATCATACAAATAGTTGTTCCATGTTATGCATTGAAAATGATGGTATTATTGGTGAATGCTGTGGATGTAATTCATGACTTTTCATTTCATTTAGTGTTGAGTTCAGAAGTGATCATTCATGGGAGATGACGTGTCTTACTATTGCTCTGCCGAGTAATAACAAGTGTATTTACTTCACAAGGAAATGTGGTCTTACTTTCTAAGTGACCTTTACATTCACAGTTCCTTGTGACTAATCAGATAAGGCTGAGGTATATGGTTAAACTATATACTCTTGCAGAAGCAGGAGGCACACTGGAACCTTCAGAAATACAAGCTGGAATTAATTTTTATATTAAAAATGAAAAGCTGGATCAGATCTGCAGAAAAAAGAATGAAATCTAATTAAAACTCGAGTGCTGTGCATCGTAATACATAGATGGCGCAGGATTTTGCTTGCACAAATCCAGGCGAACATATTTTGAGACTAAGGATAAAGGAGAAAATATGTTGACATACCAGGTAATGAAGGCAGTAGTTCCAAAAAAATCAAATCTCAATTGAGTCTTATGGCATAAATAATAAATCTTAGGATTTCTATGAATGAGAATCTCCTGTTTAATGAAATCTACTGTTAACTGCCATATCCTTACTTCCATTGAGGTTATTTGGAAGATTCCTCCCTCCTTAAGGTATGAAAGTACATATATCAATTTGATGCACCAACAAATTGTAAGGATGCAATTATTTATTTTATTATGAATTTATGATCTCAGCTAATTTGATAATGCTGTTATTAAACAGAATTAATGAGCAGTAAGATGCAAGAAACAATTAAGATAGTAAGCATTCCAATTTTCCCCAAAGAAAATAAAGATATCCCAAGACTTTCTGAGCTTCAAGCTCATTTCCTTAATAAGTATGTACAGTATTACAAAAATCTGGCAGAAGTGTTTGTCAGAAGAAAAAACAACGGGGCTATTAATGTTTATCTTTGAAAGACAAATTGGGAGAAATGAGAAAAATGTAAAAAACAAACAAATTGAGAAGAAAGTTTCTTTGGAAAATCTCATGGAGTGTGCAAATGAAGAGATTATTTTTGTCATATTGTTTTTCCCTTAGAGTAAACATTTAATTAGTAGTGGCAGCCGCACCAGACATTGAGATGATTGGTCTTGGGGTTGAATCCATTTGGCTCCTTGCATGCTTTCCATCTGAGGTGGGTTGCGCATCAAGCTAGTGACTCAGACTCATATAAAAAAAAGCTAAAGTAATGCAAGGTTGCTACCTGATGTGCAACAAAGCACGGAGAGGAACAACAGCAATCATTTAAAAGGATAAATTGAATTTGTCTAAGTTATCTATAGTAATCACCATACTTTGAAGTAACAATGTTAGGTTATAGTATTGTAAAAAATTGATTACTCTTGCTTCAACTTTGCTTTATACTTATTGCGATCCAAGAAAGAATTAACCTCTTACTCAATTTCATTACTTCAATATCATATAGTTCCCATGGAAACATATTCCAACTTCCAGTGAAGTAAGACAGCAAGATGAACAAAACTTAGGATAAAATTCTTTCCTTAACTTAAAATTAAAAGCTTTCAGAATTTTACTGATCAAAATTTACCAAGATAGTACCCTTGATAAAAGTAATAATATTAACATGCATTTATGGTTTTTATAATTGGCTGCCGGTGATTGCTGGTGTTCTGTGCCTATCACTGTTGGGACCACTTCTTTTCATGTAATATTTCAATGCTTTGAATGATGGAACTGATGGCTCTTGTGACCAGGTTTGCAGACAATACAAAGATTCGTGGAGGGGCAAGCAGTGCTGAGGAAGCAGAGCTTTTACGGAAGGATTCAAACATATTAGGAGAATGGGAAAAGAAATGGTGGATGGAATATAGTGTAGAGAAGTGTATAGTCATACACCTTTGTAGAAGCATAAAGGAATAGTCTGTTTTCTCTACAGGGAGAAAATTCAGAAATCAGAGGTGCAAAGGGACTTGGGAGATCTCATGCAGGATTCCCTAAAAGTTAACTTGCAGGTTGAGTTGGTGGTAAGGAAGGCAAATGGAACGTTAGCATTCATTTTGAGTTCACTTGAATAAAAAAGCAAAGATGTAATGCAGAGGCTTTATAAGGCATTAGTCAGACTGCACTTGGAGTGTTCTGAGCAGTTTTGAGCCTTTTATGTCAGAGAGTCCAGAGCAGGTTCATAAGAATGATTCCAAGAATGAAAGTGTTAACATTTGATGGCTCTGGGTCTGTACTCACTGCAGTTTATAAGAATCATGGGAGTGGGGGAGAGATCTCATTGAAACATTAAATATTGAATGGTCCGGATAGAGTGGATGTGGAAAGGATGTTTCTTATAGAAGGCAGGAGAATGGGGTTGAGAGGGATAATAAGTCAGCCATGATGGAATGGTAGAGCAAACTTATTGGGACAAATGGCCTAATTCTGCTCCTATGTCTTATGGTCTCATGGTAAAAATTTATTCCAGGATGTGGTATGGGCACACGGTAACACAGCAGTTAGTATAATGCTTTACAGTGCTGCAATTCCCACTGCTGTCTGTAAGGAGTTTGTATGTTCTCACCACGACCACATGGGTTTCCTCAGGGTCCTCCAATTTCCTCCCCCAGTCCAAAGGCTAATGGGTTCGTAAGTTTTGAGAATGCTATGTTGGCACTGGTAGTGTAGTGACATTTATGGGCAGCCAGAACATTTTTGGACTGTGATGTTCATTGACGCAACTTATACATGTCTCTGTATCTTTTGATATTTCAATGAACATGTGAAAAATAAAAATAATCTTTTAATCTTTAAAGGTGACTGGTCAATTGAAAATAAATCCTAGGAGTGTTTAAAATGTCACAATGGATGGTAATTAGTCATTCCAAAGGGCAGTGATAGTTTCCTGGATCCTTTTACTGTGCTTTCATTTCATAGTTCCCTTGTGGCAGACTACAAGGAGATCCCCTGTTCTGATGCATATGGACTTACTTCTTTTGTTCCTGGTGACATCATTTATGGTATCCCTGAAATCTCTGAACATGCCTCATTTCAAGTGATGGAGATAAGATTAAGAATAAGGTCACGAGAGAAACAAGCCCAGAGAAGACCTAAGGTAGCTGTTAGTGGACTTATTCTGGCCGGAGGTCTGTAACTAGTGGCATTCTGTAGATTGCATAGAAGACTGCAAGAGATACAGCAGGGTATAGATCAGTTGCATATATTAGCAGAGAAGTGGCAAATGAGGTTAATCCCAGCCAAACATGTTGTACTTTAAGAGATGAAATGTGGGAAGACCCTTATCAGTGTTGATGTTGTGGTTCATGTCCATAGTTACCTGAAAATGGCCTGATGGGTTGATAGGGTGGTAAAGAAGGCATATGGCCTTCCTTTTAGTGGAGAAAATAAGTACAAGTGTCAAGAAGTTACATTGCAGCTTTATATAACAATAACGTTTTTACACAGATTAGTTGGTGCCCGGAATGCACACCTGGGGTGGTGATTGAGGCAAATACAATATAGGTATTGAAGAGGCTCTTATGAATGCACAGAATATGGAAGGATATGAATATTGTGTAAGGAAAAGGGATTAGTAGTTGGGCATTTGACTACAAATCTTATTAACTTGGTATATAATTTCGGGCTGAAGGCCATGTTCCTGTGTTGTACTGTTCTATGTTCCATGAATTCATGTCAGAAGTACTTCTGCACTGTCTGCCTGAGGCTTTGCATGAGTTTCTCTGCCTTCCAGTAAGGCTGTAGTTGTGTTGGATCACTTTACCTGCCTGATATATTTAAGTTTATTCATGCTCATGACCAAGTAGTCATTGAGGAGATCTTCAAAGAGTTCATTCTAGCAACATGCCCATGCCTATATTCTGTCCTTAATAAGCTCCTGTCAGCAAGCTTTTGGATGCCTGAGACACCAATTATCTCAGTATTGCTGGAAACTCCACACAAGCTGAGATTCTTTGAGCATTGTTGGATTTTCTATATTGCTTTCTCCCACCATTTGTTTTACAATTCAGGGGTTTCATTGACTTCCAGATGCTTGCAAATTTGATTTACCTTTCCTGAGCTGTGGTGGCACTTCCAGCCTACTAACAACTTGCACTTAAGATTGACTGATTCCTGGATTATCTGGCACTTCTGACTTATATCTCAGTACTTTTTGATGAAAGGAACAAATATCTAATTATTGTTAATTCTGGCTGCTTTCAAGGCAAGCCAAGCATTTGGGGCACTCCGTGACTCCCATTATCTCTTCCCACCTTTTCTTTGCTGATCAGTTTCTCACTGATTAGTAATGGGGTTACGAGAAGAAAATAGGAGAATGGGTTTAACGTAAAAATGTGAGGATTATTTCTTTCTTACTTGGGTTCTCTCTATCCTTTGAATTTGATATTCCTCTGGCAGACTCTTTTCTCTATTGTTGTTTAGGGTAAGATGAGGAATATTAGTGGTGGGTTGTCCAGCTGTTATTACCTCCTGTAATGGTACAAATGATGTGAACATCCTTGCAGTAAGTAATGATGTTATCCAACAGCTGCCAATGCTTGCAATAAGGGTGTTGCCATGTGGCTATGTACACGTATCTATGATGAAGCAGAATGTTAGTTATGACAGTGCCAAGGTCCAAGCTATTTGTCAAGAGGAGGTAGTACTAGCTTGTCCTTATCTGTCAATTACACCTTTCCAGAGGTCTTTTTTGTTTCCAATTTTGCCATCTGAAAAGATCAAGGAAAATTGTCCGATATCTTTTGGATGCTGGATCAGTGTCTGCATGTTATTGTGGTGAGGGTGAAACTCACTTTGGCCTCACCTGTTAAATCCAAGATTGGGGTGTATGTGTTAATAACTGTAACATAATTATTCCATGATAGAGTGAGTTGGGGTCATTGGGCATTTATTCGTTCCACAGGGTGTGTCACTATGGTGGCAGAATAGACATTTGACAATTTTATTCCAGGTATTATAAGTAACTTATGTTAGCATTGTGTTGCCAAGGCTGAGAAGATCACTTTAGAATGAGAGATGCTGTTAAAAAAAAAGATCACTCCCTACTTGTTCATCGTTTTCTCCTTTTGCTTGTTCTTTCTTTCCTCTCTTTTCTATAAGAGTATACCTCAGAGAAATACTATGTGGAGATTTGTAGAATATATGACTATATGATGTATATGTACAATCACCATCATAGCTTGTCACACCAGACAGCCATCCACTCTAGTGTTTGGTTGATGCTGAGCAGGTCAGTGTCAGCTAAATCAGGTGAGAGTGGGCAGTTGCGCAGAACGTGTTCAATGTTCTGCACCCTTTCGCCACACTCACAGGATTCGCTGGTCTTTAAACCCCACTTCACCATATTGCCTCCCGTCCTACAAACTCCCGCTCTCGCTCTGTTGAGAGTGCGCCACTTCCGTCTGTCAAGCAGTGCCCCGTCTGGTAACATTTCTGCGGGATCTTGCACTGTATTGTTTGGTGGGGTTCTGGCTTCTGTTTGTTGCCAGAGGTCAATCCTGTATATCTGGGGGGATGTTCCGTGTGGTAGTTCCTCCACTGTAGCAAAGCTTTTCCTCGATTTTAGGAGATTGGAAACTGGCACATGATGATGTAGTGGGTGCCGTGGATCCGAGTTCTGTTTACCTTTTTCAATTTTTTTTGTAGTGTGTCTTCGGATCTCTGGGGGAGCAATGCCTGCAAGTCTGTAAATAGTGTTAGTGGGTGTGGGGCGCAATGTGCCCGTGATTATTCGGCAGGCTTCGTTAAGCAACTGATCTATTTTCTTCACATGGGCTGATCTGCCCCACACAGGTGCACAGTATTCTGCAGGTGCATAGCAGAGTGCTAGGGCAGTTGATCTAAGTGTGTAAGCATTAGCCCCCCATTTTGTGCCTGCTAATTTTTTCAAGAGAGAATTGCGAGAGCCAACTTTCCCTCGGAGTTTTTGGATGTGGGTGGCAAATGAGAGCGTCCTATCCAGTGTCACGCCCAGGTAAATTGGAGTCGGGTGGTGTTCAAGCTCCTTCCCACACCAGAAGATCTTGAGTTTCCGAGCTGCTTCTCAATTCCTCAGGTGGAATGCACACACTTGAGTTTTTGATGGATTTGGGTTCAGAGACCATTTTTCATAATACTGCTTCATTGCTTCGAGGACTGCTGTAAGTCGTACTTCAACTTCTTGGAAGGAGTTTGCTTGTGTTGTTATGCATAGGTCGTCTGCATAGATAAACCTGCATGTGTTAGGAAAGGTTGGTTGGTCGTTTGTGTAGACATTAAATAGTAGAAGTGCCAGGACTGATCCCTGTGGTAGTCCGTTCTTTTGTGGACACCACCTACTCTTAATTCCATTATATACAATGTCTGAAGTACATCTTATGGAAGTGTTTGTTTGATGATGAACTTCAATAAAAAATAAATTACAAAAAAAATGAGAGAATGTTGAGTTGCTAATGCCAAACTGCTCCAGTTGTAAGGTACATTAGACAGATCATGCTCATCTGTGACAGACTGCTCTGTGAATAAGTACCAACCATCTCTTCATTGATGATTTGTTTGTCACTCACTTCCATGCCTCCATGTTTGGAAACATGTTGGAGCATGCAGTATATTTAAGCCACATCTCCATCAGAGTTGCTATTAGACATGACAATGGTTGATAAAACTATGAACTTTGAACATCATTCCTAACTTGGAAAATGAATTTGGAGCATGTTCTAATCCACTCAGGATAATGCAGGTATGCTCCAATGGAACAATGAATTGTGTGGCTCATTTGGAGTAGTATATCATGTATAGGCAATGATAAACGAGTCTTTGGAGTTCCAGTTAAGCAATCTGTCTAAAGATTGGGAAACAGAGATTTTCACATTGTTTACAGTGCTGTTTGTAATGGATAAACCAGAACTGCTGAATATAAACCTGTTGTTGCATTTCATTGGTTAAAAAGAAAGAGATTTGTACCTTACCATGAACTCCTCAAATAAGTCTCTGCAGAGCGCATTAGGGGCAGTAGAAGCACAGTGCAGCCTACATAGAAAAGACACCTTTTTTACGCACAGATCTTCGCACACAGGCAGGAGTGGAGAGAATCCTTTGATGCATTATTTATTGAGCATCTTAGCACGTAACTACAGTTTTACAGATTTGAGGAAATCGCTTATCATTATTTGTGTAGTCTAGCAGTCTAGGCTGAGGATTTGTTTGTGATATAAGACAGAATTAGCTCCAGAAAACTGCATACAAATATACAAAGCTAGACTAGAAATACAGGAATATCAATGGTATATGTTAGAGAGATGGAAACAAGTGGTAGAATAGAAAAAAACTGAGTTAAGGGAGATATAGTATTTCAAATATTATGCATTAGTAAAATATTATTAATTGATCAAATACTGTAGTTAGTAAAAACCAGTGCTGCAAAAGAAATATCCTGCAGATGGAAAATGTAAGCTCAATATATGCTGGCAATTTCTTTCTACATTCAGCCCACTGTGAAAGCAATCGTGAGTTCATATAGCAGTTGGTGTCAGCTGTGCAGAAAACACTGTGGCAATGGATAGTTGTTTTTTCTCCTCCAAGCCAAGGTGTTTTGTCAGGCTTATCTTGTGTCATGGCTCTGATCTTTGACAGATGCCATTTTGGTGACCTTTGCTGGACATGTTTGTAGATTTGTGAGCACTCCAGACTGGAGGAAATTAAATAAAATTCCCCAGATCAAAACTCAACTGTCACCACTTTTGTTTATTGAGGTAACGCAGAGACTGAACACAAAGCATCTGGTCCTCCAAAACCCCAAAGATAAGTTTGTATGTTACCTGGCTCCTGTAAATGACAATGACTCAAAGGTAGCAACAGGACCAAAGGGATGTCGGTGGGTATGTGAGAGAGAGCATGCCGCAGCAATGCAAGAAAATAAGGAGACTGCACTGATGAGATTGCTCTCCAGTGATCCACCATGAACCAAGTGTTCTCCCGTATCACAGTAAGAAAGTCAACCCACTGATACGTTTCTCAGCTGGGCCATCACCTTTAGGTCATTCTGGAATAAAAGTTAAATCCTTAAGTTGTTTATTTTTTCTTTATAATACTTTGAATGCTTATTAATTTCTGGGATATTAAAGTATTTTAACTTTTATATATATTTTTTTAAATAATAAGCCTATTTAACTGCTGTGGATTGTCAAAAGTCCATCAATTCCTCCATCTGAGTGGTACCTCAGGCTATCCCTCACCTGTTGGTAGCTGTCTGCAGCCTGCCCAGCTTCATGAATGGTTCTTTGGAAAGAAGAGATCAGCTGGTCTTTGTATTAGATTTGGATAATATGGGCACACAAGCATTAAAAGTGGAAAGCTCAGTTAGCAATTCAGTTTAGTTAATTTAAAACCTAAGGTAAATCAAGAGAGGGTTTTAAAACTGAGCTAAAATGGTTAAGTTATTTTAAGTATAGATCCATAGAGAGTGTTTCTGTGATTTTGATCACTATTAGTTTCACAGATTCTGGATATGAATAAGGCATGCCAAACTGTTTATGCATTTCATGGGTCTTAAAGGTTGTCTTTATTTTTCACATGTACATCGAAACATCAATACATCCAGTGAAATACGTCATTTGTGTCAAAGGCTAACACAGTCCAAGGAAATGCCGGGGGCAACCCACAAGTATTTTCACACTTCCAGCACCAACATAGCATGCCCACAACTTACTTACCCCAACCCATGCATCTTTGGAATGTGGGAGGAAACCATGGCACTTGAAGAAATCCACACGGTCACGGAGAGAATATATAAACTTCTTACAGTTCCTCAGGACTGCGTGGGTTTCCTTTGGGTGCTCCGATTTCCACCCACATTCAAATGATGTATGGGTTGGGGTAAATAAGTTGTGGGCATGTGATGAACCCTGCTCTGCCAGTCACTGTCACTGTAAATGATTACATTAACTGCTATGCTTCCGTGTCACCCCATGCAACTGAAAGTAACTGTTCTCTCAGATTTAGTGTCATGAAAGTGTTTTTATTGACTAACTTTATTTAGATTATGCTATGATTCAAGGATTGTATTTACCTTCTGACATTATAGGATTCTGAATGAGCTCTGGTTCATGTTAGTAAACGGTTTATTTCATGTGAATTGTCTGAATGAACAGAAAAATGTTTTCAGATTGAGACTGGCTATGAAATCTCTATTCCCATTGTGAGTGGATATTCACTATTGAAACTAAATGACAAAAACCAATTGAGCTTGAATTTCTTTTCTTTGAGATATTTTTTACTCTGGTTATACTTCAGCCTCAGTAAACACTTTTACAAACAACAGCGTACTTATTTCAGACTCCTCACACACATTTGAAGATTGAGATTGGACAATCAAGGTGCAAGTGAAAGTTAAACTTTGAATTAAAATGCACTATTTGCAGTATCTTAGTTTTTAGCAGAGTAATACTTTGGCATGAGGAATGACATTTCATATCAAGGGTGTGCAGTGAGATGATTAACGTTGTGAATCCTATTAAAGTTCTAAACTGTATGAAGCAAAGGTGCCAAAGTGTTGAAACATCTTCCCTTCGCTGCTCCATCACAGCTTGCATGCAATTTAACAGTCACTGGGAAGGTTCAGAGGAAGTAGAACCAGTAGAGTGGGCTGGCAAGAGGAAGATTGGGTTTGGGGTTCAATCTGTTGTGGAGTGTACTGGTCTATTGAGGAGAGGGAGGCAGAGTGGGATTGAGCTAGCCTGCTAGTGAATCAGAATCAGGTTTATTATCGCTGACATGTGTAGTGAAACTTGTTAACCCAGCAGCTGCAGTACAATGCAATACATGGTAATAATTGGACTAGGTATAGATATGTATATTGGATAGATTAAAAATAGTGCAAAAGCAGAAATAATATATATTAAAAAACAAAATGAAGTAGTGTTCATGGGTTGAATGTCCATTTAGGAATCAGATGGCAGAGGAGAAGAAGCTGTTTCTGAATTGCTAAGTGTGTGCCTTCAATTTCTGTACCTCCTTCCTGATGGTAACAGTGAGAAGAGGGCATGCCCTGGGTGATGGGGGTCCTGAATAATGGATGTCACTTTTCTGAGACACCACTCCTTGAAGATGTCTTGGGTACTACAGAGGCTAGTACCCAAGATGGAGCTGATGGATTTTCTGACTTTCTGTCGCTTCTTTTGGTCCTGTGCAGTAGCACCCCACCCCCCATTCTAGATAGTGATGCAGCCTGTCAGAATGCTCTCCACAGTACCTCTACACAAGTTTTTGAGTGTTGTAGTTGGCAAGCCAGATCTCTTCAAACTCCTAATGAATTATAGCCACTGTTTTGCCTTCTTTATAGCTGTGTTGATATAGCTGGGACCAGGCTAGATCCTCAGAGATCTTCACACCCAGGAACTTAAAATTGCTCACTCTCTCCACTTCTGATCCCTCTATGAGTACTGGTTCATGTTCCCTTGTCTAACCCTTCCTGAAGTCCACAATACTGACGTTGAGTGCAAAGTTGTTGCTACAACACCACTCAACTAATTGGTATGCAGTAGTTCGCTCCTGTACATCCTCTCATCTCCAGCTGAGATTCTACCAACAAGTTGTAGATGGTATTTGAGCAACACCTGGCCACACAATCAAGGGTATAGAAGGAATAGAGCAGTGGGCTAAGTGAGGTGTTGATTGTCAGCAAGCAGGTGGTATTATCACCAAACCATGCAGATTGTGGTCTTCCAGTTAGAAAATCGATGATCCAGTTGCAGAGGGAGGTACAGAGATCCAGGTTCTGTAGCTTGTTGATCAGGAGTGTTGAAATGGTGGTGTTAAATGCTGAGCTATAATCAACGAACAGCATCCTGACATGGGTGTTTGTATTGTCCAGGTGGTCTAAGGCCGTGTGAAGAGCCATTAAGATTGTGTCTGCCAGGTCCTTGCTGAGACAAAACTTCACTCTAGCCATGACCAACCTCTCAAAGCATTTCATCACTGTTGATGAGAGTGCTTCTGGACAATTGTCATTAAGGCAGCTCACACTATTCTTCTTAGGCACAGGTATAATTGTTGCCTTTTTGAAGCAGGTAGGAACTTCCACCTGTAGCAGTGAAAGGTTGAAAATGTCCTTAAATACTTTCGCCAGTCGGTTGGCACAATTTTTCAGAACCTTAGCAGGTACTTTATCAGGGTCTCCCATCTTGCAATTGTTCACCCTCCTTAAAGACAACCTAACATCGGCCTCCAAGAATGGAGGCCACAGCTAATATCACTGGCATATGTTGTGAAATCTGTTTTGCAGCAGCAGTAAATTGTCATATGTAATCATAACAAAAACATAAATTACAGTCAGTATATAAAAATTAAATTAAGTAAATAGTGTAAAAAGAGGGGAAAAATACTGAGGTCGTGTTTATGGATTCATTGTCCATTCAAAAATGTGACAACATTTTTGAATGTAAGAGTAAGAAGCAGTTTCTGAAATATTGCGAGTGTGTCTTTAGGCTCCTGTACCACCTCCTTGATGGTAGCAATTAGGGTGTGTCCTGTGTGGTGAAGGTCCTTAATAATGGATGCCATCATTTTGAGGCATCACCTTTTGAAGCGACCTTGATGCTGAGAAGGCTAGTGCCCATAATAGTCGTTGCTGATTTTACAACTTTCTGCAGCAGTTTCCAACCTGTGCAGTTGTCCCTCAATATCAGATAATGTTGCAACCAGTTAGCCTGCTCTCCATGGTACATCTGTAGAAATTTGTGAGTGTCTTCAGAATCAGATTCAGGTTTAATATCACTGGCATATGTTGTGAAATTTGCTAACTTAGTGGCAGCAGTACAACGCAATACATGATAATATAGAAAAATAAAGTAAATCAATTACTGTGTGTGTATATATATATATATATATATATAATAGTTAATAGTGCAAAAACAGAAACAATAAAAATAAAGTGAGGTAGTGTTCATGGATTCAATGTCCATTTAGAAATCAGACTGCAGAAGGAAAGAAGCTGTTCCTGAATCACTGTCTGTGTGCCTTCAGACTTCTAAACTTCCTTCCTGAAGATGACAATAGGAAAATGTGACATACCAATTCTCTTCAAACTCTGAATGCAATATAGCCACTGTCATGCCTTCTTTTTAATTGTATCAATATGTTGGGTTCAAGATAGATCTTCAGAGATGTTGACACCCAGGAACTTGAAACTGCTCCCTTTCTACTGCAGAGTTCTCAATATGGACTGGCATGTGTTCCTGTGTGGACTAGTGGTGGAAATCCTGCTATAATCACAGAGTGCCTGGGACTGCAATGGAGAGTAAAGGGAATAATCTAAGGGGAGCTAATATTCTGAATGGCACCATATTTCTAGTGCTATCCCCATTCAAAAGCAACAAACATCACAGGATGAAGGGTAATAACTGTTCCTAAACCTGTATCTCCTTCCTGATGGCAGCTGCATGAAGAGTATGTGGCCTGGATGATAGGAATCGATGATAGATGCTGCTTTCTTGTGGCAGCACTCAATGTTGATTTGTTCAATGGAGGGGAAGACTTTGCCTGTGATAGACTGAGTTGTATCCACTTTTTTTTTTGAAGGCTTTTCTGTTCATGGGCATTGGAGTTTCCATACTAGGCCATGACGTAACCAGTCAGAATAGTCCCCATGATGCATCTGTAGGAGTTTATCAAAGATTTAGTTGATATGCCGAATATGCACAAACTTCTAAGACAGTAGAGGCTTTCTTTGTGATAGCACTTATGTGCTGGTCCTAGGACAGAAAGTAATTAGAATCTGAAACACACTGTCTGAGGGAGTGGTAGATGTAGGTACTTTCACAAGCAAAGCATTTCAATCCCTACTGCGTACAAACGATTCATGCTCATCTGCAGAAACGGCTAAACTTCTACCTTTCTCTCTTTTCCCTTTTCAAGGTGAATGGGGTTCTGTCAGAGACCCTGACCTGGAGCTACACTCAGACTTCAGTTCTTTGCGATGGTGGAAGCCACTGGCCATTTTTCAATATCCCAAGGACGCAGCCTAGAAGACAAGCGTGGCTTCACTGTTCTGAGACTTCGCGGCCTGGCGGGTGAGACGACTCTATACTGCTGCCGCTGACTGAAGCAACGTGGGAGAAAATGGAACGTCGGGACCAGCAGATCGGCTGTACTCAGTGAAGCGTGGACTCCCGCTCTCTCTCTTTATCTTGTTGGTGGTTGTGGGGGGGAGGGGTTTGTTGCCGATTCTTGAGTCGGAGAACTCGGAAAAAGCAACATGGCAGACTTTATCACCGTAAATCAGTGAGTTGTTTTATTTATGTTTCCCCTCTCGCTATGACAGGGTGACACCTCTCTGTCCTATTTTTGAGGAGGGAGAGAGAGAGCCTGTGGAAAGTCAAATTGTCAGGAGAACGATTAATTTTTGTTGTACTGCAGATCATGGTCTTTCTTGGGGGCTTTGCTGTTGCTTGCTTGGTGCATGGAGAGTGCTGATGTTTTTTGCTGAAGTAAGTTGGGGAGGGAATGGGTCATTGCTGCTTGTGCATGGGAGGGAGGAGTAGAGGGAGTTTGGGGTTCTAATGTTTTTACTGTCACTCATTATTGGGGTACTCTCCGTTTTAGTGGATGTCTGTGAAGAACAAGAATTTCAAGTTGTATATTGTATAATTCTCTGATATTGAATGTAACTATTGAACTATTGAAGATTATGGACCAAGAGCTGGTAAGTGGGATTAATGTGGTTAATACTTGATGGTCAGCCTGCATATGGGTGAACTGAAGGACTTGTCTTTTATCTTCCATAACTCTGATTTGAACTAATTAGAGCAGAGACAGAACAAACCTTACTGTCTCTGGGTCAGAGGAGGGAGAGAAAAACCAAATAGGCTTTATACAGCTGTTTCACTTCTACTAACTCCAGTGGAATGAATGTGTAAATTCAGCGCAGGATATCAATGGTGCTACCCTTGGTTGAGTGATCTAATGAGACTCAGTAGTTTGACTTGTGAAAGTTGAACGCTTGGGTCTGATGCTGTCGGACTGTCATTGCCTAAGACTGAATTCCAGTGGGGTTGGGAAGGAGGAAAAAGTTATGTGAGTGGAATAATTCAGAAAACAACTTCTGTTGAAAATCATCTGTGTCATTTTAAATAACAGAAGTTGATTTAAGTCTATCATCAGAGCCTGGGAAAAATGAAAAACAAATTAATGGAGCATGTTTCTACATGTTTAAAATCATGCTTTCATAATAAATTGTTTATCTATTTCAGGGAATAACCTTCATTTATTTAAAGTTAATTGAGTGTAGCTAAAAACCTTCAGGTTGATGTAGCCTTTTCTAAACCTTTGCTTTCACACTGTGGTCCTAATCAACAATAAAGAGAATGGGGCATTTTTTTACTTCTCAGCCATAGTACCTAATGAGTAATATACATGAATAAAGAATACCCCAGCAGAACACAATCCGACCGAGCAAGGTATTAAGCTGACTGGCATCAACAAACCAAGTAATCTTCAAATTTACCATAATGTGGTTAACTTTCTGGGCTAGCATTACCTGCACTTTTTATGATTCAGTTAGGTGTAAATTAACATCCCACAATCTAACAGATTAAAAATAAAACTTCTCATTTCAAATGTGTTTGGACCCAGAACAGATATCATGGAAAGACGTGTTCCAGTTAGTGACAGCCAGCCTGCTGCGAGTGTTGTCACTATAATACCACATGGAATCAGCTTAACAAGCTCACCTACTGAGGTGAGCAAGCAGTCAGCTTCAGAATTTCGGTTAGGCTTCTCCTTCATCTTGTTGGACAAGCCAATTTAAATCCATTCTTATGGATAATCCAAGATAATTCTGAGACAGTAAGCTTCATGTGATCTGATGGATTTAAAAAAAATAAATGGTACTATTTTTACAACATTTTTAATTAGAATGTGCTTAAAAGAATTTGGAGATTATGATTTGGGCCAGTAACTGTGTTGCTTGCCTCACTCCGCAGGTACACTCAAAGATTTACTCAAATGAGAAGAAATAGAAAAAGACACAATATTTCTGGATATTAACTGTCATTTCTGAGGGAATAAAGTTTAGAGGTAACACGAGAGGGAACTTCTTTACTCGGAGAGTGGTAGCTGTGTGGAACGAGCTTCCAGCAGAAGTGGTTGAGGCAGGTTCGATGTTGTCGTTTAAAGTTAAATCGGATAGATATATGGACAGGAAAGGAATGGAGGGTTATGGGCTGAGTGCAGGTCGGTGGGACTAGGTGAGAGCAAGAGTTCAGCACAGACTAGAAGGGCCGAGATGGCCTGTTTCTGCGCTGTAATTCTTACATGGTTATATGGTTATATAAAAATAATAAATGAAAAATCATTAAGGGACCTTTGTCAGACTGTTTAAAATAAATGAATCATTGCGCGACTGATCTCATGCATTCTCATGATGTCTGATCCGTATGTGCAATAGCAATATGAATGGAAATGGCTTGGAAAACAAAGTTCCATTGATCCCATGGAAATTCAGCTTTAGCTGAGATGCATTTAAGACTCTACAACAATGCTTTTGAATGCAAGGTATGCATGATCAAAAGAGAAGATAATGTACAAATGATTGCAAGGTGAGGGAGGGATGGGAGAAAACTAGGTAGGTCTCTGTCAATAAACTGCATTTGGCAGGGGGTGTACAGATGTGGGAGAGGGGGTTGAATGTCCATGTTGAAAATGAAATGGATTGGACTGATTGCTATTGAAGAACTGGAAGAGTTTAGAAATGCTGAGAATATATTGAGAAATGACTGAACGAATGAAGATGATAGGTTTCAAGACAGAAAGTCGAGTCTTATGTCGAGTATCTGAGGGTAGATTTGTCCACCAATTCTTGGAAAGAAGTAGTGCTGGGTTCCACTCTGGCATGATGGATGTTTGAGCTTGCGGGGGTTGGTTCTACAATAAAGATGAGATCATTAACAAATGGGGAAATGATAGTTTCAGTGGGACAACAGCTTAGCTGATGTGCCTGAGAGTTAGCTTTCCATCTCTGCTATATATTACTCTTTGAAGCCAAGCTGCAGAGTGATCCTTAATGGTAGTTTTTCCAAGTAAGTAAAAGATAAACATTTTGTTTCATCACATTGCTTTCAATCACAATGTCAAGTGCACACTGTGATCCTGCAGATGTTTAACTGGAAAGATATAGCTAACATGAGTAGTGAATTTCATTTAATCCTTGAGTGCAAAGCTATTACCTGACCCTCAACATGTTCTGTTCATTAAACATTTTTCCTTCAGCAGATTGTATTGGTTAACTTCCATTTCACTATTGTTTTCTATTTGCAGATACTTTCCATGTCCTTACTTTCTGAAGATGTCTCAACCTTTCCTTTAAAGTTATCAAATGACTATAGGTTACTAAAATAGGCGAAAGAAGAAGTTGATGAGGCCTTGACCAAAATCTTTGCATCCTCACAAGCAGCAGATGATGTCCCGGTGAGCTGGAGAATAGTCAATGTTGTTTCTTTGTTCAAGAAAGAAAATAAGGATTAGCCAGGAAATGATATGATGATGAGCCTCACATCAGTGGTAGAGAAGCTAATGGAGAGGATTTTTAGGAATAGAATTTCAAAAGTTTCAAAGGTACATTTAATGTCAGAGAAATGTATACAATATGCATCCTGAAATGCTTTTTCTTCGCAACCATCCATGAAAACAGAGGAGTGCCCCAAAGAATGAATGACAGTTAAATGTAGAACCTCAAAGCCCCCCTGCACATAAACAGCAGCAAAGCAACAATCCTCCCTTCCCCACCAGCAAAATAAAACATCAGCACCCCCCACCGAGCACTGAAGTGTGCAGCAAAGCATCAATAAAGACACAGACTTACAGTACCCCATGCCACAGGTTCTCTCTCTCCCTAATAAGGGAAAAAGAGATGTCTCCATTTCACAGCAAGAGGGGAGACATAACAAACAAATCACCATTTACAATGTTAAAAGTCAATTGTGTCACTTGTTCTGTGAATTTAAACTTACTTGAAAAATCATGATTGTCTTGGTAGAGTCAGCATGGCTTTATGCAGAGCAGGTCATGTCTTACAATCTTGATTGAGATTAAAAATTTTTAAAAATACAATGGTAGCATTTAAGAGGATTTTGGATAAACACGTGAATCTCTCAGGAATAGAGAGATATAGATCATACACAGGCTGAAGAGATTTAGTTTAATTACCTTTGGCACAGTTGTTGGCTGAACTGTGCTGTTCAATAACTCTGTGTCTACTAACTTTGAGGGAAAATGTTCCACAGATTCAAGGACTTTTAAAAAGAGAGAGAGAAAAAGTATAGTCTTAAATTATCAATCCTTTTATTTAAGCAGTGAGCCCTACAGCTGTATTCATCCAGAAGAGGAAACTTCTTTTTTGCTTGCACCAGGTCAAAATCCTTCAGAATCTTTAATGGTTCTATCACGTCTCCTCTTACAATTCTAAACATGCCTGTCTTCTCCAAACTTTCCTCATAAGGTGCCTGCTCATTCCTTCTAGTTCAGTAGATATTCTCTGAACTGCTTCCAGTGCATTAATTTTCTTTCTTAAATAATGTGGCTTATATAGCACACAGTATTCCAGCACTTGCAGCATTTACAGCGCAACATGATTGCTGGTGATCAACTAGACCTCAAGAAAAGCTATCAAGGCTGTGAAACAGCAATATAGGGAGAAGATAGAGTCAAGATTCACAATGAGTAGCACACATGCCTTGTGACGAGGGTCACATAACATCGCAGACTTCAAAGCCAAATGTTGTGGTGCCGCCAACATCGCGGCCTCTCTCCCAGATGAGCTCAATCGCTTTTATGCTCGGTTCGATGTCACCAACTCTGAGCCTCCGAGGAAAGCCACCCCTACAACCTGCAACCTGGTCATCTCTGAGGCTGAGGTATGCAGATGTTTCCAACGAGTGGACAGTCGCAAGGCTGCAGGACCGGACAGCATCCCAGAGCAAGTACTTAGGATGTGTGCAGCACAGCTGACAGGTGTGTTTACAGACATTTTTACTCTCTCCGTCTCCCAGTGTAGAGTGCCCTCCTGCTTCAAATTATCCACCATTGTTCCTGTACCAAAAAAGACCAAAGTAACATGCCTGAACGACTGGCGTCCTGTCACTCTCACCTCAATAATAAGCAAATGCTTTGAGAGGCTGGTCAAGGATTACATCTGCAGCTTGCTACCACGCAAACTGGACCCGCTACAGTTTGCCTACCGACACAACCGATCGACAGATGACGCAATAGCCACTGCTCTACATACCATCCTTGCACATCTGGAGAAGAAGGATGTTCATGTGAGAATGCTGTTCTTGGACTACAGTTCAGCATTCAACACCATACTTTCATCCAGGCTCGACAAGAAGCTCAGAGACTTCGGCCTTGACCTGCCTTGTGCAGCTGCATCCTGGACTTCTCATCAGATTGCCAGCAGGTTGTAAGAGTGGGCGCCTTCACCTCCAACCCTCTGACTCTCAATACAAGAAAAGAACCCCTCAGGCTGCGTACTGAGTCCCCTCCTTTACTCCCTGTATATTCATGACTATAACCACCCACAGCTCCAATCTGCTAATTAAATTTGACGATGACACGACATTGTTTGGTCTTATCTCAAGCAATAACGAGGTGGCCTACAGGGAGGAAGTCATCCCTCTGACACAGTGGTGTCAAGAAAACAGCCTCTCCCTCAATGTTGCAAAAACTAAGGAGCTGGTTGTGGGTTACAGGAGGAATGGAGACGGGCTAACCCCTATTGACATCAATGGATTTGGGGTTGAGAGGGTAAACAGCTTCAAGTTCCTTGGCACCCACGTCACTGAGGATCTCATGTTGTCTGTACACACCAGCTTTGTGGTGAAAAAGGCACAATAGCACCTCTTTCACCTCAGACGGTTGAGGAATTATAGTATGGGCCCCTAAATCCTCAGAACTTTCTACAAGGGTACAAGTGAGAGCATCCAGACTGCCTGCATCACTGCCTGGTATGGGAACTGTACCACGGTTAATCGCAGGACTCTGCAGAGAGTGGTGCGGACAGCCCAGCACATGTGTAGTTGTGAACTTCCCATGATTCAGGACATTTAAAAGGACAGGTGTGCAAAAAGGGCCTGTAGGATCATTGGGGACCCAAGCCATCCCAACCACAATCTATTTCAACTGCTACCATCCAGGAGGCGGTACTGCAGCATAAAAGCCAGGACCAACAGGCTCCGGGACAGCTTATTCCACCAGGCCATTAGACTAGTGAACTCACGCTGACTTGAGTGTACTCTATATTATGTAGACTGTTCTATTTATTATAAATTATTATAAATTACTATGATTGCACATTTAGATAGAGATGTAATGTAAAGATCTTTACTCCTCATATGTGAAGGATGTAAGAAATGAAGCAAATTCAATTCAATTCAATATGCTTTCATAAATTTACTGTTTAACTGAAACATAACTTCTTTACTTATTCAATTCCCTGAGCAGTCAGTTCTAATTTTGTATTCGTTTTCCTAATTACTTGCAACGTCTGCCTGTTACTCTGTTGTGAATCCTGCACCAGGATATACAGATCACTGTATCTCATTGCTCAGCACAGTCTCACCATTTAAACAGTTTTTTTTTATTAATATATACTTTTTCCTGTCAATATTGCCAGTTGTATACTTACCTATATTGTAATATAATATGTACTTTTCCAGATCTTTGCCCACTCATCTAACCCAATCATATCCATCTATAGCTTGCTTATGAAATAAGATTGACATTGTCAGCTTTATTAATAGATGAATACTTCAGAATCAGGTTATTATTGATGATTTATATGATATGAAATCTGCTGTTTTACAACAGCAGTGGTACAAAGCAAACACATAAGATTACAAGAAACTACAAAAATAAATAAATACTGCAAAAAGAAAAGGAATATCAAGGTAGATTCATGGACCAGAGAAATCTCGATGGTAGCATAGAGATGGCAGACCAAAGTGTCTGTTTCTGTGCTGTGTGATTCTATAACTCAGCAAGAAATGAATAAAACCCAAGTCTTAGGCATTAGTAGAATCCACTGCTTCTTTACTGTTATGACATATCTTAATTAAGAAATGTTCTGCATCCAAGGTTACTTTTCTGCAGCATTTTTCCTTGTGGTTTCCCTTTAGGTTCTGTTTGTTCTTTCAGGATGCTTTAATTCAACCACTGTTTTGTTTCAAACGTCTTCATCCCACCCTGTTGCAATCAGATTTTACTGATATTCTTACTGGCTAAATCTGTACATAGTTTTTTAATGCAGTTTGAAAATATTAAAGCCTTAAAGCCAAGAAGTGAACAAGAGATTGTCCATCTCTTGAAGATGTTCCTAAAATTATTATGTTTTATGAAAATCAACCATCTTTGCTTCTATATAACATAACTTTATTGAGAAAAGCAACATTTCTGTGAATAACTTTGTGGAGAATGGTAAACTGAATTATCACATCTATAAAACAAATTTTAAGTAATAGCAAAAAAAAATTGTAAAAGGAGAAAACAATGTAATTGTAGTTACTCTGACCTAAGGGTGTGTAATGTTTGAATAAACTACCCTTTAAAGGTCAACTTTTGATGAGATTATGAGGAGATATGACAGATTTATGCTTCTTTTTCAGCTATTGAAGGAAGTTAATTTTAGTGCTGATTTACAGCCAAGTATTAGCTAAACTAATTTGACAAGATGAAAATTATCAGAAGACAATGATGCAAATCATGGGATTTGAACGTACATCAATGGAAAACCGGATGCAGTAGGATGTCAGGTCTTCAACTGGTAAATGCAGAACCATCACAAGTGAAAGAATGTTACAGATGAGATGAGATATTAAAAAAGAGGCCAATCCAGACGTTGGAAGTTTTGAGAGGAGGGGATTTCAATCAGGTCCACTTCCCAAGGATAATGGGCAGCAGCAGGTTAGTACAGTGAAAAGGAGCTTTGACCAGCGGCCAATGCAGACATCGGAAGTTTTGAGAGGAAGGGACTTCAATCAGGTTCACTGCCCAATGATAAAAGGCAGTAACAGGTCTTTACGGCGGGAAAGAGCTTGGACCAGCAACCAATCAACATTTGGGTTTGATTAGCAAGAGCAAATTAAAGGACGGTAGGGGCAAGCATAGCAGCCATCACCATGGCGTCCGTCATCTGAGTGGACCAAAGACTGGTGACCTTGAAGCTTTGGCTCATCGAGGCTTCAGTGAAGAGTGGCTTCACTCAGAGAAAGCAAAGGAAAGAAAAGCTCAATTTTTTTCAATCTTTATATCTGCTTCACTAGGACAGTAGAGATGACTAGCAGATAATGGAATGCAGCTCTTGCAGGACGTGGGAAGGCAGGGAGATCTCCAGTGTCCTTAACGACTACCACTTTCAGAATTGCATCTAGCTGCAGCTTCTAATAAACCAGGTTAAGAAGTTAGAGCTGGAACTGGATGAATTCTGGATCATTCAGGAGTGATAGGACACATAGAGAGGTAGTTACACCCAAGGTAGGTGACAGTCAGGAAAGAGGAAGGGGTTAAGGAGCTAGTGTAGAGTACCCCTGTGGCTGCCCCCCTCAACAACAGATATGTCACTTTGGATACTGTCAGGGAGGAGCACCTAACAGTGATTGGGTCTCAGGCACTGAGTCTGCCTCTGTGACTCAGAAAGGAAGGAGGGAGAAGAGGCACGCTCCCGTCTTCAACCCTCCTCTTCTTCATGGACACCCCGCTCTGGTCTTCTGCCTGCTCTGGATCTCTTTATCGCTAACTGCCAATGGGACATCAACCGTCTCGACTTCACCGCACCTCGTCCCCATTCCAAACTCACTCCTTCGGAACGCTCTGCTCTCCACTCCCTCCGCACTAATCCTAACCATATTATTAAACCCGCCGATAAGGAGGGTGCTGTTGTAGTCTGGCGCACTGACCTCTACCTTGCGGAGGCACAGCGACAACTTGCGGATATCACTTCTTATTTACCCCTCGATCGTGACCCCACTAAGGAGCACCAGACCATTGTCTCCCACACCATCACCAACTTTATCCGCTCAGGGGATCTCCCATCCACTGCTACCAACCTTAGTTCCCACACCTCGCACTTCCCGTTTCTACCTCCTACCAAAGATCCACAAACCTGCCTGTCCTGGCAGGCCTATTGTCTCAGCTTGCTCCTGCCCCACCGAACTCGTTTCTGCATACCTCGACACGGTTTTATCCCCCCTTGTTCAATTCCTTCCTACCTATGTTCATGACACTTCTCACGCTCTTAAACTTTTCGATGATTTTAAGTTCCCTGGCCCCCACTGCTTTATTTTCACCATGGATGTCCAGTCCCTATATACTTCCATCCCCCATCAGGAAGGTCTCATAGCTCTATGCTTCTTTTTGGATTCCAGACCTAATCAGTTCCCCTCTGCAACCACTCTGCTCCATCTAGCGGAATTATTCCTTACTCTTAATAATTTCTCCTTTGGCTCCTCCCACTTCCTCCAAACCAAAGGTGTGTAGCTATGGGCACCCATATGGGTCCTAGCTATGCCTGCCTTTTTGTTGGCTTTGTGGAACAATCTATGTTCCGTGCCTATTCTGGTATCTGTCCCCCACTTTTCCTTCACTACATCGACGACTGCATTGGCGCTGCTTCCTGCACGCATGCAGAGCTCGTTGACTTTATTAACTTTGCCTCCAACTTTCACCCTGCCCTCAAGTTTACCTGGTCCATTTCCGACACCTCCCTCCCCTTTCTAGATCTTTCTGTCTCTGTCTCTGGAGACAGCTTATCCACTGATGTCTACTATAAGCCTACTGACTCTCACAGCTATCTGGACTATTCCTCTTCTCACCCTGTCTCTTGCAAAAACGCCATCCCCTTCTCGTAATTCCTCCGTCTCCGCTGCATCTGCTCTCAGGATGAGGCTTTTCATTCTAGGACGAGGGAGATGTCCTCCTTTTTTAAAGAAAGGGGCTTCCCTTCCTCCACTATCAACTCTGCTCTTAAACACATCTCCCCCATTTCACGTACATCTGCTCTCACTCCATCCTCCCGCCACCCCACTAGGAATAGGGTTCCCCTGGTCCTCACCTACCACCCCACCAGCCTCCGGGTCCAACATATTATTCTCCGTAACTTCTGCCACCTCCAACGGGATCCCACCACTAAGCACATCTTTCCCTCCCCTCACTCTCTCTGCTTTTCGCAGGGATCACTCCCTACGCGACTCCCTTGTCCATTCGTCCCCCCCCCCCATCCCTCCCCACTGATCTCCCTCCTGGCACTTATCCGTGTAAGCGGAACAAGTGCTACACATGCCCTTACACTTCTTCCCTTACCACCATTCAGGGCCCCAGACAGTCCTTCCAGGTGAGGCGACACTTCACCTGTGAGTCGGCTGGGGTGATATACTGCGTCCGGTGCTCCCAATGTGGGCTTTTATATATTGGCGAGACCCGACGCAGACTGGGAGACCGCTTTGCTGAACATCTACGCTCTGTCCGCCAGAGAAAGCAGGATCTCCCAGTGGCCACACATTTTAATTCCACATCCCATTCCCATTCTGACATGTCTATCCACGGCCTCCTCTACTGTAAAGATGAAGCCACACTCAGGTTGGAGGAACAACACCTTATATTCCATCTGGGTAGCCTCCAACCTGATGGCATGAACATCGACTTCTCTAACTTCCGCTAAGGCCCCACCTCCCCCTCGTACCCCATCTGTTACTTATTTTTATACACACATTCTTTCTCTCACTCTCCTTTTTCTCCCTCTGTCCCTATGAATATACCCCTTGCCCATTCTCTGGGTTCACCCCCCCCCCCGTCTTTCTTCCCGGACCTCCTGTCCCATGATCCTCTCGTATCCCCTTTTGCCAATCACCTGTCCAGCTCTTGGCTCCATCCCTCCCCCTCCTGTCTTCTCCTATCATTTTGGATCTCCCCCTCCCCCTCCAACTTTCAAATCCCTTACTCACTCTTCCGTCAGTTTGTCCTGACGAAGACTCTCGGCCTGAACCGTCGACTGCACCTCTTCCTAGAGCTGCTGCCTGGCCTGCTGCATTCACCAGCAACTTTGATGTGTGACGCTGTGGTGATATGGGATTCATCAGTTGGAAAACAGACAGGAGTTTCTGTGCGAGAAAGAGATTCTGGATGATATGTTGCCTTCCAGGTGTCAAGCTCCAAGATATCTTGAATTGAGTCTTCAGCATTCTTAAAAGGAGGGTGAACAGTCAGAAGTCGTGGTCCATGTGGATACCAAAGACATGGGTAGAATGAGTGATGTGGGTCTGCATAGGGAGTTAGGTGCTAAGTTAAAGAGCAGGACCTCCAGGTTTGTGATCTCAGGATTGTTATGCATACCATGAGCTAGTGAGGCCAGAACTAGGAAGATTATACAGCTTAATACATGGATAAGGAGTTGGTGTAGGAGGGAGGGCATTAGTTCCTCTTTCAGGGAAGGTGGGACCTGTACAGGAGGGATGGCATACGCCTGAACTGAAGGCGGACTAATGTCCTAGAGGGAAGGATTGTTAATGCTGCATGGTGTGGTTTAAACGAGAGTTAAAGCAGCATGGGATACAGAGTGCCAGGGCAGTTATTGGAGAAGTGATGGAGACAGATGTTGGTAAGACCTCAGACAAATTTAGGAATAAAAAAGTTTGAGCATGGTGCAACTAGTGCCCTGAGCTGTATATATTTTAATGCAAGAAATAACATAGGAAAGGCGGAAAACAGTACTGAAGATGATGTAGCTGATTTACAAACACTGGCAAACACAAAATAATGGGAATCTATGTTTAGATTCTATGGGAATATCTGTGGGAACTCGCAGCTCTTCCCACTTTCTTCAGACTAAGGGTGTAGCTATAGGAACTCGGAACTGGTTCTCACATTTAATAACTTGCCCTTTGGCTCTTCCCACTTTCTTCAGACTAAGGGTGTAGCTATGGGAACTCGCATGGGACCCAGCTACGCCTGCCTCTTCGTTGGTTATGTGGAACAGTCTGTACTCCAGACCTATTCTGGTACTGCTCCCCAACTTTTCCTTCGGTACATTGATGACTACATTGGTGCTGCTTCCTGCACCCGTTCCTGCTCATCAATTTCATCGACTTTACTTCAAACTTCCACCCAGCCCTCAAATTCACTTCCTCTATCTCGGACACTTCTCTCCCCTTTCTCGATGTCTCGGTCTCCATCTCTGGAGACAGACTGTCCACTGACATCTTCTACAAGCCCACTTACTCTCATAACTACCTCGACTATACCTCTTCCCACCCTGCCACATGCAAAAACGCCATTCCCTATTCCCAGTTCCTTCGTCTCCACCGCATCTGCTCTGAGGATGAGGCTTTCCATTCCAGGACATCTCAAATGTCCTATTTCTTTAAGGATTGCGGTTTCCCTTCTACTGTCATCAATGATGCCCTCACCTGCATCGCCTCCATTTCCCGCACTTCGGCCCTCACCCCATCCTCCTGCAACCACAACAGGGACGGAGTCCCCCTTGTTCTCACCTACCACCCCACCGGCCTCTGGATCCAGCACATTATCCTCCGCAACTTCCGCCACCTTCAACAGGACCCCACCACTAAGCACATCTTTCCCCCTCCACCCCTCTCCACTTTCCGCAGGGATCGGTCCATCTGCGACTCTCTGGTCCACACGTCCCTCCCCACGGATCTCCCACCCGGCACCTATAATCATAGTCATACTTTACTGATCCCGGGGGAAATTGGTTTTCGTTACAGTTGCACCATAAATAATAAATAGTAATAAAACCATAAATAGTTAAATAGTAATATGTAAATTATGCCAGGAAATAAGTCCAGGACCAGCCTATTGGCTCAGGGTGTCTGACCCTCCAAGGGAGGAGTTGTTAAGTTTAATGGCCACAGGCAGGAATGACTTCCTATGATGCTCTGTGTTGCATCTCGGTGGAATGAGTCTCTGGCTGAATGTACTCCTATGCCCAACCAGTACATTATGTAGTGGATGGGAGACATTGTCCAAAGTGGCACGCAACTTCGACAGCATCCTCTTTTCAGGCACCAACGTGAGAGAGTCCAGTTCCATCCCCACAACATCACTGGCTTTACTAATGAGTTTGTTAATTCTGTTAGTGTCTGCTACCCTCAGCCTGCTGCCCCAGCATACAACAGCAAACATGATAGCACTGGCCACCACAGACTCGTAAAACATCCTCAGCATCGACGGACAGATGTTAAAGGACCTCAGTCTCCTCAGGAAATAGAGACGGCTCTGACCCTTCTTGTAGACAGCCTCAGTGTTCTTTGACCAGTCCAGTAATCCCTGTAAGCGTAAGCGCTACACCTGTCCCTACACCTCATCTCTTGCAACCATTCAGGGCCCCAAACAGTCCTTCCAAGTGAGACAACACTTCACTTGTGAGTCTGTTGGGGTCATCTTTTGCATCTGGTGCTCCCGGTGCAGCCTCCTCTACATCGGTGAAACCCGACGCAGCTTGGGGGACCGCTTCGTTGAGCACCTCCACTCCGTCCGCCACAACAGACAGGATCTCCCGGTAGCCACCCACTTCAACTCTGCTTCCCATTCCCATTCAGATATGTCCATATATGGCTTCCTCTACTGCCATGATGAGGCTAAACTCAGGTTGGAGGAGCAACAACTCATATACTGTCTAGGTAGTCTCCAGCCCCTTGGTATGAACATAGAACTCTCCAACTTCCGGTAATTCCCTTCCCCTCCCTTCCTCTATCCCTATTTCACCCTACCCCCTCTCCCAGCTCCCTCATGGTTCCGCCTCCTTCTACTACTACCCATTGTTTTCAAGGGCTATGACGTCAATGCTTCCCCTCCCCCACCGCTTTGTCTTTCAAACTGAAGCTACAAGCATTCTTCAAATCTTTCCCCATCTTTCATTTTTCAGTCCTGACAAAGGGTTCCGGCCCGAAATGTCGACTCATCATTTCTAACTCATGCTGCCCAACCTGCTGAGTTCATCCAGCGTACTGAAAGTGTTGCCACAAACACTGGCAATGTGTCGTGAGGAAAAGCTGTGATAGAGAAAAATTGCAGTCGACAGGATGAGTTGTAATGTAGAAGGTGGACAGAATCGAAAAGGGTTAATGCAGGACTGAAGGTGTTGTATTTGAATGTGTGCAGTATTAGGAATAAGGTAGATTGACTTGCGGCAGATAGGCAGGTATGATGTTGGAGGCATTACTGAGTCATAGCTGAAAGAAGATTATAGCTGGGAGTGGATATTGGACCACTGCAAAATGATACTGGAGAGGTAGTAATGGAGGGCAATAGAATTGTGGGCAAACTGAATAAGTATTTTGTGCCAGTCTTCAGGGTGGAAGACACTAGCAGTTCCAGGTGTCAGGGGTAATGAAGTGTGTGAAGTTGCCACAAATCAAGAGAAGGTTCTTGGGAAACTGAAAGGTCTGAAGGTAGATAAATCACCTGGAACAGATAGTGTACACCCCAGGGTTCTGAAAGAGATGGCTAAAGAGAACTTGGAGGCATGAGTAATGATCTTTCAAGAATCACTGGATTCTGGAATGGCTCCAGAAGACTGGAAAATTGTACAAACTAATGTCACATCCACTCTTCAACTCAGCCAGTAAGTGGTTGGGAAGATGTTGGAGTCAATTATTAAGGATGAGGTCTCAGGGTACTTGGAAGCACATAATAAAATAAGCAGTAAGCATAATTCCCTGAAGGGAAAATCTTGCCTGACAAATCTGTTGGAATTCTTTGAAGAAATGACAAACATGATAAACAAAGGAGGATATGCTGATGTGTACTTGGATTATCAGAAGGCATTTGACAAGTTGACACACATCAGACTGCTTATCAAGCTACAAAGCTACAAGCTCATTGTATGACAGGAAAGATTCTAGCATGGATAAAGCAGTGGCTAATTGGCAGGAGGCAAAGAGTGGGAATAAAGGAGCCTTTTCTAGTTGGCTGCCGGTGACTATTGGTGTTCCACATTGGTCTGTGTTGGGACCATTTCTTTTTACAATATACATCAATGATTGGAATGATGGAATTGATGGCTTTGTAGCAAAGTTTGTAGATGATGTGAAGATAGGTGGAGGGGCAGACAGTTTTGAGGAAGTAGAGAGACTACAGAAGAACTTAGACAAATTGGAAGATTGGGCAAAGAAATGTAGATTGAAGTACAGTGTTAGGAAGTGTATGGTCATGTACTTTGATTGAAGAAATGAAAGGATTAACTATTTTCTAAATGGAGACAAATACAAAAAAAGTGAGGTGCAAAGGGACTTCAGAGTCCTTGTGCAGGGTTCCCTAAAGGTTAATTTGCAGGTTGAGTCTGTGGTGAGGAAGGCAAATGCAATCAAGAGAAAAAAACACCTTTTGTTTGAAGAAAGTGGGAGGAGCCGAAAGAGAAATTTTTGACTGAGGACCAATTCCGCCAGACAGAGGAGAATGTTGGTGGAGAGGAGCTGGTTGGGTCTGGTATCCAGAAAGAAATTGAGAGCTTTGAGGCCTTCCTAATGGAGGATAGAGGTGTATAGGCTCTGGACATCTATGGTGAAAATAAGATGATTGGGGCCAGGGAACTTGAAATCAATGAAAAGATCAAGAGCGTGTGAAGTGTCACGGATGTAAGTTGGAAGGGACTGAACCAGGGGGGATAAAACTGAGTCTAGGTATGCAGATATAAGTTTGGTGGGTCAAGAACAAGCAGAAACAATAGGTCAACCTGGACAGGCAGATTTGTGGATCTTGGGTAGGAGACAGAAACGGGAGGTGCGGGTTGAGGGAACAATGAGGTTGGTGGCAGCAGATGAGAGATCACCAGAGTTAATAAGGATGGTGATGGTGTGGGAACCAATGTCCTGGTGCTCCATAGTGGGGTCCTGTTCAAGGGGTAGGTAAGAGGAGGTTTCTGAATGATGTCACTGGGTCTCAGCAAGGTAGAGGTCAGTTCTCCAGACTACTACCACACCTCCCTTATCTGTGGCTTTGATGGTGAGGTTAGGATTAGTGCAGCGAGAGTGGAGAGCAGTGCATTCAGAAGGAGTGAGGTTGGAATAGGAGAGAGGAATGTTGAAGTCAAGACAGTTGATGTCCTGTCGGCAGAAAGCAATGAAAAGATCCAGAGCAGGCAGAAGACCAGAGCGGAGTATCCAGGAACAAGAGGAGGGTTGAAGACGGAAGAAGAGGTCATCAGTACGAGGTGGAAAGTCCTTGCCGAAGAAGTAGGCACAGAGACAGAGGCAGAAGAAGAAGAGCTCTATGCCATGGTGGGCTGTGGAACTCACTGACGTGTGGTGCAGGGGTAGAAGGGTAAGACCCTTTCTGAGGAGAGAACGTTCTGCCGGAGAGAACGTTCTGCCTCAGAGAGGGGTAGATTGAAGGAACGTGAAGACCTGACATGGATGACAGCTGGGATCAGAGGGAGGTAGGGGGTTGGTAGTTTCAGAGGGCAGGGTTGGGGTGTTCAGGGAGTTGGATTGACAGGAAGATGGAGACTCTGAGGACCTGAGAGACACAGGATTGGAGAGTGGCAGTAGGGGAAAGGGAAATGCAATGTTAGCAAGAGGACTAGAATATAACAGCAAAGATGTAATGTTGAGATTTCATAAAGCACTGGGGAGGCCTCATTTGGAGCATTGTGAGCAGTTTTGGGCCCCTTATCTTGAAAAGGTGGTGCTCAAACTGGAGGGTGTTCAAAGTAGGTTCATGAAAATGATTAAATGATTCTGGTATTGAATGGATTATCATATGAAAAGTGTTTGATGGCTCTGGGCTTGTATTTTCTGGAATTCAGAAGAATGTGTGGTGATCTCATTGAAAACTATCGAATGGTGAAAGGCCGTGATTGAGTGGATGTGGAGAGGATGTTTTCAATGGTGGGAGAGTCTAAGACCAGAGGATAGAGCCTCAGAATAGAGGGACATCCTTTTAGCCATAGAATGGTGAATCTGTGGAATTCTTTGCCACACTGTGGAGGTTAAGTCTTCATGCATATTTAAGGCAGAGGTTGATAGATCCCTGATTGGTCATGACTTGAAGGAATATGGGGAGAAGGTGGGAGATTGGGTGTGAGTGAAAAATTGGATCTGCCACGATGAAGTGACAGAGCAGACTCGATGGACCAGATGGCCTGATTCTGCTCCTGTATCTTATGGTCTTATGGTTTTGTGTAACAACTAATCACATTTTGTGAGGAAAGAGTGAAAATAGCAACAGTATTTACTAGCTCCCTTAATACCTCCATAGATTCTGGCTAATCTTCTTAACCTGCTGACAAAGTACTTAAAATTATAACGTTGTTGAATTGGTCTACGTGCAGTCAGATTGTGCCTTTGATTTTCCATTTAGCACAATCACCAGTCTGTCATCCTTAACAGGTAATTGGTTTATTATTTTTGTATGTAGTGAGATACGGTGAAAGACTTTGTTTGCATGTCTTGCAGGCAGATCATTCAATACATAAATACATCCATGTAGTATAAAAGGAAAAGTAAACCAAACACGGTATATAATGTTACAGTTATCGAGGAAGTGCAGTGCAGGTAAACAGATTGAGTGTAATTGCCACAAGGTAGACTGAGAGTTCACCTTTACTGTACAAGAGACCCCTTCAGAAGTCTTATAAAAGCAGGATAGAAGCTGTCCTTGAGCCTGGTAACTGAACTAATTCATATAAAGATATCAAAATCAACATTGTTTAATGTAATTTCCCGTAAAAAAGTATAAAAGAAAATGAAATAGTTGCTACTCCAGATACGATGCAGTGTAAAAAAAACACAAAAGATAAAAAAGCACCAAAATAACAACAACAATAGTAATAATAATAAACACAATAAATATAATCACATAAGATAACTTATTCACTTAGATTGAAGATGTGCCCCTAAAATAACGCTAGATGCAGAAGTGTCTGTACATGAGTTGACTCTCAGGAAATTAAAGCAAAAATATTTTTTCAAAAAATGTTCTCGATTGTAATAAAAACATTTTCAAAACAGAAGACCTTTGTGATCGTTCTGTTGAGAAGAAATGATTTTATTTTCCAACTGTCCAAACTTCCCACAAGTTTAGAAAGTTCCATTGAACCTGGATGTCTTCTCTCCAGTAAAACTCATTGCAAGATCTCATGCACTTCAAGGTCAGCTCATTTTGCTGCGACCCAGCTTATGGTCACAGATTGTAATATATACGTCAGCAAAATGGAGCCACAAGGATGACTGCAGATGTTAGACATTTACAGCAACATACGAAAAGTTGGAGTGATTCAATGGTAGGCAACATCTAAGGAGGAAAATGGATGATAGACATTTCAAGTTGAGATTTTATCTGGATCGGAAAGGAGTCAGGGTGATAGCCAGTATAAAAGCCTGGAGGAGAGGGTGAAGCAGGAGCTGGAGGATGATAGGTGAATCTAGGTGAGGGGGAGAGAGCAAATCATGTAAGAAGCTGCTAGGTAATAGATAGAAGAGACAAAGAGTTGAAAAACATGCATTCTGATAGAAGAGGACAGTGGACCATGGAATAAAGGGAAGAAGTGAGGATAGGAATTGGAGACAGGAATCTATGGGTAATGGGCTGATTGAGAGGGTGGGCAAGGGGAAGGAAAAGGGTGATGGGGGTGGTGAGAACTGGGAAATCAAAAAGGGACAGAGGGAAGTGATTACTGGAAGTTAGAGAAATCGATGTTCAGTCCATCAGGTTGGAGACTACTAAGGCAAAATATCAGGTGATGTTCCTGTAATCTGCATCTGGCCTCAGTTTAGCAGTAAGGGAGCCTGTGGATAGTTGTGTCACTGTGGGAAAGGAAGTGGAATAAAAATGGCTGGCCAGTGGGTGTTACGGTGGACAGAGCAAAGCTGCTTAACAAAGCAATACCCCAAAAGTTGAGCACCTTCATTCCATCCATAACGACCTATTTTAATTCCTCTTCCTATCCCATCACTGGTATGTCTCTTCGTGGCCTCTTCTACTGTCAAATTGAGGCTGGATGCAGATTATAGATAAAACATCTCATTCTACCTGATATGTTTTCCAATGACTCACAAACATGGAATTCTCTAACTTCTGGTAAACACTCCGCTCTATATCCCCTTTATGATGTCCCTTATCCCACAGGCCCAATCGCCCCATCTTTTTCCCTATCCCCATGCTTTTGATCTGCCCATCACCCACACATTCCTCCCTCTGGCTTTCCTCCCCATCTCCTTCCCTTTATTGCATGGTCTACTGTCCTCTCCTATCAGATTACATCTTCTTCAGCCCTTTGTCACTTCCAACTATCAGTACTCAGCTTTTCTATTATCCCCACTCTCCGCTCCCCCATCTATCTATCATTTCCCTCTCACCAGGATCTACTTATCATTCTTCAGCTCCTGCTTCATCTTTTTATATGGGCTATCTCCCTTATTTCTATCATTGAGACTTTCATTATGTCTCACTGAAAGGTCTTTACCCAAAACATAAACTGCTTATTCCCTTCATAGATGCTGCCTGACCTTTTGAGTTCCTCCAGTATTTTCCTCTTGCTGCTTGTGTCACCAAGCTATTTTTTCCACATGATGCATGGTCTACACCTGAAACATTGACCTCTGCCTCTACAAATGCTGACTGACCCATAATCTTCAGTATTCTCTTGTGTCTCCTGCTATATTTTTGCAAGTGGTTCCCCAACCAAGTGATTCTTCGCATGAAGTGTTGATTTCCCAACACTGGTCATTAAAGAACCATTAGTAACAGAAGACACGAATTAGGTTTTAATGATTCACCACACCACTAACATCATTTTAATATGACACAACATTTACTTCAACCTACAAAGCACTTGGGAGCAGAGCAATGTATTGAAAACAGCTGACAGAGCCTGAAGAACCTGACCAAATGGTCAGATGCAGCTTGAGTGAGAGGGTGTTTAATGAAATAGAAACAGAGCAGTCTGGTCGATTGGCTCACTTTGTATTGTATAACTATTTCCTGATTATCAGTGACAAACTGACTGAAAGAAAGGAAGCAATAGCTATTTATTAGAGCTGTCTGGCATTCAACTCAAGTGAGTTCACTTCAAAACATTGTTTCTTTACCTATATATGAAAAGGTCAAGGGGAGCCTGAGATCTCAATGTAGAGTCATATAGTACAGCACAGAAACAGGCCATTCAGCCCAACTGGTCCTTGCTGACTACAATACCTTCCTAAGGTAGTCCCATTTGCCTGTATTTAGCTGATATCACTTAAAACCATTTGTCACCAAATAATTATCTCAATGTCCTTTAAATGGCATTACTGTACCTTCTTCAATTGTTTTATCTGGTTGTTTTTTTTTCATATGCACACAATTTGCAGCTGAAGAAGTTTTCCCTCAGGTCCATTTTAAATCTTTTCCCTTTCTCTCAAAACCAATGCCCTCTACATTTTGGTTCTCTTTCCCTGGGTAAAAGACTGGGTGCATTTACCTCATAATAGCATATGCCTGTATACGTCCACCACTCAGTTGCCCTCATCTTTTATCCAAGGAATGAAATCCCAGCCTGCCCAACTTCTCCCTGTAACTCTGACTTAATATCCTGGTAATTTTTTTTTGTGAGTAAGAAGGGAGAAGGGACTTGGGTCATGAGAGTAGTGTTTGACACAAATAACTATGTTGCATTGGTTTGGGAAAGGAGTTCAAGTTGAGATGGACTGAGTGAATCATGATTGGGGAACTCAATACTGGGCTTCAATATAGAACTAAGGTATTGGAAGATAACTTCTAATCAGGATGCTACAACTAAGGTATTAGAGTTCTTTTCTACTTAGTTTTCTGAGTGACTGAGACACTTTTACTATAAATTGTGTTATCTGGCAAATGTAGAAGGTGATTCCACATTTATTGTGTGCAAATTGTGGAATTTCATAGAATGGCAAACTGATGATATTCTTTGTGCAGTCCTGATTCGAAGCCAACAGTACACTGTACAACAGGAGCTGCATTTTGTACCTATAGACCTGACTGAAAATTTTGAAAGCAGAAGACCTCTCACTCTTGGTGAAATTTTAGCCACTGTTAGTGAAATATGGTAACATGGATCATCTAAATCTGCATTATTTAAGGAAATTTTTAATTGCTTGCAAATTTGCTTGTTAGATATCAAGCAGTAGCAATAAAGGCAACTGGACTTGCTGCATTGTCTAGAACACACTTGCTTGTTGGAGTTGTATTAATTTGT
The DNA here is from genome assembly GCF_030028105.1 of Mobula birostris. Lineage (NCBI taxonomy): Eukaryota > Metazoa > Chordata > Chondrichthyes > Myliobatiformes > Myliobatidae > Mobula > Mobula birostris. The sequence goes on along the minus strand of NC_092374.1, from coordinate 44,152,177 downwards.
GTTGAAGTGTAAACCTTGGATAGGCGAAAACTCTTCACAAGCAACACACTTACCCCACTGTCAGTAGTAATAGATGGTCTGTTGATCTGGACTCTTTGCGTCACTTATGATAGGGACCATAAGGACAGGATCCATCAAACAAAACAACCCAAAGAACTCAGGGAGGAGAATCAAGGTGAAAAGACACTGTTGGAGTAGGACCCAGTCCCTTTTTTTTTACACAGTTCTCTGACATGCATTAATAAGAGCAAAATAAAGAAGGATGTATGACACTAAATGCCTAGTCCACCATTCAGCAAGGTTGTGCTTAATTGGAGCTGGGCTTTAGATCCATATTCCTGCCTGTTCCCATAATATCTAACTCACCAATAGAACAAATATCTATCTCAGTTATTATCCTTGACTAAACCTTCGTAATTCACTAGCGGACAGAATTTCAAAGATTTAAGCCAAATAAAGAAGAAATTTCTTTTCACCTCCATCTTAAATGGGTCAACTTTCATTCTGGCCCAGAATGAAAAAGATTTTTGCACATCTGCCCTGTCAAGCCTCCCTGGAATTTTGCACGTTATGATAAGATCTCTTTTCACTCATCTAAACTCAACTGAAAGTTGTGAGGTGTAGATCTTTGGATGTACTTAAAGTGATGGTAGATTTTTTTTTGAAAGATCAGGGAATTAAGGATGATAGGGTACTACACAAAGAAAGAAGTTAAGTCTGGGGTAGATCAACCATTATCGCAGACTTCATTTACCTTCTCTGAAGGTGGGACAGCCTTGAGGGTCCAAGTGAGCTACTCAGTCATTATATACCATACTGAGGCCAGGACCTTCTCAACCAGAAAGCTTAGTCTTTTGGATAGAAGTTCTGGTATTGGGAAATCTGGGAAGTGAACGTGAACAGCAACCCTACTCTGCAAAATCCAGGTCATTAGCTACTGGAGTTGATGAATAGGTTTCGCAAGTAGAATTCTCTTCTTTATGCCCATGGAAATGGATGAATCTTAACTTGTTGGGGCAGAACTGAAAAAAGTTAACATTCACATCATAGGGCTTAATGACGATGAAGGCATTGGAATTATCTGACTGTCTGTGAACTGCTCTACCCGCAGGAGATTATTGGAAATAATTATTGCTCTGCTTTTTGTGTACGTATTAGTCACAAGAATTAGTCACAGAGACAGCAGGGAAATGACCACAACCTTCACTCCATATTTTTGCTGTTAGAAATTCTTGGAATTGGCTATTATTGTCATGTTCATTAGATAGCAGCTTTCAGCAGCATAAACCCAAATGATGTTTTATTTAAGTGACCCTTGCAACTCATTATCTTCTCAATAAAACTTGCAAAACAAAGCAAGTATGCAGTCAATTCTTTAGAATGGCAGGGTGCGCACAGGTCTGGGAACAGCTGATGATACCTCTGTAGCCTAGAAAAGTCCTGTTTGACAACTGCCTCAATTTTACTAATGGGATATTGAATGAAACGCCATGCACCTGACCAGGAGCTGTCACTGTGCTGGTTGGAACCAGTAATGATGCCGTTATCATGCAACAATCCATCATATCAGCCTGATGCCTCAAAGCACATCTGAGTATGGCTGATTGGTGATTAGGGATTACCAGTGCAGCTATGGCTAATGACTATGGTATAGTATCTGCAATAGAAGGGACTGACAAATATAATGAGTCCCGTGGGACGATGAGAAGTAAGTAATGGCAGACCACTGGTATTCCATGTGTTTTTTTTCAAATGTTTAAACAAATTTACTGGAGACTTGTACCACAGTAAAGCCAGAGAATCTACTTGTCTTCTGGAGGTTGCATGGATTAGACAGAAAAACAAAAAATCTTAGTGTTCTGGAAATATTGAGGACGTCAGTGAGGGCTTGGGAATCGGATCTTCAATCATACAAGGGCAAGGGAGCTAGAGCCAGTATTTATGAGCTCAAAATGATTTTTAAATGATTTGGATTCAGATATTTCTCAGATGGACATTGAAACATAAAGGGAAATGTGCTGTTTGTGTTAACAGCCAGCACAGCTTCAGGATTTGCTTTATGTAAACATGAAGAATTCTGCAGATGCTGGAAATTCAAGCAACACACATCAAAGTTGCTGGTGAACGCAGCAGGCCAGGCAGCATTTCTAGGAAGAGGTACAGTCGACGTCGACTGTACCTCTTCCTAGAGATGCTGCCTGGCCTGCTGCATTCACCAGCAACTTCGATGTGTGTTGTTCAGGATTTGCTGTTGGCAGGCAAAATTGTCACCACATATTCCGGAGCCAACACAGCATGCCCAGCATGCCCATCAAAATGAACATTTCACTTTCCTTCCTTACTATCCACTCAACCTGCAAGTTAACCTTTAGGGAATCCTGCACAAGGATTCCCAACTCCTTTTGCACCTCTGATTTCTGATTTTTCTCCCCAATCAAAAAAATAATTGACACATTAATTCCTCCTAACAAAGTGCATGACCGTGCACTTTCCTGCACTGTATTCCATCTATCACTTTGCCCATTTTCTGATCTGTCCACATCCTTCTGCAGACACGTTGTTTCCTCAACACTATCTGTCCCTCCACCTATCTTTGTATTGTCCACAAACCCATCAATTCTGCCATCCAGATCTCTGGCATATAACATGAAAAGAACACCAATCACAACACTGGTCCCAACAAGGTCCCAATACCGATCCTGGGCCTAAATTTCCCTAATAAGCTCATCTTCCTGCTTCAAAACGTAAAAGCCGATGCAAGTGCAATGTCTCTATTGTGAAAGACCAGTAGAGTTTGCCAGGGTATCTCAGCTCATTGTGCTCTGCTCTTTCTCTTCTATTGTTAGGAGTGGCCATTCTAGTGCTAACTCCAACTGGACATGGAAGGAAGTGGAGTATTTAATCCAATTCAGCACCAATATTATAACACTTTTGCCAAGTAAGCCTTGTTTACTGTGTACTGAGAGGCAGCATTTTTGTTTAGTTAACTTCTGATAATAAGATTTAAAACACATCTAGAAAATGATCATCTCCATAAATCACAATTCATAATACCAGATAAGTTTGTCTTTTTGTGCATCTAAGGAGATGGTATTTCCAAATACTACTTGTGAGCTTGAATATTTCAATGGATATAGAACTTCATAAATCAGTGAAAGAGGCTTTGGTGGAGTTATTCTGTAGTGTTCTGAAACAAATCACAGAAGCTCACAAATACTGCTGTTTTATGGGATCTTATAGTACAGAATCAGGCCTTTACAATCCAATTTGTCCACACCAACCATGATATCCATCCATGCTAACCCCATTTGCCTACACTAGACACGTATTACACCTTGCCTTTTTAAGTACTTGTCCAATGCCTTTTAAATGTTTGCAATTGTATCTGCCTCCATCACCCCCTCTGGTAGCTTTTTCCAGGTAACAACCAACCTCTGTGTGAAAAATGCAGTATCTCACTCAGACCTCATTTACATTTCTCCTTTCTTACCTTAAACCTTTATCCTCTAATGCTGGACTCTGATGGGGGAGGAAAGGCACAAACTCTCTATCCTGTCAATGGCTCTCATCTTTTTCTAAACCTCTTTAAGTTCAACCTTCAGTGTACTAAAATCATGTTTGAACAAACTAGCGTATGTCATCTCTCCTTACAACAGCAGCTCTCCATTCAAAACAGCCTTCCAGTGAATCTCTCCCTCCACATTCTCCCTGTGTATAATGACCAGAAAATTACATGGTACTTCAAGTGCAGTCTACCAATGTGACATTGCATGAAAATTATACATCAAGAAATTTTGTTGAAAGTCAAATACTTTCAGCGCACTGCATGAATCCATAAGAAACTGCAGAGCATTGTGGACGCTAACAACAGGAATTCTGCAGATGCTGGAAATTCAAGCAACACACATCAAAGTTTCTGGTGAACGCAGCAGGCCAGGCAGCATCTCTAGGAAGAGGTACAGTCGATGCTTCAGGCCGAGACCCTTCGTCAGGACCATAAAGTCCTTCGTCCTGACTGTATCTCTTGCTGCCTCGGTAAAGCAGCTAACATAATTAAGGATCCCTCCCACCCTCATCACGAACCTTGACCTTTATAGTCTGTCTGCACTGCACTTTCTCTGTAATTGCAGCACTATATTCTGTATGACGTTCTTGCTTTTCCCTTGTCCTAACTCGATGTATTGATTTGATGAAAATGATCTGTATGGATGGCATGCAAAACAAAGTTTTTCACTCTACCTCCGTATATGTGAATTATAAACCAATTCACATCAAAGCTCAGTTTTCTTGTAGCTGTTATGTAACTTGGATTGGCTCTAATGAGGTGATGACACACAAAAATTCAAATGTAACACAAGTTGCAAGCAGTTCCATATTCCACGCAACATTTGAGTGGAAGTTGGAGGTGAACGGAGTCATATACAGCAGATGGCTCATGATTCACCAGTCTTCAGTCAGCTTGGTTCATCCCATTATTAGTCCACGATGAACCTGGTTGTATCCATCTGCCTGCTTCAGGAGGTATGAACGTGAGCTACCCTTGCACTCATTTCTGGGAGCCTGCCAATTTTTTCTCCCAGAAAGGGTGACCAGAAACCACTGTATTTTGGATTTGTTTGCCATCGTAGTTTTGCCTTTGTGTTATGTGAGGTCGGTTCATACCTGATGGATAAAAGTAACAATGGCAAACAAAACAAAAACATGCTGAAAATGCTCAGCAGGTCAGGTGGGAGAGTGAGAGAGAGAGACAGAGATAGAGAGATTGGAATAAGAAGGAGAGAGAGAAGTCGTCCATGTTGCAGGTCAAATGTCATTAACATCAAATGTTACCAACTTGCTGAGCATTTCAAGCATTTTATGTTTTATCTTTAAAGATTCTCAACTCTTACAATATTTTTGAGCAGTAATAAAATAAAAAAGAATGTCTGGCCCTACTGTACACTAAGAGGTGCCAAATTATCTCACGCTGATTTTCCATTGTGTCAGTGTTTTATTGAATTAAATAAGGAAGAACCCACTGATAGAAAGAATGGCTAATTTTGAGCTCCTTTTACAATCTGGCGATGCGTGAGCCTGCAGAAGCTTGAATCTACAGCAAAGGTCCTCTCCTATCAGATTCTCCCTTCTCCAGCCCTTTATTTCTTTCACCAATCAACTTCCCAGCTCTTTACTTCACCCCCAGCTCTCTTCCAGTTTCACTTATTACCTGCCAACTTGTAATTCTTCCTCCTCTTCCCCCCACCTTCTTACTCCGAAATCTCCTCTTCCTTTCCAGGCCTGCTGAAGGGTCTCAGTCCAAAACGTCGACTCTTTACTCTTTTCCATCGATGTTGCCTGTCATGCTGAGCTCCCCCAGGATTCCGTGTGTGTTGATGAAGTATGAAATGCACCATCTTTTGAAAAGAAGCTGAATTAAGGTCAGGCTTAATTACTGTTCTAATAAATGGCAGGTGTCCCACATACAGATTTCTCTAAAAGCGGAGTAAGCTGATTTCAAATCACAGAACTGTTTCACCGTGGAGCTACTGACTCAGCAAGGAAATATATCACAACAGCCTGTGAATTTTGCTGCTTTATAATTTAGCTGTGCTTAGAGATACCAAAAGAAGTGGAAACTTAACAGTACCTAAGACTAGTTTCGTAAAAAGATGATATATTAACTAATTTTACCGAACACTGATAAGGATTGGAAATAAATATTTAATTTACGATCAAAAATAGATGGAAAGTGCAAAGCTGTAAATTTTAAACATAATTGACTCTCAGACTTGCATCAGGATTAATAACACGTCCACACATCTGTAAATAGTGTAATATGTTCAATTTCCATCATGGCTTTGACTTTGAAATAGTGCTAAAAGTAATTCAATAATTTAAATGGATTATTTTAATTTTCAACTAAAGCATGCTGGGTTGTAGTATTTACGTTCAATCTCTATAGATGAACATGTTTCAGCAAGCTATGGTACATTGCAAAACATGAGAAATTGAACTCAGACTGAAATAAGCTGTCAAGAGCAATCTGCCTTAAAGAGCAGGTTACTACATTTTATATTTTTATTATGTTTTACAAATGCATGTATTGGGTAGAGCACAGAACTTATAACCTGACTATTGACAGAAAATGAAGTCAATGATACATTTCACAAGGCAAGCCCAAACTATGATATTGAAATTGATATCTTTCTTTAAAATGGAATGTAAATAATTTGCAAACTAATTTCACAAATACTGCAGTTCGACTAAAACATTCAGAAATTGTTAGAACAAATAGAGCTTTTGCTATTTTGGTTAAAGGTAGGTCAGGAGCTTTGATATTGCATTTTTTGCATTTCAGCTATCTGCAGACTTTCCTTTATTCCCATGAAACATCAAAGAATTCCATCCATAGTAATGGAATCAATATTGAAATCGGTCAGAGGATTCATTGTTTTTGTTGTATGTGTGTCTATTCAATAAACTGAGGTATCCTGGGGATATACACTATGCCCAAGAAAGACAAGTTGTGAGAATGTAGGCAGTTTCTTTGATCTGCAGATGATCAAAGATGTAAGAATTGTGCAATGGTGGAAAGGAACATTAAATCCATTATTCTGAAGATCTGAAAGTATTCATATTCTCCTGTTTGTTCTCTAGATTCTGTACTTCTGTTTAAAGTAATGATCCAATTTTCCTCATTTCAGTCATTCCCTCTGCCCAACAATCTATGCTATAGAAAGTATAGTCCCAAATATTTTTGTCCTCTTTCCTCAAGAGCTTGCTTTTCCACTTGGTTATAGTAATTTGTCCAGTGTTACTCATTCAATGTCGGTATAACATACAAAAACATGGCAAATTTGTAACTTAATTGATTCCCCATTATTCATAATAATAACTAGTTTTAAATCCATTGCAATTGAAGCAACACCACAATAAAATGCAGCCCTACTCCAGGGTGAATTAATCATCCTTGGAGGCTTGTATTGTGACGGGATCCTGAATTGTCCCTTATGGACACAAGAGAGAGAAAGAGAGACAGCGAAAGAGAGAGAGAGAGACAAAGATTGCCCACAGTTTGTTTGGGATTTCTGCAAGGACACTACCAGCTTTTGACTTCCTACAGAGAGAGAGGAGGAGCTACTTGATGGACAACTGGTGTTCGGCGCAACAGTATTTAAACTAGTGTAATTGCTTGTTTCACAGGACACGCAGACACGCTAAGGTGTGTTGAAGTTACCACCATCCTTCTCAGGTGCCCACGAGTGTGGGACTGAGGATCATTTGAGAGGAATTGATCTGTGATTATTAGTGCGTGAAAGAGTGACCCTGTGGAGTCTACCAGTGTGCCTAAACTTATCCTGGGTTGGTAGACTATCACTTGAAGACAGCGCACTTAAGTTGGCCAAGTTTGGCTAACTTGGAAGTTTCCGAGGACAACAGGATGGATCAATGGCATTGGCTCACTCGGACAACCTCAACACCTCTCTCTCTCCATCACAACTCAATACCATGAACTGAACAGATTTCATTTACCCATCATCATAAGACCGTATCCATTTACCCCCTGAGCTTGAAGAAGCTTGGTTTTCATATTTCCACACACATATATAAACATTGCTCACCTGTTTGATATATCCGAATTTATATTACTGTATGGCATAGTTACTAATAAACGAGTATTAGTTAACAGCAATACTAGACTCCAAGGTGTTCTCCATTTCTGGCTGGTTCCTTAAGCCATTACAGGGTATGTAACAGTATTAATTGCACCTGTTTGCAGATCTTTAAGGAGGTTTTAGAAATTAGGCAGCAAGTTTTAGATGCCAGAACAATAATAGTTACAATTTGGAGGATTTTGAAATACATTTTATTTGGAACATATAATGAAGAACTGGTTGTTGTAACCTAGTATAGCCAGAGAACAGCTTTGCTTGAGTTATTTACTGTTATTCATATTAGTTTTATTTACAGAAGTTTCATTTTAATTTTTAAATATTTTTATACAGCAGTTGAATTAAAATCCATTTTATTCACAAGTATTTTCAGCTGTATTAAGCAACTCAGCAGGTTCCTCCTAATATATTAAAACACATATTTGAAAGTTAAACATTTAAAACACTGCAAGTTAAATGTCAACGTATGAAAGCAAAATACTAGGCATAGTGAACACCTGAAATAAAGAAGGAGAATAACATAATGCTCAGTAAATCAATCAGCATCTATGGAAAGATAAATCTGATGTGAACCCATTCAGGTAGGATACAGCTGATCGGGACACATGCAACATTGGAATCGATTACTCTTCTCAAAGTTTAAGACTGAGTAAATATTATAAACGTAACTCTATGTTACTAAAACTGAAATAATGTAAGATATTTCTCTACTTTCCCAAACCAAAAGCCGTGGATGAACCAGGAGGTATGTCATCTGCTGAAGGCTAGATCTGTGGCATTCATGTCTGGCAACCCAGGCCTGTACCAGAAAACCAGGTATGATATGTGGAGGGCCATTTCAAGGGTGAAGAGACAATTCTGAATGAGGTTGGAGGTGCCATCGGATGCACGGAAACGTTGGCAAGGTCTGCAAGACATTACTTCCTACAAAGCAAAACCCAATAGCATGAATGGCAGCAAAGCTTCACTGCCAGTAGAACTCAATACTTACTATGCATGTTTTGAAAGGGAGAACACAACTACAGCTGTGAAGATCCCTGCTGCACCTGATGACCCTGTGACCTCCGTCTCAGAGGCCGATGTTAGGCTGTCTTTAAAGAGAGTGAACCTTCACAAGGCGGAAGGTCCCGTTGGAGTGCCTGGTAAGGCTCTGAAAACCTGTGCCAATCAACTAGCGGGAGTATTCAAAGACATTTTCAACTTCTCACTGCAAAGGGTGGAAGTTCCCACTTGCTTCAAAAAGGTAACAATTATACCAGTGCCTAAGAAGAATAATGTGTGCTGCTATCGCCTGGAAGCACTCACATCAACAGTGGTGAAATGTTTTGGGAGGATGGTCATGACTAGACTGAACTCCTGCCTCAGCAAGGAACTGGACCCACTGCAATTTGCCTATCGCCACAATAGGTCAACAGCAGACGCAACCTCCATGGCTCTCCACACAGCTTTAGACCACCTGGACACTATAAACACCTACATCAGGATGCTGTTCATTGACTGTAGCTCAGTCCCTGGCATTCAACAAAAGGGTTGATTGTGGAGTTCAGGAAGGGTAAGACAAAGGAACACATACCAATCCTCAGAGGGATCAGAAGTGGAGAGAGTGAGCAGCTTCAAGTTCCTGCGTGTCAAGATCTCTGAAGATCCATCCTGCTCCCAACATATCGATGTAGTTTTAAAGAAGTATAAAGAAAGCAAGACAGTGGCTATACTTTATCAGGAGTTTGAAGAGATTTGGCATGTCAACAAATACACTCAAAAACTTCTATAGTTGTACAGTGGAGAGCATTCTGACAGGCTGCATCACTGTCTGGTATGGAGGGGCTACTGCACAGGACTGAAAGAAGCTGCAGATGGTTGTAAATCTAGTCAGCTCCATCTTGGGTACTAGCCTACAAAGTACCCAGGACATCTTTAGGGAGCAGAGTCTCAGAAAGGCGGCGATCATTATTAAGGACCTCCATCACCCAGGGCATGCCCTTTTCGCACTATTACCATCAGGTAGGAGGTACAGAAGCCAAAAAGCACACATTCAGCTATTCAGGAACAGCTTCTTCCCCTTCGCCATCGGATTCCTAAATAGACATTGAATCTATGGACACTACCTCACTTTTTTAAAATGCATAATGTTTCTGGTTTTGCACATTTTTTCATCTATTCAATATACATAATTGATTTACTTGTTTATTTATTATTATTATCACTTTTATTTTTTTTACGCTCCTGGATTATGTACTGCATTTAACTGCTGCTGCTAAGTTAACAAGTTTCACGTCACATGCTGGTGATAATAAACCTGATTCTGATTCTGAGATATTACAAGAAACTACCAAAGAAAATATGATGTAACAAGACAGCAAAATATCATGCACTTGTATGACCTCGATACTGAAAAAAAAATGCACTGTTTAATCCTTTAACAGTACCTGTAACTTCAATCTACATCCACTCCTGTTGAGCTCTGACACTCTGGCAATCAGTCACAGAGATTACCCCTGTGTGCTTTTTCTTTGTAAGCTGCCTTTTAACTTTCAATGTTACTACCGTTTCCATTAACTCCATTGGAATTTGAATGTAACTCACCATGGCGATCATTTAAAAGAGTCTGTTCCTATCTGTAAAGAAGAATCAACCCTGTCTGCAGTTTCCTTGCTAAAGCTTGTTCTGAACCCTTATTACCTTCTGTACGAACCCCCACATTCATAGAAGAAGTCAACCTCCCTCTCCCCAAACAACACACACCTTCACACCCATAAGTAGCTTTGTTTGTATGATGAATTTTGTCTGTTTGTGTGACATTATTAAAATGATCCCTACACTGTTCCATGTCAGTGAATCAGCCTTGCATCATTATTGTCTCATAAGTACACTGTTTGAAGCTTTGACCACTGTATCATGAAGGTGTCCTGCTGGGCAAAAACACTGGGTAAGGCAGTAATTGTGAAAGATGATGAAAAGATTCATTCAAGATAATTCAAGCATTAAGATATCCAAAAGATTTTTGAATTAATCCATACCTGGTGGAACTCTGGTTGCAAATTCCATATTGATTTGCATGTGCAGAGAATGTTCAAACTATATCAGTTCAGAACAGAAGCAGTTGGCTCACTTCATTCAGCACACAGAGTTTCTGAAAATGTAATTTAAATACTATTAGGTCCCTAATGATATGTAACCCTCTCACTGGGGCTCATACACTAACTTAGCTCGTTAGCTAACTCTGCCAACAGCCACATGACTCAATGGTGAGAAGGCCGCCTTTCATAAGCAATACATATCTGGTGAGTATGACTTGAGCTTCAACCAAACAGAAACATCAGGATGTTCCAATTTAAAAGAAACTTCACTTGAGCAAATGCTGTGTAAATACTGCCCATACACAGTTTTCAGTGGCCCAGAAATGACAGATTGTACACCAGCATAAAATTATAAAGAATACTTACCAATTTTCAACTTCATCAAACAGCTAATATAGTTAAACCAATCTAAATGTCCACACAAATGTTGGAGCTCAGGGTGTATTGCTTTATTCACACTCTGGACCAATGGTTTGCGAGAGTGCACCTGCCACAGTCCGAATTTCCCTCAAAGACCATCTCGAACAAACTGGCTCTCTCAGGAGTATTGGCCATTCCTCCTGGGATCCATTCATCTGCACAAAGCATTTCTTGCAACAAGGACTCTCCTTCCAACGACATTCTGCAGCATCTTTCCTTGTGCCCCACTCCACTCCTTCTGCCGAAAGACTCCAAAAGAGACTACCATCCTTCAGATCTGATCCCACCCAGCCCTCCCAAATCTTCCACTGGGCAGAAAGTTACAACTGGCTGACACAACGTTCCTAAGTTGGACAACATGGCTCCTTATCTTTAGCTAAATCCAAAGCACTCATACAAGCAGGACACACTGCTTTTACAGAGAACTGCTAAAATGAAATAACTCACAGCATAGCAGTAAAAATCTTAACAAGGGCATTACATTCTCCCCCACCCCCCACAACCAAAAAATAGTCATGTCCTCATGACCTTGGAACTTTTTAAACTATTATTTATAACATGGTATTCAAATGAATGTCATGATTTCAGGACCCACAATCCATTTGTAAATGGAAGAAGATATCTCACCATTGGGAATTGACATAACACTTTGTTTTCCAATTGCATCCTCTGCCAGCCTAACAAGGGGTTTCCTACCCTCTGAAACCTCCCTAATTCATCTTCAGCTTTTCCAGCTTTAGCCACTCCTTGTGATCTTTCCTTTCCACTAGAGGATGTGCCCCCACCCATCTCTCACTCATATCTTCCGGAAGCTCAGGTCCCCTGCCTCATGACTGAACTTAGCTTCCATCAGTTTAAGCAGGTAATGCCGAATATCCTCAGCCTCCACTGGTGCTAACTTGTAAGACTTCTCTCAGAAAGGGGTGTCCTCTGTCACTCTGGCTACTCCTCAAGTTTTAACATGACAGGTTTAGACTGTCCTCGTTTCTGCTCATCATTCTGCTTAGGAGGAACTTGCACCTTCTCAAACGCAGCTGTGAACACTAGGTGAATGAACAAGGTTTTCAAAAAATTCTCTCCATTTCTCTTCTTGCATACTCCCACAAGCTTTCTCATAATGGGAGACTTTGTTTCCACAAGAAAAGAGGCCTCACGTTTTTTCAACCAGATCTGAGCAGATCAATATTGACACATTAAGGCGTGTCAATAGTCACTGTTACTCCAAATTCTACTTCTGAAAACATCAGATTCAATGACAAGTAACCATCGTAGGTGTATTCTTCAGTACCAAGCCTTCAAGCGTCAAAGGCACTGAGTAGTGTCAATGGTAAATGTGTCAAATACTGGTTATAAAAGGATGTACAAAGCAAAGTAACTGAGAACCTGTGTCAAGTCTGGATCTAGCATAAACGTCTTCAATCGGTATGGTTATATCAAAACTTGGTCCCACTAAACCTTCAGGAATAGTGTTTTGCCCTTCTGTATTTCCATTGATACACTGATTGGAATGTACCTCTCCGAGAAGTCAGCTATTTTCTTTACTGGGTCCCTCTGTAGTTTTACTTCTTTTCTTCTCTATTTGATTAACCGCTGATTTACTTTTCAAAGATTTTCCTCACAGTTTCACTTGAAATGTCCATCTTCTCCACAGTTTTAAGAAAATCGACAGCCCGGGCCCCCGGCAGCTGGAAGTGGCAGCGGAGCCTCCCCCGTTACTCGGCCCGACCCGGAGTGTCCGACGATGCGACCCGCCAATTGATCCCTGCGGGACACTTCCACCTACCTCAAACAGCTGACAACAACACACTGCATTGATGGAAACCTGGAAAGATGCACTATTTACAGAGGAAACGTGGGAAAAGAGCTGGGCTTCTGGTCAGATTGAAGCTGAGGGGCTTCAGGGTCTCTATGCCGACCATCCTACTAGCTAATGCGCAAGCCATAGAGAACAAGGTGGATGATCTTAAAGGGAGACTCACCTACTGCAGGGAGATGCAGAACTGCTGTGTATTCTGTTTCACCGAGACCTGGCTCTCCCCTGCCACCCCCGACTGTGCTATCCGACTGGAGGGATTTTCGATCCATCGGATGGACCGCACGGCGACTTTGAGTAAGACGAGGGGAGGTGGTGTCTGCCTACTAATCAACATTGCATGGTGCTTGGACACAGTGGCACTGACAAGCTCCTGCAGCCTGGACCTGGAACATCTGTCGGTGAAGTGTCGTCCCTACTATCTGCCATGGGAATTCACCTCGGTCATACTGACAGCGGTCTACATTCCCCCCCAGGCGGACGTGGAGTGTGCTCTAAACATACTGTATGCCAACATCAGTGAACTTGAGACCAGGTATCTGGAGGCTTTGCTCATTACAGCTGGAACGTTAAGATCCCCTCATGTTTTAAGAAGGCAACGATATTCCCAGTGCCGAAGAAGAGCAAGGTGGCATGCCTGAATGACTATTGACCTGTGACTCTGACATCAATTGCTATGAAGCGCTTCGAGAGATTGGTTATGGCACACATCAACCACAGCCTACTGGTCAACCTCGACGTTTTGCAATTCGCCTACCGGAGCAACAGGTCAACGGCAGATGCCATTTCTCTGGCCCTACATTCCTCCTTAGAACATCTGGAGAATAAAGGCGCATACGTAAGGCTCCTTTTCATTGACTACAGCTCTGCCTTTAATACCATCATTCCAAATAAACTGATTCCTAAGCTTTGGAACCTGGGCCTTAGCACTCAGATCTGCAGCTGGATCTTCAACTTCCTCACAGACAGGACCCAGGCTGTAAAAATAGGGGACAAGCTCTCTTCTACAACCACTGTGCGCACCGGTGCCCCACAAGGCTGTGTACTCAGCCCCCTGCTGTACTCAGGGTACACCCATGACTGTGTAGCCAAGTTTCCATCAAACTCAATATATAAGTTTGCTGATGACACAACAATTGTCGGCCGTATCTCGGGTAATGATGAGTTTGAGTACAGAGAGGAAATTAAGAACCTGGTGACATGGTGCGAAGACAATAACCTGTCCCTCAACATCAGCAAGACAAAGGAATTGGTTGTTGACTTCAGAAGGAGTAGCGGACCGCACAACCCAATTTACATCGGTGGTGCGCAAGTGGAACAGGTCAAAAGCTTTAAGTTCCTCGGGGTCAATATCACAAGTGACCTGACTTGGTCCGACCAAGCAGAGTTCACTGCCAAGAAGGTCCACCAGCATCTTTACTTCCTCAGAAAACGAAAGAAATTTGGCCTGTCCCCTAAAACCCTCACTAATTTTTATAAATGCACCATAGAAAGCATTCTTCTAGGGTGCATCACAACCTGGTATGGAAGTTGTCCTGTCCAAGACCGGAAGAAGCTGCAGAAGATCGTGAACACGGCGCAGCACATCACACAAACCAATCTTCAGTCCTTGGACTCACTTTACACCACACGCTGTTGGAGCAGTGCTGCCAGGATAATCAAGGACACGATCCACCCAGCCAACACAGGTTTCGTCCCTCTTCCCTCCGGGAGAAGGCTCAGGAGCTTGAAGACTGGTACGGCCAGATTTGGGAACAGCTTCTTTCCAACTGTGATAAGACTGCTGAACGGATCCTCACTCGAATCTGGCCGTACCCTCCAAACATCCGGACCTGCATCTGGGTTTTTTTTGTACTACCTTACTTTCCATTTTTCTAATTTTTCTATTTATGATTTATAATTTAAATTATTAATATTTACTATCGATTTGTACAATAGGGAGCGCGAAGCACAAAATCAAATATTGCTATGATGATTGTACGTTCTAGTATCAATTGCTTGGCGACAATAAAGTATAAAGTATTTTCAAACTTAAGAGGGGTGATTGTTAAGTTCGTGGCCTAAGGTAGGAGGAGATGAGTTATTAACTTCAAACTTTCTGCATAATCACTGAAAGAGTTGAACTGCATGTGCATGTAATGAGAGCTGTATAACTCATCTCCATCTACCTCAGGCCAGGAACTTATCCATCACCCCTCGTATTGTGTGTTTTCTACCATATCCGGGTCAAGGGAAATATTCAATGTACTTGTATTGGATTTAATTAATATGTGAGAGAAGGATTTCAAAGGACTAGCTCCCAAATCTACATCTTATACTGCTAAAAATAGCAGGGGAAGTTGGCATATAGGGAACACTGCCATCTAAAGATCCAATAATATTTAGGAGCCTTGACAATATCTAAAACTGGCAGCAATCCATTCCCCTGAAAACTTCTTTCCACAACACCTTTAGCTAGGCTACAATATTTATTATCCCCATATTCCTTATTTCCTTAATGCACAGGTTGAGTTCCTTGAGTCTATATTCACTTACAGAGCTACCCTTTTCTCTTTCATCCATAAATTTTCTGTGTACAATTTACTGCGTACATCTAGAAAATGTACCACACCAACTTGACAAGATGTCTTTGATGGGAGTTGGTGAACCTATAATCTTTACCAATAAGAAGGACAAAGAGGACAATGTTCCAGATTAACTGTATCCTAGCAAGATTGCATTCCTCACTTGGAACTACACCTGCACTTCATCCCTTCTCACCTTGAACATCAGCAGCCTGCGCTGAAAGTTCAAAAGAATTGAAGACACTGGAAATCTAAAATAGAAACAGGAAATGATGGAGCAACAGAGCAGGTCAGGCATCAACTGCAGAAAGAAAAGCAGGTGAAGTTTCAGGTCTGCAATCCTTCATCAGAGTTGTTTGTCAGATGTAGTCATCAGTTGTGGTGGGATAATGAAAGCCAACACTCCTTAAACTGGTAAGCACTTCCTGTTGATGGAGTCAATGCCACCACTCCAGTTAGCCCAGTACAATCCAACTAATCCATTGGTGTCTGTGCTACTGAAAATAATGGTGTTGATAGTAGCTATATCATGGGTGAAAGTGATCTGACATTGACTCATCGATTGGGTAGATGTGACAGTCTATTTCCAAGGGTAATGGAATCTAAAATCAGAAGGCACAGATTTAAGGTGAAGAGGGAAAGATTTAAAGGAGATCTACGGGGCATTCTTTTTTATCACAGAGGGCGTCAGGCACATGGACTGATCTACCAGAGGAGGTGGTTGAAGCAGCTTCAAATGCAACCTTCCAAGTAAAACATTTACACAGGTACATGTTTAGAAAAGGTACTTAGGCCAAGTGCTGACCTACAGCTAGACACATTGGTCAGTAGGAGTGACTTGTGCCAAAGTGCCCGTTTCTGTGCTGTATGACTCAATGACCTGGTGACTAATTCCAGTCCACTGTATAAAGCCCAGGCTGACTTCTGGCTTATGATATTTTAATAAAGATATAAAAGAGGATAAAATCCCTATTTTAAATTCATTTAGACAAACAAACAGAATAGATGAATAAATCACTACTTCATGATGCACTTCAACTTACAAGAGAATTAGCTAGGAAATTAATTAGGAATTTTGTTATGTACTAAGAAGGTTAATTAGTGCATCAGTTAAGTCTGCAGATAGCATTTAACTCTTGTTAGATATGAACTCACCCATCAGATGAACACAGGAAGTCACTGGAGAAAAAGAACTGGTAGGTATGAAGCAGCTTCTTCATTCGGCAAAACAAGATACAGCAGGCATCATACTGAGACCCTTTCGGCAGCATGTTTGCCTGGCATCATGACCATCGTTGGTTGAAGCACTGGTAGAGGAGGAAAGGGCAGAAGCCCAAGGCGAATGCTTCACACGTCGCGTGTTCAGGCCTGTGTTACTGAGGCGGAAGAAGAAACTCACAAGGAGGAGCCCGAGGGACAGGTCTAGCCAGCACCACGCCGCCCGCTTCGTGCGTCATGGAGTGATCTCTGCTGCTGGTGTGGAGAGGCAGACCATTAGGTCCTGGGCCGCCCCACACCAGCAACACATCACAGCCCAGTGCTGCCGTCGGGAGACACAGAGCGGGCAGTGCCGCCTGAGACCTCCAGCAGAATTCCTCCGTTGTCGCCTCTCTTCATTTTGGCTTTTAAGTGGACTGCATGGTGGACGGTATCAGATGCTGTGTGTTGGTGGACACGGGGTCAATCATCACCGTCATCCGTCTGGGTGTCCTCCCCCAACACAGGCCAGCCATCCCCTCCTGGATGGAATTAACCAGTGGTCCAGCTGCCTACAGTTACCGACAACTGTGCGACAATGAGCGGGAAGAAGTGGCTGTGCATCGCAGTGGCGAGAAACACAGTGAGCACGAGGTGTAGCTCGCTGACGTCTGGGAGTCCTGCATCTTTGGCCTAGACCTGCTGTCCCACTGCGGGGCCCGTGTGGATGTGCAGGGGGCAGCACTCTACCTCACCACTGAAGCCATGGCTCTCTGGCAGGCAACAGCTGAAAGCAGACCCGGTGGGGGCAGCAACAACCACCACCGGTCTCACCGCACACCCCACACTAACTCAGTGCAACACAGCAGAACCACGGACAAGCGGTGGTGGCGGCACTTCAGGTGGCAGTCGGCAGCGAGGTAGACCACCCGCCATTGACCAGCAGCTGTGCAGTGAGCAGCTTAACGATCCTGTGCTGGCCCGGGTGAGGGGATGGCTGAGCATGGGATGGTGGCTTGAGTGGGCAGAGATCTCCCTGGATGCAGAGACCAAAGCCATATACTCTCACTGGAGCACACTGCAGATGCGTGATGGGTTGCTGTTCTGGCTGTGGCCATTTTCTAATGATGATAGGCATCTCCTACAGCTGGTAGTCCCCAGAGGCTCTGTGACGTGTGCTGCGGTCGGTGCACAGGCTGGTGGGGGCCAGCCATTTCAGGGTCACAAAAACATTGGGAAAGCTGCAGGAGTGCTTCTATTGGCCTTGATACAGGCAGGACATGGAGCTCTTGGTGTACTGCAGCAACACTTGCACATCACAGAAGGGGCCAGCCTGCTAGTCTAGGGTGCCAATGCAGCAGTATATGGTGGGGGCCCCAATAAGAGTTTACTACCCCTCCCAGAAGAAGGGACCACCCTCCAAGCTTGGAAGCCATTGGAAGGGGCTAGGGAGGTGCTCAACCCCATCTCCGATGTGGGATACTGGGAACGATTGCCTGACCGTTGGAATGCAGTTGTACTGGCACCGATCGACCCTCGGCCACCACCAACCCAGCAAGGCTGAAGGAAGGAAGTGACCCTCCAGGTGCCCTGTCCCTTGCCTCACCAAAATGTGTCTCCTATTTTATATCTGTAATTAATCTAGATCACTTTGTAGAGATCTGTTTTTACTTCGATAGGAGAATCTTTTTCTGTTGATCATTGTAATAAAAAGCCGAATTAAATCCACTGTGATCCAATGTTGTAAAACAATAAAACTTGAAAACTTCCAAGGGAGATGAATACTGTTTATAGGCATTGTAGGCAAGCTGGTAGTTGATGCAGTCTCTTTGAGAATTCCTTTGAGTTTTAGTTCCTTCACTTTAACCTGAACAGCTGTCAGTGTGGCTACGTAGGCTATGTTGTGTTCTCTGTGGCAATACGCGTTCGCTGCCCCTGACCTGTCTATATTTTTTCTCCCTTTCATGAATCTATAATGGCTCTTGCTTCCCTTCGATGTCTAGTCCAAGGAGAATACCTTCATTATTTGGACAGAGCCAGAAATACACTGGCAGCTGCATGCCGCCGATTTCGAGTATTTGTGACTCGCTCCCTTCTGCTTTCACCGTTTTTTCTCCTACCACCGTAATAGAAATAGCCTGTCCAGTTACTGGCAAGGATAGGTCAGTAATCAATATCGACGCCTCTTGTCAACTAAGGTATTGCATTGCCAGCCTCCTAACAATGCTGTTTGGTACATCCGCGGGTCACCCGCGCTGGCAGTGGGAGCAGCCGCCACCTCTTTTTCTGACCTAGAAACCATCTTCACCAGTTCTATAATCAGTTCAACAGTCAAATGGATCAGACAGTCAGCTGATATGATGAAAGATGTGTGACTTTCACCTGTTTTTTTTCCCCTTTCTTCTTTTTAGAAACTGCCTCTGACCATGCCATGATAACACGGGTCTATCTTTAGGGTACATTTGGTGAATTCCAACCATTTCCTCTACCTTGCACCAGAATTTCAAATTCCCAAATGCGACTTTAAGTGAGGGCAGCTCTGACAATATGTTCTGTTTCTCCCTGGAGGTGAAGGGCTTATGAATGATCCTACTCAGGGTCAAGGGTTGGTTCGAATCATCAGTGTTCTCCACCTGACATTGCCTGACCTCAATATGTGCTATCCTGACAGTTAGATCTGGGTAAACCTCTCCCTGAAATAGCTCCACACTAATTTCCACAATTTAAAAGATAAATGATGGGTGCCAGTTAAACAGCACATACGAGTATACATGCCCTCACAGGTGGCCCGAACCTTCAATGACCATCCTTCGCAACTGGTGTCCCCGTCTCCCCTAATTTACTCAAAGGTTCATCTTTACATAAATCACATGCACACACACACACTACTTTTATATCTACCAGTTCAGCTCTCCGTGTTGGAGATACCTCATGTACCTGTGTACCACCGACCCGAACAGATCCAAGTGTGAGTGTTAATTTAGAAAATACTCAGCCACTTAGACTGCTAAAATCGCAGCCCACACGATGGGTCACACGAAGGTACAGTGTATCCCACTTCTGACACCAAATGTTGGTGCATGAATGAAGTCTCCAGAGAAAAGTACTTTCTGTATGAAGCAGCTTCTTTATTGGACAAAACAAGATACAGCAGGCAGCATATTGAAGTCCTTGTTGTCAAAAGGTCTGCTGGCCCAACCTGGAGTTATGTTTTATGTGCTAAACATCAAAGGACACTTCCATATTTACAATGTATCTACAATGGTTTATTTGAAACTACACACAAACTTCACACCTGCCAATATGTATCCATATCACAGACACTTAAATGAATTTTAATCAGCATGTTCTGGTCTGTGATTCATGGATTTTAGGAACCTATCATTAATTTAAATTAAATCTACAATTTACATTCAGATGTGAAGACTGGT
This sequence comes from Mobula birostris, assembly GCF_030028105.1. Classification (NCBI taxonomy): domain Eukaryota; kingdom Metazoa; phylum Chordata; class Chondrichthyes; order Myliobatiformes; family Myliobatidae; genus Mobula; species Mobula birostris. The sequence continues at coordinate 44,132,023 of NC_092374.1, read as the reverse complement.
AGTTGAGAAGTCATTTGCTAAATGTAAATGTGCCAATCTCAAAAAGTGCTTAACACATCCACCCACCAGATGGACATCTACTAATCAGATGGACACCTACCCCTCAGGTGGACACCTACCTATGCATCAGATGGCATCTACCCATCAGCTTGACATCTATGCATCAGAGAGACACCTACTCATTAGATGGACACCCATGCATCAGATGGATACTTACCCATCAACTGAACATTTACCTATCAGATGGACACCTACTCATCAGCTGGACACTGACCCATAAGTTGGAGTCCCAGTCATCAGGTGATAAACTACACATAAAGTGAACATCTGCCCATTACCTACAATGAAATGTGATGTCAGTTTCATTATGGGTGGGACAGCAAGTGTAGCAGATGAAGGTGACATCCTGGGACAGAAGTTGTTTGAGGCCACACAAGCATAAGGTACAGATGTGCAGAATAAGGTTGTATAAAGAATTTAAAAACGCAAACAACAGGAATTCTGCAGATGCTGGAAATTCCAGCAACACACATAAAAGTTGCTGGTGAATGCAGCAGGCCAGGCAGCATCTCTAGGAAGAAGTGCAGTCGACGTTTCAGGCCGAGACCCTTCGTCAGGACTAACTGAAGGAAGAGTGTCGACGTTTCAGGCTGAGACCCTCCTGACGAAGGGTCTCGGCCTGAAACGTCGACTGCACCTCTACCTTGTATAAAGAATTGGCATGACTGAAGCAAAGGTATCACTTGGGCAGTAATATGTTTTTTCCTCGTACAGTGGGGAAAGAATCAGTGACAAGTTAGTCAGATGAGAAGTCAATAACTGTTTAAACTTTAGAGCACGGACATTTCACAGGAGTTGCAGATCAACATCTGAGGTAAATGCTTTAGAAAAGAAACTTTCAGCAATGAGGATTCAGAACTAAATCTTTGGAGATTGAATGAAAACTGTCGCAGCAGGTATGAATTTACTGATCCCAATCCATCTCTGAATTGGACTAAATGTTGACAGTCTGGGGATTGATCTAGTAAAAGAAATTCAGAGAAGATAACTTTGTGACTTTAAAAGGGGCAGCAGGGAAGTAGATATGTTTGGTGTGAATTGTTAGCTGTGGAGTAACAAAATGAATTTTGATTGGTTTTATAGAAGATTATATATTCTGGAGATACATAATTGTATCCAGGGATCATTAAGCTGATTATTTCTGCAACATAGATGGTGAAGTATACAAGATGACTCACACTGTACACTCACTCTGGAAGGAGTGAGCATCATACACTGACCAGCAATTTCTGTTCTCTTCTTTTATCTACTCCAAGAATCATTTAGATATATTGAATCACTATTCAAAATATTTGCTTTCAGTTCAAAGTACAAAGTAAATTTATTAACAAAGTACATGTATGTCCCAATATACAACCCTGAGATTCGTTTTCTTGCAGGCATATAAAGTAAATCCAATGAAAGACTGCGCCCAACACAGTGGACAAACAACGAATAATGTGCAAGGGACACAAACTGTGCAAATAGAAAAACATAAAGAGAAAAACATAATGATAATAAATCAATAAACAACATATGTTGAGAATATGAGATAAAGAAACCTTGAAAGTGAATCCATAGGTTGTGGGAACAATTCAGTTATTGGGTGAGTGACGTTGTATAAAGTTATCCCCTCTGGTTCAAGAGCCTAATGACTGAGGGGTAATAACTGTTCCTGAACCTGTCTGTATGGGACCTGAGGCTCCTGTACCTTCTTCCTGATGGGAGAAACAAGAAGGGAATATAATTGGCATGCTCATGGTCCATGATCATCTGATGAGTCCTTGAATATGACCCAGTCTGCTGACTCGATGCAAACCCATAGCCACTCCACTGCCTTCTGCGACCACCCCTTTGTTGCACTTATCTCTAGAGCCTTGTCCTTTAGCTTCTGCCTGTATGCAGGTTGGAGAAGGATAGCTGAAAGATCATATTTCCAGAAATGTAGTCTAGATTTTAAAAGGTCGGCATTTCTTATTGCAGTATTGGAGTAGTTGAATGTGTTTGGTCCCCTGGTGCTGCAGTTTGTATGCTAATGATAATTGGGCAGAGCTTTCTTTGAACAAGCCTAATTGAAGTTCCCAATTATAATTTGCAATGTGTCAAGTGGGCTTTTCTTGCTTGATGATGGCAGCATTCAACATCTCAAATATCTGATTAATGTTACCTTTTGGCAATATGTAAGCTGAATTCATAGAGGAGAACTCTCTTGGTAAGTAGAATGGTCGGTACTTAATCATTAGAAGTTCCAGGTCAAGGGAATAAAATGTGCAACAAAACCACTACATCCATGCACCTCAAACAATTTATCACAAAGCACAGACACCCACCTTTCGCCTTCTCTGAATCAGCAGTCGGGTTCATCCTGTGTATCGGGAAACCTCCAGATCTTATGAATGTTCAGAGTAAGCCATGTCTCCATGAAACACAAAACACGGTAATTCCTCATTTCCCTCCAATCTTGTCCATGGGTCCTCAATCTTGTTCTTCAGTTACTGTATATTCAAGGTTGTTTACTTAACTTCCGGTACACAAGGAAGTTCCGACAAGATGCTGTGTAGAGGAACTTTCATTGCTTAGTGTTTCAGTCTGGCTTGGAGACCTCCTTCTCTTCTGGTAATGGTGATGTACTTTTGTCTACTTAAAGGTGCAATGCCTGCAAGCTTGAGATTTGTCCATTGTGTCCTTCAGAAGATCATGAAATCACTAGTTCACCACTACTGTATTAAAGAGAAGTTACAGGCTACAGATTGCAATGAGAGTAATTCAGAAAAGAGATACTTAGAAGTATCTATAGGTCATCTGTACTGTTGATACCTAGGAACTTGAAGCTTTCCACCAAAGACACCTCAATGAAAATTGGTGTGTGCTCTCACAACTTCCCCTTCCTGAAATCCACAGTCGATACTCGGTCTTCCTGATTTTGAGTGCGAGATTGAACAATCAAGAAGATGTACCTTCATCATCACATTGGCTGGTTAGAATAAGATATCTGACTGGAGATTGCCACAAGTTTCTGGTGGAGATGAAATGCGTGTACTTGTATGTGAATTCTCATCCTTTCACTTCTATGGTTTTCCCCAGTAGATAAAACCCTCCAGTTGTATAAACCTAACCAGCTGGTGTGAGGGTGCTCACAGCTATCCAATGAATGTTTACATGACAGTCTGTCATACACAGTCAGTACACAAACTTACTCTACCTCACACTCTTAAGGAAAAAGTGTGAAGATATTCAAACAAAAGAGTGGCAGCTTAACACAGGCTTGTATAATTCTCATATGAAACAAAATATGCTGTGTTACTGATCATATGAAAAATGCCTTGTGCTGTTATATTCACGTTTACTCCTAATTTGTGTTGCTGAGGGATAGTATTAGGACAGAGATGGTGGGAATATGGGGAGAGCAAAAATGGGATTAATGCAGGTGTACATTAACTTTCACAAACCCCAAATCTTGTGAGGTCATCTCCCACAAAGGTTCTGTATACAACCACTTTATCTCACAGTAGGTTACTTCTGACAGAGACACACAGTCACAGGGAAACCATCAAACATCCATTTACACACTTCCCATGTTAATCCCACATTTTATTCTCTTCACATTCCCATCAGCTTCCTCCAGATTATGTCATTTTCCTACACACTAGGGATAATGTAACCCAGCAACCTACATACCTTCTGGATGTGTGAGGAAACCAGACCACTCTGAGGAAATTCATGCAATCGCAAAACCTGAAAACTCCACCCTGGTAGTATCAGAAGTCAAGATCAAACCTGAGTCTCTGGAGCTCTGCCAGTAGTACCACTATGCCTTACCTGTTTAAATTAATGTGTTTAAATGCAGTACTTCTTCAGAAAATTCTATTAACTGTTCTGGGCATTGGGAAGGGTGATCTGCACTTCTTATCTCTGGTCCCTTATATCTGATTGGTTGCCACACATGCCATATTACATTGGACTTCTGATTTGGACCAAGACAATCACCAGATCATCCCCACCCAAAGCCTATCACACGTATTAGATTATGAGGACACGCAGTCCTCTTTTATTGTCATTTAGTAATGCATGCATTAAGAAATGATACAATATTCCTCCGGTGTGATATCACAGAAACACAGGACAGACCAAGACTGAAAAACTGACAAAAACCACATAATTATAACATATAGTTACAACAGTACAAGCAATACTGTAACTTGATGAAGAACCGGCCATGGGCACGGTAAAAAAGTTCAAAATCTCTCGAGAGTCCCACATCTCATACAGACGGGAGAAGGAAGAAAACTCTCCCTGCCATAGCCGACCACAGTCCGACTCTGAGTCGTCCGAAAACTTCGAGCTCCGACCAGCCCTCCAACACCGAGCACCGAGCACCATCTCTGCCGAGTGCTTCGACCCCGGTCCTGGCCGTCAGCAGCAGGCAAAACCGAGGATTTTGGGGCCTTCCCTCTGGAGATTCTCGATCGCACAGTAGCAGCGGCAGCGAACCGGGCATTTCAGAAGTTACTCCAGAGGTTACTCCAGATGTTCCTCCGTGCTCTCATGGCTGTCTCCATCAAATCAGAATTGTGCACGCTACCCTATTTAACAAATACGATATCATTTCACCGAAGAGTCTACATGCACTGTGTCGCACCGCCATCTTCTCCTTTCTCCTTTCGCAGCTCTTCCGAAGAGAGGGAACAGATAATTGAGTTCAGGTCCAACAGGACCAAACATAGAAGATCAGCTTCCTCAAGATATTGTACTGCCTGTACCTCAGGACATTATGTTAATAGGAGTGACATTTGGAAAGTTTCAGAGAAATTGCTACTACGAAGTGAATTTGACAGTCTGGCAATTGTTGAAGTCACCAATTCCCTTAGTACTTTCTCTCAATCATTCTGCGTTTGTGCCAGAAACATTTCCAGAAGCTTTCTGTTGGCAGTGCGCAACTGCCAAGTTGCTAGCAGCTTGCTTGCCAGGACAGGCAATTACATTAACTGTGTCTATGATGATACTAGTCAATATAAGTCAGTCTTTGGAAGAGTGGATCAGAAATAAGTGGTTTTATTAACAATGAAGTTATCAAAAGTTACAAGGGGATCTTGATCAGCTAAATGAGCCAAGGAAGGACTAATCGTTTTCAATTCAGGTAAGTGTGAGTTGTTGCACTTTGGGAAGTCATATCAGGGTAGACTTAATCTGTGAATGGCTAGGCCCTCTGGATTGTTGTGGAACAGAGGGACCTAAGAATGGAAGTATATCATTCAATGGAAGTGACGTTACAGGGAGATGGGGTGAAGAAGGCATTTGACACACAGGCCTTCATAAGTCAGGGCATTGATTACTGGCATTGGAATGCTATTTTGCAGTTGTACAAGGCATTGGTGAAACTGCATTTGAGTACTGTCTTCAGTTTCTATTGTCCTGTTATAGAAAACGTGTCATCAAACTTTCCAAAGTAGATTTATTTATGAGAATATTGTCAATATTGGAGGTCCTGAGTTTTAGTGAGAGGTTGAGCAGGCTGGGACTGTTTTTAGTGTAATATAGGAGGTGACATTATAGAGGGACTGTATATGAAATCATGAGAGGCAGAGATAGGGTGAATCTGCGCAATCTTTTTCTTAGGGAAAGCGAACCAATGCAAGGCAGCATAGGTTTAAGGTAATGGTTTAAAAGGGACTTTAAGGGAAAATTCTTCACACAGAGGGCTGTGAGTACAAGGAAAAATCTGATAGAGAAAGTAATTTGAGATTACTATAATAACAATGTTTAAAATACACTTTATTGAGTACATGGATAATAGGGGTTTGAGGGATATGGGTGAAATGTGGGAAAATTAGACTAGCTTAGGTGAGTGCTGTAGGAGCCATGTATTCTGTGCTGTGCGTTTATTATGTGTATTATGGTAACTAGTCACATGAGTGGGGCTGTGGTAAATCAAAGTGAAAAAATTACATAATCATGCTTATTTTGTGGCAGCTTGTAGCTTGGGACCACAGAAGTCTTATCTTTGTGACCGCTGAGATAATGCTCAATATTGCTTAATTGTATGTTTGCTAATTGCTATCAAAGGATTGGAATCGGGAATTTGAATCTTGGAGCTGTGGGCGTGCCACGTGAGTAAAACAACTTCATAGGGTCACAGGCTGGCAGCAATTATTTTGTTTCCATTTCGGATCAATTTATGTCACTACATTCTGTCAGCAAAGATTTTGACAGTTATGCTAAATGAACATCAACACTCAGATCTGTCCAGGAAATTGGAAGCACCAGACTGGAGCAGCTTGTAGCAAATGTGCTGTGGTTCACACTATATGTTTGGTTTGAAACACAGACTTGAAGTGGTCAAACACTGCTGTGTCCAATTTGGTGGCGTGAAAGCTGTAGTGGAAGCTGCCTGATGTGTTTGACCATTGGTTCTGTTGAATGCTGAGGAATTTAAATAATTGAATTGCTTCTATCATTGAAAAGTTGAATCTACACAGCCATTGTTTTATCTCGTTTATGAACTTGGAAGATGAAATGATTCCATCTAGAAGTAGTGACGTTGAAGCTAAGAGAGAAAATAAACAAATGTCTGAAGATCAGTCTCCTGGGGAAAATGAAAATATTTATGATTGCAAAGAATAAGCTGTGACAACTGATAAGTTACAGAATGGCATACGCGCTGAGGACAGTGTCTAACATTCTCTTGCTAGTAGATTGATGTCCCGTGCATCTAAAACCACATTGATATGCATTAAAATAGAGGCTGATTTATCTGTGTTATATGCAAGACAATAAATATTGAAGGATAAAAGTGCCTTAGAGGAACAAATGAACTAAATTTGAGGAATCCAGAACAGCTTTGAAGAGACCAAGAAAAGCTTTGAAGATGCCAGGAACGATGGGCAGAAAGATTCAGAGGAAGATGAAGGAGCTTAAATTACAGGAAGAAATTGCAGCCAAGATGGTCAGAGTTAAGGTGCTAAGGGCCTCACATACCGAGGATGCTAAAGGTGCTACAGCAGAGCAGTGCTGTGGTGAGAGTTCCTGTGTTGAATGGAATAGAGAAAATCCTGTATTCTCAATGTCAAAGTGGATACATTTGATGATCAAAAGTCAAAGAGTCATGAGTTTGAACCCGAAGGGGTAATTCAGAGATACTCTGAACCAATGCTTTATCCAGTAGCACAGAGTGCTTCTGGGAACATTGATTTATAGTTTGATGATACTCATTTTTCAGATGAAGGTCTAAATGCCATGCTGGAGACCATAAGAACATGAAAGGAAATAACAAGCATGGTGATGCAACAACAACATGTTGCTTCTCTGCCTAAAAGAGAGATTCAGATCTTCGATGGTGATCCATTGCAATATTATTCATTTATGACAGCTTTAAAGAATAGCTTTGGAAGTAAGACAAAAGGTTATGATGACTGCCTCTGCTTTCTCAAACAGTACATTGGAGATTACCCTAGACAGCTTGTTAAAATTTGCCAGGTGGGCTGGACTGGAGCAAGAATATCTAAAGGTCCAAGCTTTACTACAGGTGCATTTTGGTGATAAGCAGATAATCGTTGTGGCCTACATGGAAAAGACTCTTTCTTGGCCGCATATCAAGTTGGAAGGTGCCAAAGCTCTTCAAAACTGCAAACTTTTTCTTAAAAGTTTTTGCATTGCTATGGTAGATATGCAAGGCATGCATGAGTTGAATGAGGCTGCTAATATGGAGATTGTCACAGATATATTGCCTAATGAACTTTGGAACAACAGGCAGGATCTCCCAGTTGCCACCCACTTCAACTCTGCTTCACATTCCCATTCGATATGTCCATACATGGCCTCCTCTACTGCCATGATGAGGCTAAACTCAGGTTGGAGAAGCAACACCTCATATATCATCTGGGTAGTCTCCAGTCCCTTGGTATGAACATTGAATTCTCCAACTTCCGGTAATTCCCTCCCCCTCCCTTCCCCCAACCCAGTTTTACTCTGCCCCCTCCCCCAGCTGCCTATCAACTCCCTCATGATTTCGCCTTCTTCCACTACCCATTGTGCTTTCCCCTATTCCTTCTTCAACTTTCCTGCCTATCCCCTCCCTGCATCCCCTCCCCCCCCTTTATTTTTCCCACTTACTGGTTTTTCACCTGGCACCTACCAGCCTTCTCCTTCCCACCCTCCCCCCACCTTCTTTATAGGACCTCTGTTCCTTCCCTCTTCAGTCCTGACGAAGGGTTCCGGCCCAAAACGTTGACTGATCATTTCCACAGATGCTGCCCGACCTGCTGAGCTCCTCCAGCGTGCTGTGAGTGCTGCTTGGAAAAAATGGAGGTCTCTGGTGGATGAACTGCAAGCAAGACACAAGGGTAAGGTTAATTCCACTGATGTTCTTGAATTAATTGAAAGGTAAGTGAAGATTGTTACATACCCAGTGTTTGGGAAAGTATACAAAACTACATCACCGACAGTAAATAAAGGTGTAAACAAAACTGCATCACAAAATCATTCTCAAGCTAAAGGAAGTAGCTTTGCCAGCACTGTGGCTACTGCGGAAAGTGAAACTGAGCCGGAGTTGATCAAAAGGATGCAGATTCGGAATAAGCAAACAATAGTGAGTTCTGCCCTGGTATCCAATGTCTTAAGGGGGTTGGTGATCATGATTTTAAACTTCCTATAATTCCAGTTCAGTTCAGGTGAAGTCTAACAGCAACAAAACAGTGGTTACTTATGCTTTCCCAGATCAAGGAAGTACAGCGATGTTACATAGAACATAGTGTAATGCACTGTAGGGTTTCACTGCTAATGTAAGGCCTCTCTGTGATGTTTCACTCCTAAGGTAATGGTTTCTCTGTAGCAGCAATGTTTGGGTTATGACTAGAGATAACGGGGGTTTGGCATGTGCACCATCCATTGAGAGGTATGTTGTTCTTTCTTGTGCGTCTGAGAGAAGGGATTTTGCGGTCTTTTGTCGGCGAGAGATGAAGAGAGAAGACAAAGGCAGAGAGAGTTGGTAGACTGCTGGACAGAGTGGACTGGGAGCGAGGGTTCGAAGGTCAGCGATGCTCGGAGGAGGTCGATGGGGAACGAATGGACGGAAACGTGAGCTCCAACGTGCACATTAGACCGCTTCATTAAAATGGGCTCTTTTTGTTTTTATTTCCTTTACTAACCCCTTGTCAGATTAAGATTCATAAAGTTCAAGCCTTAAGTTGCAAATGGTGTACTGTCTTATATTTTGTGGTTCAGATTTGTAACCAGGACACACATCACACAGTAGACACACAAACGAGATTTCCCAGTTTAACTGGGCCAGATGCTGTCTTTCCCTAGACAAATGCATGCTGGCTGAACCTGAGGGCTACAATTGAGGTTTACAATGCTTTACAGGCCCTTCAGCCCACAATGTTGAGCTGATCATGTAACCTACTCTAGAGACTGCCGAGAATTTCCCTAGCATATAGCCCTCTATTTTTCTTAGTTCCATGTACTTATCTAAGAGGTTTTTAAAAGACCCTATTGTACCCGCTTCCACCACTGCCACAGGGAATGCATTCCACGCACCCACCCTCTGAAAAACTTACCCTTGACATCCTCTCAGTACCTACTTCCCAGCACCTTCAAACTATGCCCACTTGTGTTAGATATTTCAGCCCTGGTAAAAAGCCTCTGGATATCCACACATCAATGCCGCTCATTAACTTATACACATCTATCAGATTACCTCTCATCCTCCATCGCTCCAAGGAGAAGAAGCTAAATACACTCAACGTATTCTCATAAGGTACACCCTCCAATCCAGGCAACATCCTTGGAAGTCTTCTCTGCACTCTCTCTATAGAATCCACATCCTTTCTGCAGTGAGGTGACCAGAACTGAACACAGTACTCCAAGTGGGGTCTGACCAAGGTCTTATATAGCTGTAACATTACCTCATGGCTCTTGAACTCAATCCCATGGTTGATCAATGCCAACACACCATAGGCCTTCTTAACAACACTGCCAACCTGTGCAGCAGCTTTTAGTGTCCTATTGACATGGAGTCCAAGATCTCTCAAATCCTCCACACTGCCGAGAGTCTTACAATTTATATTATGTTCTGCCTTCAAATTGAACCTATCAAAATGAAGCACTTCACACTTATCTGGGTTGAACTCTATCTGCCACTTCTCACCCAGTTCTGCATCTATTGATGTCTGACTGTAACCTCTGGCAACCCTCCAGACTATCCACAACACCCCCAACCTTTGAGTCAGCAGCAAACTTCCTAACCCACCCTTCTACTTCTTCATCTATGTCATTTATAAAAATCACTAAGAGGGGCCCCAAGAACAGACCCCTGGGGAACACCACTGGTCACTGACCTCCATGCAGAATATGAGCCATCTACAACCACTCTTTGCCTTCTGTGGGCAAGTCAATTCTGGATCCACAAAGAAAAGTCTCCTTGGATCCCGTGCCTCCTTACTTGCTGAAGAAGCTTTGCATGGGGAACCTTATCAAATGCCTTACTGAAATCCATATACACTACATCCACTGCTCTAGCTTCACCAATGTGTTAGGGAGCAACGGCATGAGGTTGTGGATAATTTTGTCCTATTGATGCAGGGAAAAGATGGCCAGTGTATGAACTATGAGAGAAATGGAATATTTAGTCAAGAGGAAGGAGGAGGAATACTTAATGTTTCGGAAGGAAGGATCATACAGGGTTCTTGGGAATTATGAAGTAGCCAGGAGCATAAGAAGAGACTTCAGGGAGCTAGAAGGGGAAATGAGAAGGCCTTGGCAAGTAGAATTAAAGAAAGCCTGAAATCATTCTATATGTACATTAGGAACAGGGAGATGACTAGAGTGATGGGAGGTCCGATCACTGATGAAAGAGGAAACATGCACCTGGAACATATTGAGGAAGTCCTTAATAAATACTTTGCTTCAGTACTCATCAGTGGACTTGGGACAACAGGAACCTCGGAACTTTGGAATCGGGATGACAGGAACGCAGAACACAGAGCCTTGGTCTAGAGCACAGGAACATTAAGCCTTGGACTTGAGAGAAAGGAACACAGGGACATGGAACACAGAGCCAGGACCCCTCCTTGGGAACAGGACTTGGGGCCAGGACTCTACACAGAATGCGGAACACAACAAGACAGTTCTCAACACTAGGTAGCAGCAAACAGCCAGACCTACCTAGCAAAGGCATGGACACAGAGACAGTTCCCAACACTAGGTAGCAGCAAACAGCCAGACCTACCTAGTGAAGGTATGGACACAGAGATGGTTCCCAACACTAGGTAACGGAAACAGCCAGACCTACCTAGCAAAGGCGTAGACACAGAGACAGTTCCAACTCAATGATAGACAGTTCCTTATCTTGACACGACAAGGCTCTGGTCTCACTCCGGTGTTTGAACTTGACAAGATTGCAGGCAAGGCTCCTGAAGGAAGGGGAAGGGAAGGGAACAGTCTAGCCTCAGGGTAATAGCAAAGATGGCCTGGCTTACCAAACAGAGGCAAGGACAGGAAGGGACAAATCCAACTGCAGGGTAATGACAAAGACGGCCTGACTTACACCACAGAGGCAAAGACAGGATACTGACAAGACAAACCAGCCTCTGCACTCAAACCCAGGGCCACTTATATTCCCAGCCTCAAGACAAGCATCAGGTTCCTATGATTAAGCCCAACTGAAACAAGGGACAGCCGGAAGACCCAGAGTCCATGGACCGAACCGTGAACCGGAACGCGGACTTCACGGACCGGACCATGACAGAGAGAGACCTTGATAAATGTAAAGTCATCATAGAACAGGTAGATATGCTGGAACAAGTCAGCATTAAAAATGAGGATATGCTGGAACTTTTGAAAACGAGGAGACCACCCCTGTCTGCAAGTGGAACAGTAGTAATTTTGTGCTGCTCTTAGTTTTCCTTCTCTCCTCCTAGTTTAAGCTTCGAATTTAAAATTTTTTATTTGTTGATTCTTGAGGGGGAGCAATACGTCTATGTCTACGAGAAGTGGGAAGAATTTGTCTGAACCTACTGATAAAAGTAATGGGAAAGGAAAGGTGCAAAAGGAAAGATCTGATGAAATGCCATCGTGGGCTGAAGATATCATTTGGACACTGAATTCAATTAAGGATCAGAATGGATCAAATAAAGACCATCTGGAAAAGAATAGTAATGAAATGAAGTTGTTTCTGGGAAAACTTAAAAACTTGGAAACTCGAGTTATTACACATGAAGGGGAATTGAAGATAACTAAGCAAAAGTTATCTGAAGCTACAATGCGTTTGGAAGGATATCAAAATAAGATTATAGACCAGGAAACTAGGTCTCACTGAAAGAATATACGAATTGTTGGGCTGCAAGAAGGAGCTGAAGATGGAGATTTAATTGCTTACTTTGGTAAGCTTTTTCATACTTTATTTCCTACCATTTTATCAAAACCACCTGCTATAGAAAGAGCACATAGAGTGTTTACTTTGAAATTTAAGGATTCACATAAATCAAGATCTGTTCTGGTTTGCTTTAATCACTTTAAAATTAAAGATCAAATAATGTGACTGGCAAGAAAACAGAGTGTTTAGATTTATGGAATCTGAGCTCTGTTTCTATGAAGATTATCCGAGGGAGGTAATGGAACAAAGATCAAAATTTGCTCTGGTAGTGAAACAGGCAAATGATAAAAAACAGTTTCCTTCTCTGCGCTATTGGACAAGAATTAAAGTTTTTCCCCCTAAATCTCCTCCTCGTACATTTTTTGATTCAAAAGCCGCACTGGACTTTGTTCAGACTATACCCGCCGCCGCTACTGAATGAACTATCTGAAAGGTTGTTTGGATATCTGTATACTATTCGCATTTCGGAAGGAAGATTTATGAAGGTCACTTGGATATTCCATTGAGAGACTAATAAAAGAAGATAAGGAGATTTGTTCATTATTGCATATTATTGGTTTTCTTTTGGAAAGAAGATTTATGGTTCAAGTATGACTTTTTAAATGGTTATTTAGACATTCGACTGAGAAAAGAAGATAAAGGGATTTGTTCCTTTAATCTAATACCTGGTTGACTTTTTTTGCTTCTTTTTAAAATTAACTAATTGGTAGTTTTTTCCTACTAATAAGGTTTCTTTTTTATATATATTTGGGAGGATTTAATTACTTATGATATTATTAATTAGTATTTTTGTAAATTCAGCTGGGTCAAATATGCTATTAACTTTTTTTCTGTTTTATTATAGTGTCTTATAATTGAACTTAAGGTTTTTTTTGGGAATTAATATTAAACTTAAAGATGACACTGTTTTTCTCTCTAAGAGATAATATTATTTTGGCTCTTTCTTGTTTATTAGATGATGGAACGTAAATACTTTTCTTTGCTGAGACTTTACCGTCCTTTTTGCAAGGTCACTCTACTTTTTTACTAACTGGGGGGAGGGAAAGAAAATACAGACAGAGCGGTCATTGGCTTTGAACTCTATCGTAGATCGCTTGCCTTTTTCGGGCTTCCGGGTGTGGGTGGGTGGGCTTAGAGTTAGGAGTTTTTCCCCATTGGGTGGTTCCGGAGCATGCGTGTTTTTTATGTGGATGTATTCTTCATCGCCGCTATTTTTGAACATCTCGTATTGGTATGTGCTCCGGGCATGTATAAAGTAGAATAAAATTATAGTATGGTGTTTAAACAGATTAATATAATAAGTTGGAATGTACGTGGTTGGAATCACCCTCTTAAACAAAAAAAGACTTTAAAAATTATTAATCAATTCCAACCTGATATAATTTTTGCTCAGGAGAAACATATCAGGGTGGGAGATCAAAATAAATTTTTGGATGGTGGAGAGTCTGACAATTCCACTCTACTTCTCAGAGTAAAATGAAAGCTGTGTCTAACTTTATTAAATCTAATATATTTATTCAAGAGGATATTGAATCAGATTCTAATGGTAGATTTTTAATTGTTAAAGGAGCGATCTGTAACAGACAAGTTGTCTTGGTCAATTTGTATGGTCCTAATTTAGATGATCTTTCTTTTTTTAAAAAGGTATTTGCTTTATTGCCTGATTTAAATGAATATATGCTGATAATGAGCGGGGATTTTAACTGCTGCGTAAATCCTATGATTGACAAGAGCTCAACCAATTAACGACTTCCAAATTGTTCCGCGTCACTTATTAACTTCTTTTTGACTGATTTTGTGTTGATTGAATTGTGGAGGTATCTGCATCCCGATAACAAAGAATATTCCTTCTTTTAATATGTCTATAAAAAAATTTGAGGATTGATTATAATTGATCCCCGTTTTTGCCTAGTGTTAAAAATTGTGAATATGACACTATTACTACATCTGATCATGCGCCTTTGAGTCTGTCTTTTGAATTTGATGATGTTATCCTTGCCCATCCACCATGGCGCATGTCTCAGGCATTATTGCAAAATTCTGACTTTATTAGTTTCATTGAAATCCAGGTAAAAAGATTTTTTTCTTTTTAGTGATATAGGGGGTACTTCCAAATTATTTATATGGGATACATTTAAAGCATTTTTACATGGTCAGATTATTTCTTATTCAGCTAAACTTAAAAAATGGACTAAAGCAGAATTAGATAGAACTTCAAAACAAATTAAAGACTTGGATAATATTGATGCAATTTCACTTAATATTGATTTATTCAAACGAAGGGTGGAACTTCAATCACAATATAACCTATTATTATCTCATCCAATTAAAGGCTATTTGCTTAAGTTAAAGAGCCAATTTTATATGTCTGGAGATAAAAATTAATAAACTGCTTGCATCCCGATTAAAAATGGCTGGAGCCAAAAGACAAATTTTGAAAATTCGTAGGAAAGGTGGTAGCTTGGTTCAGGAATATGAAGAAATGAATAAGATTTTTCAAGATTTTTATACTGAACTTTATAAATCTCAATGTCCAGTAGATTCTTCTGAAATGAATGCTTTTTTTAATGAAAGATTGCTTTTTATAAAATATCTGTTGAGGATCAAAAAACTCTTGATGCCCAAATTACTGAAGCAGAAATTCATAAAGCAATTTTTTCAACGCAATCTGCTAAGGCCCCGGGACTTGATGGTTATCCTGTAGAATTTTATAAAATTTTGGAAAGTCGCTTTCTCTGTATATGTTGGAAATGTTTAAGGATTCTTTTGTGAAAGGTGACTTACCCTCTACTTTTTATGAGGCTTCTATTTCTTTAATTCTTAAAAAGGATAAAGATCCTACTGATTGTGCCTCATACAGACCTATTTCATTACTGAATGTCGATGCTAAGATTTTATCAAAGATAATAGCCAATCAGTTGAGAATATATTGGGTAAAATTATTTTTAATGATCATACAGGCTTTATAAAGGGTTGCTACTCCTTTTCAAATGTTCAGAGACTATTTAATATTATATATTTGTCCTCTTTTAAAACTCCACAATGTGTTGTATCTTTGGATGCCGAAAAAGCGTTCGATCGAGTCGGATGGAAATATTTATTTAATGTTTTAGAGAAATTTGGCTTTGGTGCTAATTTTAATAATTGGATTAAAATGATATATAAAGCTTCTATTGCTGCTGTTATCACTAATAACTGTAGATCTTTTTTTCAGCTTTCACGGGGGACAAGACAAGGTTATCCATTAAGTCCTTTGTTATTTAATTTAAAATTAGAACCCCTTGCTATTGCTCTTCGTGAAGCTAAAAATATCCATGGGATTTTTGTGAATGAGACCATACATAAGACCTCTCTTTATGCTGACGATTTATTGGTTTATATATCTAATCCTGACAAATCTATTCCTGCCTTGCTAAAATTATTCAATGTATTTGGAGATTTTTCAGGATATAAAATAAATTTCAGTAAAAGTGAATTGTTTCCTTTAAATGATTCTGTCTCTATATATGATAATACTCCTTTTAAAGTCACGCATTCTTTTAGATATTTTGGTGTTATAATTACTAAAAATATAAGGATCTTTATAACGCCAATTTTGTTCTCTTAGTAGAATCTATGAAGTATTTATTTAGTAGATGGAATCCATTTACATTTTCACTTGTTGGTCGTATTCATATAGTTAAAATGATGATTTTACCAAAATTTTTATATTTATTTCAGAATATCCCTTTTTTTTGACTAGGAAGTTTTTTGATCGGATTGATTCTATTATTTGTTGCCATGGGCAGCAGTGGAGGCCAAGTCATTGTGTGTATTTAAGGCAGAGATTGATAGGTATCTGAGTAGCCAGGACATCAAAGGTCATGGTGAAAAGGCGGGGGAGTGGGACTAAATGGGAGAATGGATCAGCTCATGATACAATGGCGGAGCAGATTCGATGGGCCGAATGGCCAGCTTCTGCTCCTTTGTCTTATGGTCTTATGGTCTTATTATTTTATCTTTTATTTGGAATAATAAAAGACCAAGAATTAGCAAATGTCACTTACAAAAGTTGAAAAACGGTGGAGGTCTTGCTTTGCCTAATCTAAGAATTAATTATTGGGTTGTTAATGTGCGATACCTGTCCTTTTGGTTATATTGGGTTGATAAGAACGATCGGCCAATTTGGGTAGACCTGGAACTGAAAGCTGTGAAACAGTTTTAATTAACCTTGTTATTTGTAGTTGCTTTGCCTATACAATTAGCTAAAGTTGCCAATTTAAACTTATACCCTGTGATTAAGTAACAACAGGAATTCTGCAGATGCTAGAAATTCAAGCAACACACATCAAAATTGCTGGTAAACGCAGCAGGCCAGGCAGCATCTATTGGAAGAGTTTCAGTCGACGTTTCAGGCCGAGACCCTTCGTCAAGACTAACTGAAGGAAGAGTTAGTAAGAGATTTGAAAGTGAGAGGGGGAGGGGGGGATCCAAAATGATAGGAGAAGACAGGAGGGGGAGGGATGGAGCCAAGAGTTGGACAGGTGATTGGCAAAGGGGATATGAGAGGATCATGGGACATGAGATCCGGGGAGAAAGACGGCGGGGGGGGGGAACAGAGGATGGGCAAGGGGTATAGTCAGAGAGACAGAGGGAGAAAAAGGAGAGTGAGAGAAAGAATGTATGTATAAAAATAAATAATGGATGGGGTACTAGGGGGAGGTTGGGCACTAGTGGAAGTTAGAGAAGTCGATGTTCATGCCATCGTTGGAGGCTACCCAGACGGAATATAAGATGTTGTTAATTATTTTTTTAATTAAATAATTATTTAATTATTTGTTAATTATTGTTGTTATTTATTTTTATACAAACATTCTTTCTCTCACTCTCCTTTTTCTCCCTCTGTCCCTCTGACTATACCCCTTGCCCATCCTCTGTTCCCCCCCCCCGTCTTTCTCCCCGGATCTCCTGTCCCATGATCCTCTCATATCCCCTTTGCCAATCACCTGTCCAACTCTTGGCTCCATTCCTCCCCCTCCTGTCTTCTCCTATCATTTCCCCCTGTCACTTTCAAATCTCTTACTAACTCTTCCTTCAGTTAGTCCTGACGAAGGGTCTCGGCCTGAAACATCGACTGAAACTCTTCCAATAGATGCTGCCTGACCTGCTGCGTTTACCAGCAACTTTGATTTCCTGTGATTAAGTATTCTTTACAAATTTGGCTCCAGTTCCGTAATTTTTTTAATCTTAAAAAATTTAAACTTTGCAGTTTAATTTATCAAAATTATTTTTTTAAGCCTTCTTTGAGTGATCCAATTTTTTTACTTTGGAAAAATAAAGGTATTAATTCTTTTTTGGATTTATTTAAAGACGATAGATTTATGTCTTTTGAGCAATTAATTGATAAATACTCTCTTTCATATTCACACTTTTTGCAATACCTTCAAGTTAGACATTTCTTACAAAAATATTTAAGTAATTTTCCTTATATATTGGAGACTGGTCTGTTGGGTACTATTACGAGTGAACCCTTCAACAAAGGGTTCTATTGGAAGAATTTATAATTTATTATTACAATGGGATAAGCGTCCTTTATCTAAGATTAAACAGGATTGGGAAAAAGAACTCAATCTGACTTTTATAAGGGAGGATTGGACACAGATTTTGAAGTTAGTTAACTCTTCTTCAATTTGTTCCAGTTATTCAATGATTCAATTTAAAGTTGTACATCATTACCATTTGACGAAGGAGAGACTTTCTAAAATATTTTCCAATGTTGATAGTTATTGCGATAGATGTAAAACTGAGATAGCTACACTGACACATATGTTTTGGTCTTGTTCTATATTGGAACAGTTCTGGAAGTCAGTTTTTTCAACAATTTCTAAAGCACTTTAATTACTCTACAACATAATAAGTTAACTACGCTTTTTGGAATAATTCCTCAAAATATTCATGGTATTTCTGTGTCTGACCAACAAGTTATTGTATTTGTTACATTGATAGCTAGGAGGGCTATTTTGTTGAAGTGAAAGGATACATCAGCTCCCACTTTGTCACAATGGTTCTCTCAAGTGATGTTATGTCTTAGTTTGGAGAAAATTAGAATTTGAACCTTTGAACCTTTATTTGATCTTGAGGAAAGATGGGGTTCATTTGCTCGTTATTATCATTTGAGCTAATTGATAGATTTTCTCCACGATCTAATTGTAAATTTTTTGGTATATTTTTCTTTCTTGCTGGCAGTTTGATGTTTATTTTCAGAAGCTTTTTGTATGACGCATGGCTCCGGGGTTGTACAACTAATGTTTTTTCTTCCCCCACTTTTTCTGCTTAGTAGGATCTTTTTTTTATTATCACAAAATTTTCTTCTCAATCTTTAAGATAATGTTTTTTTTCTTTGAGACATTGCAAGTGTTGTTATTTTGATGTATTTCTTTTGTATAATATAACAATAAAAAGATTTGAAAAGAAAGGAAATTTTGAAGACATAAGTAGCGCTGTATAGCTGGTTCCTGGACTTCCTTTCAGATTGGCGGCAGGTGGTAAGAGTGGGATCCCTCACCTCTGCCCCTCTGACCCTTAACACAGGTGCCCCTCAGGGCTGTGTCCTAAGCCCCCTTATATACCCATGACTGTGACACTACCCACAGCTCCAATCTGCTAATTAAATTTGCTGATGACACTACACTGATTGGCCTAATCTCAAAGAATAATGAGACAGCCTACAGCGAGGAAGTCATCACCCTTTCCCTCAATGACGCAAAAACAAAGGAGTTGGTTGTGGACTACAAGAGGAATGGAGATAGGCTAACCCCTATATGGGCTTGAAAGGATGAACAGCTTTAAGTTTCTCAGCATAAGCATCACCAATGATCTCATGTGGTTTGTACATACTGGATGTGTGGTGAAAAAAAAGCACAACAGTGCCTCTTTCATCTCAGACCGTTGAAGAAATTTGGTATTGCCACCCAACTTCTAAGAACTTTCTATAGGGGCACAATTGAGAACATCCTGACTGGCTGCATCACTGCCTGGTATGGGAATTGTATGTCCCTGAATTGCAGGGCTCTGCAGAGAGTGGTGCGGACAGCCCAGCACATCTGTAGACGTGAACTTCCCACTATCCAGGATATTTACAAAGAGAGGTGTGTGAAAAGGACCCAAAGTATCACTGTAGATGGGAGTCACACCAGTCACAAACTGTTCCAGCTGCTACCATCCAGGAAATGGTACTGCAGCATAAAAGCCAGGACCAACAGGCTCTGGGACAGCTTCTCCCACCCAGGCCATCAGACTGCTTAATTCATGCTGATGCAACTATATTTCTATGTTATATTGACTATCCTGTTGTACATACTGTTCACTATAAATTACTATGATTGCGCATTGCACATTTGAACGGAGACGTAATGTAAAGATTTTTACTTTTGTATATGAAGGATATAAGTAATAAAGTCAATGCATTTCAGTCCAATTCAATTCAATTCAAGTCCCCTTGAGCAGAAAGGATATATTATTATCGGAAGCAAGGGAAATGATTGCAACACTTTTGATAATTATCTCTGTTTTCTCTCTGGCCACAGGAGTAGTCCCAGAGAATTTACCAGAGGGTGGCAAATTTTATTCTATTGTTCAAGAAAATCAATAGGAATAGCTCTGGAAATTGTAGACCAATAAGTATTATGTCAGTGATCTGCAAACCATTGGAGAGCACTCTGCAAGAAAAGATTTATGAGCATTTGGGGAATCTTAGTACCATTAGGGATAGTCAACATAGTTTTATGGGGCATTTCAGCCCTCACAAGCCTAACTGAATTCTTGGAGGAAGTGACAAAATAAATTGATAAAGACAGAGCAGTAGGTATGGTATATGGGTTTTATTAGTAATTTGACAAGCTTCCCCATTGTAAGCTCATTCAGAAAGGAAGCATATGATCCAGGGAAACTTGGCTACGTGGATTCAGAAATGACTTGCCCACAAAAGGCAGAGGGTGGTAGTAAACGGAGTTTGGAGTTCAGTGACCAATGGTTTTCAGGTATTAACTCTTCCTGGACCAGGTAGAGTGAGTTCTGAGGCTCCTGTATCTTCTTCCTGATGGCAACAGTGAGAAGGGAGCATGTCCCATGTGGTGGGGGTCACAGATGATGGATGCTGCTTTCCTGCAGCGGTGCTTGATGTAGATGTGCTCAGTTGTGGGGAGGGTTTTATCTGTGACGGACTGGGGTGTATCTATTTTTTTTTGTAGGATTCTTTATTCAATGGCATTGGTGTTTTCATACCAGGCCGTGATGCAGCTAGTAAATATACTCTCCACTGCACATCTATAGGTGTTTATCAAAGGTTTAGATGTCAATTTGAATCTTTGCAAACTCCTAAGGAAGTAGAGGCACTGCTGTGCCTTCTTGATAATCACACTTCTGTGCTAGATCCAGGGCAGGTCCTCTGTAATAGTAACACTGAGGAATTTAAAGTTGTGACTCTCTCCTTCTTTGATCCTCTGATTGGGACTGGCTCATTCATACAGCTCTTATTTTATCCTCCAGAAGTCAATAATCAGTTCCTTGGTCTTCCTAACATTGAGTAAGAGGTTGTTGTTATGACGGCATTCAGTCAGATTTTCAATTTCCCTTCTATTTGCTGGCTCGCAAACTTGAATTTGGCATTGGAGTTGTGCTTAGCCACACAGTCATAAGTATAAAGCAAGTAGAGCGGGGGTGGGGGGCGGATTAAGAAAACAGCCTCTGCTGATGGAGATTGTGGAGGAGAATTTGTTGTCAATCCAAACTGACTGGGGTCTGTTTGGAGTAAAGAAGGATGAGAGGTGACTTCATATCTCTGTAAAAATAATGAGGCATTGACAGAGTGGACAGCCAGGACTTTTCTCAGGGCAGAAATGGCTAATACGACAGGGAATCATTTTAAGTTAATTGGAGGAAAGTGCAAGGGAAAGTGCAAGTGCAAGATCTAGTTTTTTTTTCACACAGAGAAGTATGGAATACATTGCCAGGGGCGAGGTAGAGGTGGATACATTAGGGAAATTTAGGAAACACTTAAATAGGCATGTCCTAAAGCTGATAGAAAAATGGAAGGCTATGTGGGAGGGAAGCTTTTGATTGATCTTAGAGTAGGTTACAAAGTCAACATAACATCATTGATTGAAGGGCTTTTATTATATTGTTTTGTTCTGCCTTCTATGTTCTATGAATGCACAGCCAGTGAGCAACCACATGAAGGTCTTACAGCTCAATGTGATCATGGTTTCTGGAAATATGCAATAATTCTTTCATCTTCCAGAATGAAAGGGTCCCAGATGTCTACAAATCTGGAAAGAGCTATCTAACAGCTGTTTAAAGACAAGGTAGACAATTATCTCAATTATAATAACAGCTTTTGGAAACACAAGGACTTCAGCTCAGCAGCATTGGAATGAATACTCTTTGACCACCAAATGCTTAGTCAAAAAAATACCTTGGCATGATGTGGCTGTGTTCTGATCTGTTCAATGGTCAGAACATTCCTGGAGACATCATGAGAAACATAACTGCCTTGCATCCAGCCACTTCCACAGAAATGGACACTATCTCTCCTCCCTTAAGTCCAAGTGACCAACCTAAAATGCATCTGACAGACTAATGGTTTAACACACACTGCCAGCTTTAGCTGCATAACTTAAAGCACAGCCATCTCTAGCTTCACTGCCAAAACTAGCATTCTTTCAGACCTCGAATATCCCACAGTCTATTTTTCTGTGATAAACCATTTTCTTATATCAACCTTCCATGTCTTAGGTGAAGTGCTAGTCATCGAATTAAATTAATGAAGTATTATCTATGTGTATACCTATAGCAGGAAGTCTTAATAAAAAAAAGACCTTTACATCCTCATTTTAGAATATTTTTATGATTTATTTGCTGGATTAATTTGGGACTTAACATGCACAGCATGGAACCGCAAGTAAGAAAACATGATCATATGTAATTAGTATCTTTTAAATAATGTTAATTGAAGTATAAACTTTGGCTATGATGTTGAAGAGAATTCACCATCTCCCCTCTGAATAGTACTATTGGATCCTGAAGCTTCCTGGAAGACAGACAGATATTCATTCTAGGGACCATTCTGAAAGATTGCATTGTAGTTGGTACAACACTCCTTCAGCACCATTAGCAAGAATCAACCAAAATGTTTGTGTTCAGCTCTCTGAAGTGGGAAATGAATGTCCAGATTTCATTGTATGAGTTGTGTCTTATCAAGCTCCATCCCCACTCCAGAGATCCAAAGGCAAACAAAAAAAATCTCAACCTCTACTTTGGTGCAATACTGAGGGAATTATCTACATCCTGGACCCTGGTGGGATGTTATACCAAGGCCTTATGTCCTCTCATAGACATAACAAAAACAGTCTTGGGTGATTTCAAGGCAGAACAGGACAATTTCTCCAATAAGTTGTCCAATATTTGTTCCTCAACCATTTCACAAAAAGCACATTATTGTATCACTAAAACATTGGTCCTTTGAGAGTTTGCTATGTGTGCTTTAGCTGTTGTAATTTCTCTCTAACTCCAGTGTATACAATTCAAAAGTTCTCCATTTATTGTTAGAGGGAAATCCTTAGTGAATGGAGTTAGCTATATGTTACTTTATTCCTTTACTTTATACCTATAGCAGTGCCTCGTATTTTAACTAAAAACAATTTTGTTTGTTATTCAGTCTAGATTCATTTCATTGCAATTTTTTTATTTCCAACTTTAAACTACATAGGATTTTTCTCCCAGTTGCTGTTGAGTTTCTAAGAATCACAGCAAGTCAGATTGGATTTACTTTCAAGGTTCCAATGGGACTTCTAGAATATTTTTCCAGGGACATACGAAGGGCAGTGTGACCACAGCTCACACATTATATATGAACCTATTTGTACTTCAGTCCAGCATTTTTCAGCTCAGAGTATACTCGTCTTTTCACATCTGTTTCACAAAGTGGACTGTCACATCGATACGTTTTTTTTCTTGGAGGATGATTCCCAGATAAATTGTACCATGTAGTTGGCTCTTCCCATGAGCATGAAGGTCATAGCTGCATTAAAATTTTACACTATTTTATATTGGCTACATAGGCCAAATCAGTTAGTAGGCTATCCACAATGAACTGCAGGCAACAGAGACCTATTACTTGCAAAAAGCATCATTTTCCTTATGGATTGGAAACATCAGTTCCATCACGCATGAAGCATAAACCATGCGGCAGAGCTCCTTAGAGTATTACAAGTCACATTTTTGTTCCACGGTGCTTAATCCCTATCCGATCAGCTGGCAGCACTTGATAGGTTGAAACCGAAGGGCAACTCTGTTTGTTTCCACTTATGCAACCCATTTCAAACCAACTATTGTGGTATAGCATCACTTATTGATAGGGTTAATTCCATGCCTATGTTGTTGAATTTCCCTCTAACTATATTTTGGTTTAAATATTTTTCTGCACCTTAAGCAACAAATTTTGGAAAATATAAATAAATGCGTTTCAACTCTTTTGTAGAGATTGAAAATAGCAACTGCCCCCATCTAGAGGGACTTACTCTCAACAATCATTTCTTACGTGTATTTTATTTGCAATTAAAGTTTGTTAAATATAAAGCAAAGTGACAAATTGTAACCATTTTATTCTGGTTATCACTGTCGGTTTTAAAATATTTTAGGTGATCCCTGATCATCCAACCACTGCAATTATTATTTGTCCTAGTAAGCCAACCTGGTCGATTGATTAAAATATGAGTGTATTCAGGGTAATTTGAGAAGTTCAGTGAAAGGACTGAACGTTGTTTTAATTCCCAGGACTGATAAATTGGCAGAAATAGTAAGGGCTCTAGCAATGGTGAGGGGTATATCACTGGAATCTGAACAAAGATTCAGCCACTAAGAAAGGATAAGTAAACTTAGAAGTTGAAGAGATTTCAGGAACTCCAGCCAGACTAGACGACTACTATACTGTGCTTGGAGTCCAAGCATTCAACAACATTTTGACAGAAATCTTGGTGCAATGTTATACTCACAGAATTTTTGGTTAACGTGCTATGACAACACAGATAATAACATACTGTTATAGTTTTACTCCATAACTAAGGCTATAGGCTGCATGGATATACTTTGTTTGATCTGATGTCAGTGAGGATAGGACAGGAGCAGAAACAGTCAGAGCGCTGGGTCAAACCTCCACACCATTATTCCCCATCTCTCCCACTCAACATCCTGCACTCAGCTTTCTTCGACCGATTTGTATCTCACTGGGTATTCAAGATGAATGACCTCATTACTTCTGCATGCTCTATCAGTGCGTTAAAACAGAAGGCACAAGTGACATTTGTGGGGGGTGGGGAGAAGGGATGGTCAACATTTCAATTCGAGGTCCTGCATCAAGTCCTGATGTAGGGAACTGACCCGATAAAAGAATATTGACCATTCCTTTTCCTCCACAGATGTTGCTTAATTCTCTGAATTCCTCCAGTAGTTATTTTTTTCACCCCCACTGAAAGTATTGCTATTCAATGTAATGATTTGATCTAGAATGTTAATTAGAGGTGATAAATCCAGCAGAGATGAGAAAGCAAGAACATTATTAGGACCTATATTGTTTAACTATTGTACTTTATTACAACACTGGGTTGAGTCATCCTTTCAATTTTATCATGGAATACAAAAAAGCATCACAGTATGGATTGCAATAGTTGGCTCTAGGGGTAATAATCCAACTATTTTCATCTGATCATAGAACCTGATCTGAGATTTAATATTAGCTGTAATATAGTATAAACATTATTCTAAAATGCTTTGACATTTTTATCTGTGATCTGTTTCTGAAAGCATATTCGTAAATATCATTTCCTGTATTCACATTCCAAAGCAAATAAAATGACTCTTCATAAAAGAAATGGATTCAAGTTTAGAGTGAAAGGACACTCTCCTATAAAATCTGATCAGATGTGTCTGAGCCTTGCTCTTTCGAGCTGATTTTTTTTTTGATATTCATAAAAATCAGATGGTTGGATTGATAGAAGTACAGAATAGATCTTCCTGCTTCAGGAGTGCGTGATTGTAAATGTCAATAGTGGCATGTACTTTTGCTAAAGGCTTCTTTTTCCACATTTTTTCTGCTTACATCACATCTGTGCATTGAGGAAGAGACCAGACATTTACTGTATTTCATTTTAACATTACTTTCTTGTACTATATTAAGATATTTGTTAAGTGAATCAAAAATTCATACTTTAAGCATGCTTTAGATCTGCCAGAGATTATTTTCATCAAACTTGTAAAAAAGTTACAAGTGTACTTTATTCAAACAAGATTCCACATCATAAAAGGTTAATACTGTGAAGTGTCAAATACTTACCATGGCATGGTGGCGGCATATTGCAGAGAGGTAAGTTCAGGTAAATTGTAACAGTTCCTAATCTTCAAAAACACAAAAATTGTGGAAGGTGTTATTGTAACAAATTTTAACTGCATTGAATAATTTTTAAAAAGAGAACAACAATAAATTACTAATTTTCTAACCTTCAGTGGTTCAAAATTTTTTGCCTTTGAAATATACCTTAGATTCCAAACAAAATTACTTTGGATCGTACAACATTCAAATATATGTTTTGGTTTCCATCACCTTATTTATTTATTTAGAGATACAGCACTGTAAAAGGCCCTTCCAGCCCAAGGAGTTCACAATGCCAAATTACACCCATGTGACCAATTAACCTACTAACCCATAAGTCTTTGGAATGTGGGAGGAAACCAGAGCACCCAGAGGAAACCCACGCAGTCACTGGGTGAAGGTACAAACGAGTGACAAACAGCAACGGGAAATGAACCTGAGTTGCTGGCACTGAGAAGTGTTATGCCACCCCTTACAAAAAAAATGATGTAATTTCAGAAAAGCACAGAAAAAGAAAACCATGCCCACATAAAACTTAACAGGTAATTATTGGAATTGGAATTGGATTTGGTTGATAATTGATTCATGTACTGAAGTAAGTAAAAAGCTTGTCATACTGTTCATAGTGATCAAATCACTGCACAGTGCATTGAGGTAGTTCAAGGAAGTACAATAATAAAATGCAGAATAAAGTGCAACAGCTACAGAAAAATGCAGGTCAAGTAGAAGCTAAGGTACAATATCGCATAACAGTTGAATGTTGACATAGTCAGGGAATTGAGGGATATGGAGTTTGTACAGGAAAGTGAGACAGGAGTAAAAGACTAGCCATTGTCTCATTGTATAGCAGGGAACTCACAAGGAGCCAAATGATCCACTCCTGCTTCTGTTTCTAACATTCCTTAAACTATTCAAGAGAAAGTTCTGATCTGTCCAGGTGAATCTGAGAGCATGGATAATTTGTAGGGAAGGTGAGATTTTTGTTTCTCAGCTACTGGCAAATGACCTTAGCACAACGTATATCAACTCTAATGATGACACTAGCAAAGTAGTTCAATGGTTATTTGAGAAATAGTAAAGGATGTTTTTGTAGCTCCTTTATGATTTATTTCATTTCATGAATATCAGCTGAAAATATATCTGTCTCTGAAATTCAAATTCAAGTTTAATTATGATTCAACCATACATGAATATAGCCAAAGAAACAGCATTCCTCCAGGCCCAGGTGCAAAACAGCACACGTGGTTACGATTTAGGAAAAACATACAGTCATAAAGGTAAAAAAAAAACAATATAACCTAAGTCCTTGAGTGGCAGAACTGTAGCTTTAATGGATGTTGCCCTGGTCCAGCTTGTCCTTCCACTGAGAAAACACTGGAGGGCAGCACCAATAGGAGGAGCCAACCCAATATGGATTCCAGCATATCACACAGAGGCTCACCCACACCGCAGTGGCATTTCTTTCCTGGGCACCACAGCCTAGGCTTAGACCTCACCATAAACAAAGATCTGTGAGCTTTCTGACAGTTCATCAGCTGGAAAAAAAAACAGAAAATGTATAATAATTTCTCGATAAAAATAGGAAATCAAGTTATCTGCCAGCATATTAGCAGCTATATAATACACAGATTTTTTATTGTACCATTAAATAACAATACATGAAAGTAATATATGAAAAAATCAATTACAACTTTTTAATTAGTGTTCCATGATTTACTGAAGACATAACAGACTACAGATGCTGGAATCTGGAGCAATGTAAAAGAATTCTGAGGGATCTCAGTGGGTCAGGCAGCATCTATGAAGAGTAATGGACAGGTGACCTTTCAGGTCAAGACTAGATGAAGACCAGATGAAGAGCCATGACATGAAACATAGTCTGTCCTTTACTCTCCGTAAATGTTGACTGACCTGCTGAATTCCTCTAGCAACCTTTGTTTTATCCAATCTGCTGTTTATGTCAAGTAATGGACATTCAGGCTGACCTGCCTAGTGTTCTGAAAAAATTATGCAGTCATGCTTTGTTTGTACTTACATCAATAGGTGGCCCAAGATAGATCCTCAGAGATGATGATGTCCAGAAACTTGAAACTGGTCACTCTTTCCACTCCTGATGCATCGATGAGGACTGGAGTGTGTTCCCTCAACTTCCCCTTCCTGAAGTGCAAAGTCAATTTCCTGGTCTTCCTGATGTTGAGTGCAAGGTTGTTGCTGCAGCTCCACTCAACCAGCTGATCTACTTCACTTCTGTACACCCCCTCATCACCATCTGAAATCCTGCCAACAATAGTTGTGTCATCAGCAAATACGAAGATGGCGTTTGAACTATGCCTAACCTAGAAAGAGTAGAGCAGTGGCCTAAGCACGCATCCTTGAGGTGCAGCAGTGTTGATTAACAGCGAAGAGGAGATGTTCATTCCGATCCACATAGACTGTGCTCTTCTGATGAGGAAATCAAGAATCCTGTTACAAAGGGTGGTGAAGAGGCCCAGGTTTTGGACATTACTTTCAACATATTGAACTTGATTCTATTGATTCTAATCTCTTGGCTAATTGACACAAAATAAATAAATTATATGTATAAATAATTATAAATAATTTTGTAGCCATCAATTACATATAACTAAACATATACACATGGCTCTGAATCAATTATCAATTCTTATGAAATATGTAATATGAAATATGAAATATATAAATTTCTTTCTTTTCATTGCGAGAGTAAAGCTTGTTGTGAGTGCTTTGTGGAGTTGATCCCCTGACAGAATTAAATACATTGCATCAATGAAATGTCTGCAATAACTTGGTCCTTTCTTAACCATTGTCTTAATTTACAGCCCAGCTCAAATGCATGCCTTAGTCACTTCTGTAAAGCAGTGATCTGCAAATCATATTGCATTGTTGCTATCCCTAGTACCAAACTGAAGGGTCATAAGCTGTGGACCTTAAAGAGGAGCAGCCATGCTTATTGAAAAAAGTAGTCCTTTGAGGCAGCAGCAATAGTTGTGCCTGATGCATGTAGTTAGACCTATTATGAGACAGATTCTCCACAGGTATTGCCCCTCCCTCAGAAACACAGTGCATTGCTCCATAAACATGTGAGACATTAGTCTCTCCTCCTGATGGTCTTTCCCCTGCTTTTGCTGGCACGTTGCTCGGTTTGTCGTCCCTCATATCCTCCTTTCTTTCACACCAGAGGTTCAAAGGAAAGACAAACAATGATCCATTTCAATTTAAAGCAGCAATGTCCAAAGGTTTAGTTAGAAATATAGAAAAACATAGAAAACCTACAGCACAATACAGGCCCTTCGGCCCACAAAGTTGTACCAAACATGTCCCTACCTTAGAAATTACTAGGCTTACCCATAGCCCTCTATTTTTCTAAACTCCATTTAACTATCCAAAAATTTCTTTAAAGACTCTATTGTATCCGCCTCCACCACCGTTGCCGGCAGCCCATTCCATGCACTCACCACTCTGAGTAAAAACTTACCCCTGACATCTCCTCTGTACCTACTCCCCAGTACCTTAAACCTGTGTCCTGTTGTGGCAACCATTTCAGCCCTGGGAAAAAGCCTCTGACTATCCACATGATCAATGCCTCTCATTATCTTATACACCTCTATCAGGTTACCTCTCATCCTCCGTCGCTTCAAGGAAAAAAGACCAAATTCACTCAACCTGTTTTCATAAGGCATGCTCCCCAATCCAGGCAACATCCTTGTAAATCTCCTCTGCACCCTTTCTATGGTTTCCACATCCTTCCTGTAGTGAGGCAACCAGAACTGAGCGCAGTACTCCAAGTGAGGTCTAACCAGAGTCGTATATAGTCATACTCATACTTTATTGATCCCGGGGGTAATTGGTTTTAGTTACAGTTGTACCATAAATAATAAATAGTAATAAAACCATAATCAGTTAAATAGTAATATGTAAATTATGCCAGGAAATAAGTCCAGGACCAGCCTATTGGCTCAGGGTGTCTGATCCTCCAACAGAGGAGTTGTAAAGTTTGATGGCCACAGGCAGGAATGACTTCCTATGACACTCTGAGTTGCATCTCGGTGGAATGAGTCTCTGACTGAATGTACTCCTGTGCCCACCCAGTACATTATGTAGTGGATGGGAGACATTGTCCAAGATGATATGCAACTTGGACAGCATCCACTTTTCAGACACCACTGTCAGAGAGTCCAGTTCCATCCAGACAACATCACTGGACTTACGAATGAGTTTGTTGATTCTGCTGGTGTCTGCTACCCTCAGCCTGCTGCCCCTGCTCACAACAGCAAACATGATAGCACTGGCCACCACAGACACATAGAACATCCTCAGCATTGTCCAGCAGATGTTAAAGGACCTCAGTCTCCTCAGGAAATAGAGATGGCGCTGACCCTTCTTGAAGACAGCCTCAGTGTTCTTTGACCAGTCCAGTTTATTGTCAATTCGTATCCCCAGGTATTTGTAATCCTCCACCATGTCCACACTGACCCCCTTGATGGAAACAGAGGTCACTGGTACCTTAGCTCTCCTCAGGTCTACCACCAGCTCCTTAGTTTTTTTCACATTAAGCTGCAAATAATTCTGCTCACACCATGTGACAAAGTTTCCTACCGTAGCCCTACCATAGCAACATTACCTCTCGGCTCTTCAACACAATCCCATGATTGATGAAGGCCAATGCATTGTATGCCTTCTTAACCACAGTGTCAAACTGTGCAGCTGCTTTGACCGTCCTATGGACTCAGACTCCAAGATCCCTCTGATCTTCCACACTGCCAAGAGTCTTACCATTAATAATATATTCTGTCAGCATATTTGACCTACCAAAATGAACCACTTCACACTTATCTGGGTTGAACTCCACCTGCCACTTCTCAGCCCAGTTTTGCATCCATCAATGTCCCGCTGTAACCTCTGATAGCCCTCCCAACTATACACAACACCTCCAACCTTTGTGTCATCAGCAAACTTACTAACCCATCCCTCTACTTCCTCATCCAGGTCATTTTGTAAAAATCACGAAGGGTATGGATTCCAGAGCAGATCCCTGAGGCACACCATTGGTCACCAACCTCCATGCAGAATATGACTTGTCTACAACCACTCTTTGCTTTCTGTGGGCAAGCCATTTCTGGATCCACAAAGCAATGTCCCCTTGGATCCTATGCCTCCTTACTTTCTTAATAAGCTTTGCATGGGGTACCTTATCAAATGCCTTATCTTCTGAACTCAATAGATTGATTTATGAAGGCCAATGTGACAAAAGATTTCTTTACAACCCTATCTTCCCATGACAATAGTTTCAAAGAATTATGGACTTGTATTCTCAGATCCCTTTATTCTACCACACTCCTCATTACCCAACCGTTCAGTGTGTAAGACCTACCCTGCTTGTTCCTACTGAAGTACAAAATCTCAAAAAAACATATCTACCTTAAAATCTCTGCACTTGCCTCCTGTCAGGTCTGAGAGAATACCTTGTCAGCACCTGGGGATTTATCCCCCCTGACTTGTCTCAGGGTAGCAAACACCTCTTCTTCTGTAATCTGTACAGGGTCCATGAGTTGATGCTGCTTCACCTCACTTCTATAGACCCTGTATCAGCCTCCCAAGGAAATACAGATGCAAAGAATTCATTTCAGATCTTCCCCATCTGTTTTGGTTCCACACATGGATGACCATTCTGGTCTTCCAGAGAACCAGTTTTGTCCCTTGCAATCCTTTTGTCCTTCTCTTATCTGTAGATTTCCTTAGGATTATGTGGCCATAATCACAACATTAACCCAAACCCTAAAAAACTCTTCTGACCAATTAATCTTCTTCCTAATCTCTTCATAAGGACCATGGTCCTTATGTGTTGCAGATGGATTGAGAAAGTGTAGGGACTAGGGTTAGGCAGGGAAATGGCAGTGGGGTGTGGAATGCTGGCCTGTTGTCCTTCCTGTAGTTAAATACCAGTCTCCCCATGCACAATGTATTCTAGGCATTACGTCGAAGGGCTCGCTAATGGAAATGATCATTACTTCACCTTCCACACATGCTGCCTTGCCTGCAGAGTGTTTCCAGAATTTTCTGTTGTTACAACACAAGGCATTAGCTGAATCGTAACCAACCAAACTGACAGTGGTGATGTTGGAGCTCCATTGCATGAAAACCAGCTGCCTATGTGGACAACGTCAACATGTGCTGTCAGTATACATGGTGCCATCTTATCTAGTATGCTGGGTGATGCGATTCATACTAATGGTACACACTTGAGACTCATGCAGCAAACAAGAGGTAAATTGGCATCGCTATCATTGAGAAACTCAGTGTCACAGTCTGTTTTCATGAACAGTCAGTCCAAGGCAGACATATTCAGAAATGTCCCATAATTGAGAGCATGCATTTAAGGCGAGGAGAGTAAGCTCTAAGGAGGTGTACGTTACGGGGTAGTATTATTTTACGCAAAGAGTGTTGGGTGCCTGAAGTGCACTGCCATGTGTGGTAGCAATGGAAAATGCATGAGAGGGGCTTGCAGAGAATGGAGAGAAATGGGCATTGTGGAAGCAGAAGGGATCAGTTTAGTTAAGCTTTTAATTACTAGTTTAATTAGTCTGGCATAACATTGTGGGGCAAAGGGGCTATTGCTGTGCTGTACTGTTCTATGTTTTACAACATGTTTACAGGAGAATGAATCAGGAACAAGAAGGATCAAAGTCACACGTGTCCTTATTATCTCTTCCTCTGGGATACACTCATTACTGAGGAATTCATTGTTTCAGTCCATAGTCAATATTGCTGATTATTCAGAGGAAGTTTCTATATGCAGACACATAAAACTGTGAAATAATGTGCATTTATTTTCAAGTACATCTCATAAGCAATAGCCTCACTTGACAACATTAGTTTTAAAATCACTCTGGGCTCAGCATCTTGTTCCTTTTTGATAATTGTCGATGTTTTTTTTCCCTCAAAGTCTATCAACACAATGGCATTTGTGATTGAGAACATATTGTTTGAGAATAAATAGTTATTAACATTAAAAGGAAATGACCTCCACTGGGAGAAAAGGAGAAAAGTGAGTCATTTGATAATATCATGAAGATCACTGAGTGAATTAATTTACCAATAAATTAGCATAAGAAATCTTTTGCAGTCAAGATAACTAAAAGAAAGTAATGGGGAAACTATCAAGTGTTCCAAAATATCTTTTCCAGCTATTTCACTAAGTGCTTTTGAAGAAGATTGTTTTCTCTTCTGGTGCTCTTTTAATGACTCATTAATAGTAAGTGCATTCAATGATTCGATTTTTATCCTAACTACAGTATGTCAGTATCTACTGAACCATTGTTAGGTGTCGTCAAGGTCTTGAACACATTACCTTCCGAGGAGGGAAGTATGTGAAGAAATGAAGAAAGTCCTGGAAAGTGCTTTGCAATTAAAAGACTGGTCTGCATATTTTAATTAATACATTTTGGTAGACATTGTGATAAAAGTATGTAATATGTTGTGAGCATTACCATTGCTTTGATGCGATAAAAAGAACTTGCAATGCTGCTGCTAATTACTTTGGTGACTGGTAGCGATTGGTGTAACGTTCAGATTAGTTTACTGTAATGTACACCAGGGTGCAATGAAATTCATTGCTTGCATGAAGTTGACACAGTAAACAGTATACTTGGTAATGATAAATACACCGACTTCACCCATAAGTGGTGTGAAGATAGTAGTGTAATCTGAAGTAATGCAAAAAGAAATGCTCAAGATAGAATAACAGAATGAAGAGTCCAAGGCCATGTCAGCACTACCGAGAAAGAGGTGACTGGTTCAGGAGTCTGAAAGCAGTGGTGTGAAAGCTGTGTTTTGCTGTGAATACATGTGACTTTCTTACTTGGTGAACCTTTGCCCATTCTTACACAACTCAGCAATTCTAGATTTGTTCTTGTACTGATGAGGAGGGTCACTCTGTGGTTGTGTGAAGAAATATGTTTGAGGTTATTTATATCCAATGATATAGAATGATCAGATTATGAGATAGAATTCCAAGTTTCTCTCAATTTAAATCATGTTTTGATTATTGACACCTTTCACTTGTAAACCTGACATTCAGTTCTGTAGCTCAGAGTTATTTTAGTTTAACTATTAAAATATACACATTAATTCCAAAGGACAAATACAATTGCCTCTTCTTGATTCATTCAATAATGTCATTGCACTTATCAATTAACTTCAACAACTCCAGTTATTTTTTCCTCCACTGAAATTATGCACACTTTTTGGAGAATGTGTTTTTAAAGCACTCCTTTCTCCTGTTCTCTCATCCAAATTTTGCAGACTAATTCAAATACTGGGTTTATATTATCTTCATGTTGAAGATTCTGCCATCTTTGCTCATCAGTTAGAGGCTTTTCACTGAAGCTAAGCTCCCTACTTATTCTCACCACTGTTTCTAGTGCTGTCTTATGTCTCTTGATTGTTGACACCAAACCTACAGGCACCAGTTAAGGTGCTTTTGACAAAAGTAACCTGATCATTCCTCCTTCTGACTGTTCATCTCGAACAGAAATGGTATAAATTACCTGTCTGTACAGGTTCAATGAGAACCTTGAATCTCTTTCAACTTCATTTACTTCAACATAATTCATGAAGGGTGTGTATCAATTACCTTTATTATGTATGTTTTTTACAATTATCCACAAAAATGCAGTACCTCTCATTCGTATGGAATTAATTTTGTAAGTCTTTTAAAGAATTAATTCTGTTATTTAAAGTCATAGAGTAGTATATCAATACAATACAACACAACACAGAAACAGACCCTCTGTCCTTCCCAGACAGTTTTTCTACCTGATCTCATTTAACTGTACAGGGACCATATTCCTCTATACCCCTCTCATTCAAAGTGCAAAGTACAAAGCAAATTTATTAACAAAGTACATACAGTATATGCCACAATATACTACTCTAACAATCATTTTCTTGTGGATATTTACAGTAAATTCAAAGAAAAACAATGGAGTCAATGAGAATTAACACAGAACAAGATGAACAAACAAACAATATACAAAGGATATCAAACTGTGCAAATACAAATAGAAAAAAAATAATGAATAATCAATAAATATCAAGAACAGGGTATGAAGACTCCTTGAAAGTGAGTCCATATGCTGTGGGAACAATTCAGTGTTGGGATGAGCAAAGTTATCCTCTCCGCTTCAAAAGCCTGAATGGTTGAGGAGTAATAACTGTTCCTGAACCTGCTGCTGTGGGTCCTGAGGCTCCCATACATTCATCTTGATGGCAGCAGTGAGAAGAGAGCTTGGCCTGGATGGTGGGGGTCTCTGTTGATGGATGCTACTTTTCCTGTGACAGTGCTCCATGTAGATGTGCTCAATAGTGGAGAGGGCTTTACTCATGATGGACTGGGCTGTATCCACTATTTTTTGTAGGTTTTTCCATTCAAAAGCATTGGTATTTCCATACCAGGCTATGATGCAACCAGTCAGTATCCTCTTCACTGTGTATCTATACAAGTTTGTCAAAGTTTTAGATCACATACCGAATCTTCACAAGTTTCTAAGAAAACAGAGGTTCAGCTGTGCTTTCTTTGTTATGGTACCTACATGTTGGACCCAGGACAGATCCTTTGAAATGACAACGCTGAGTAATTTAAAGTTGCTGACCCTCTCCACCTCTGAACCCCTGATGAGGACTGGCTCATGGACCTCCAGTTTCTTCCACCTGTAGTCAACAATCAGGTCTTTGGTTTTGCTGGCACTGAGTGAGAGATTATGGTTGTGGCACCATTCAGCCAGATTTTCAATCTCCCTCCTATAAGCTGATTCATCACCATCTTTGATTTGGCCATTGACAGTGGTGTCTTCAGCAAACTTAAATATAGCATTGGAGCTCTGCTTAGCCTCATAAGTATATGAGTAGTCATAAGTATAAGGTGAATAGAGCAGCGGCCTCGTGGTGCACCTGTGCAGATTGACAATGTGGAGGAGATGCAAGAAAATTGAGAATCCAGTTGCACAAGGAGGTATTGAAGCCAAGGTCTTGGAACTTATTTATTAGTTTTGAGCTGATGACAGTACTGAATGCTGGGCTGTAGTCAATGAAGATCAGCCTGATGTTCCAGGGTTGAGTGAAGAGCAAATGAAATGGCATCTGCTGTCGACCTGTTGTGACATTAAACAAATTAGAGTACATCCCAGTTTCTCCTCAAGCAGGAGTTGATATGTTTCATAACCAGCCCTCCAATGTAGTTCATTACAGTGGATGTAAGTGTTACTGGATGATAGTCATTGAGGCTGTTTACCACATTCTTCTTGGGCACTGGTATAATTGAAGCAGGCGGGTACCTCAGACTGCTGACATGAGAGGTTAAGGATATCAGTGAACAGTCCAGCTAGTTAACAGCACAGGTCTTCAGAATTTGGCCAACTACCCTGTCTGGGCCAGATGATTTCCATGGGTTTAGTTTCCTGAAGGATATTCTCATGTCGAGCTCATAGACTGAATCACAGATTTGTTGGGGCTGTGGGAGATTGTGAAGTCCATGTACCTATCCAAAGTTCTCTTAAATCTTGCAATTAAACTTCTGTTTACCAGCTTGCTCCACACTTGCACTTTCCTTTGAGTGAGGAAGTTCCCCCTCAGGTCCCCTGAAATGTTTAACCTTTCACTTGAAACCTATAACCGTTAGTTTTAATGTCACCCAACCTGAGAGGAAAATGCCTGAATACATTTACTCTGTCTATACACGTCATAATTTTGTATACCTCTGTAAGATCTCCCCTCAGTCTCCTATGCTCCAGCAAATGAAGTCCTAATCTATTCAAATTTTCCTTATAATGCAGGTATTTCAAACTCAGGAAATCCTTTGTAAATTTCTGAGCTTTGTCCTCCAATTCAATTATCCTAGATTTACATCATCTGCAGACTTGATCACTTTATTTTAGCTTTTCAGATCCATGCAAATAAATAAATCAGAAGTAGTTATAAAACAAGCAGGTATGCTCTCCAACCTTCCTTCAATTCTGTTGTAAGATTCCATCTCCCTCACTTTGCTTTAACTCCCTAAAACAATGTACAATTTCTGTACTGTTATTTCTAAAATGCAGTCACACAATGCAATTTAGCTATTGTAGACCAATTAATTTTACACAGTAGATGGAAGAATTCACACAGAATAATCTTTCTTTTTATTACAATATGATGTCAACAGAGGAGTCACTGATTCTGGAACAACGGCTTCCTAATCTAAAATTGTCTTCATTTTTATACTACTGCTTATCTCCTTTCAGACGGGTTGCATCACCCTTTGGAAAGGAGGGGCCATTGCGCAGGATGGGAAAAAGATGCAGGGGGTTGCGAACTCAGCTGGCATCATCATGGGCACTGGTCTCCCCAGCATCAACCAGCATCAGGAAGGACATACTGGCTTTGGAGGCAGTGCAGAACAGGTTCACCAGGTTGATTCCAGGGATGAAGGGGTTAACCTATGAGGAGAGATTGAGTCGGGACTATATTCTCTGGAATTCAGAAGAATGAGATGGGATCTTATAGAAACATACGAAATTTTGAAAGGGATAGATAAGATAGTAGGAAAGTTGTTTCCATTGGTAGGTGAGACTAGGACTAGGGGACATTGCCTCAAGATTCAGGGGAGAAGATTTAGGACGGAGATGAGGAGAAACTGTTTTTCCCAGAGGGTGGTGAATCTGTGGAATTCTCTGCCCAGGGAGGCAGTTGAGGCTTCTTCACTGAATATATTTAAGATACAGTTAGATAGATTTTTACATAGTAGGGGAAGTAAGGGTTATGGGGAAAAGGCAGGTAGATGGAGTTGAGCGTACGGACTGATCAGCCATGATCTTATTGAATGGCGGGGCAGGCTGGATGGGCTGGATGGCCTACTCTGCTCCTATTTCTTATGTCCTTATTATCAACAACATCTTCAAAAGGCACTGCCTCAAAAAGGAGGCATCCGTCATTAAATGCACCCATTACCAAGGACATGGTCTCTTCTCATTACTGACATCAGAGAGGAGGTACAGGAGTCTGAAGACACACACTCAACATTTCAAGAACAGTTTCTTCCCCTCCACCATCACATTTCTAAATGGACAATGAGCTAACCCATGCACACTACTTCAGCATTTTTGCTCTCTTTTTGCACTATCCCACACAGAGTGAGAGGGCTTAATGGAGGAGGGGTGGCGTTACTAGCCAGGGAAATGTCATAGTAGTGCTCCGTCAGGACAGACTGGAGAACTTGTCTAGTGAGGCTTTACAGGTGGAACTGAGAAAATAGAAAGGTATGACCATGTTAATGGGGCTATATTATAGACCACCCCACAGTCCTAGGGATTTAGAGGAACAAATATGTAGAGAGATCACAGACTGTTGCAAGAAATATAAGGTTGTGATAGTAAGTGATTTTAACTTTCCACATATTGACTTGGGAATCCTTTACTGCAAAGGGACTAGTTAGGGTAGAGTTTGTCAAATGTGTTCAGGAAAGTTTCCTTAATCAGTACATAGAAGTCCCAATGAGAGACTTTGTGATAGTGGATAGGGAATGAAACAGGGCAGGTGACAAAAGTCTGCATCTAGTAACCACAATGCCATTAGTTTCAAGGTAAATATTCAAAAAGATACGTCTGATCCATGGGTTGGGCTTCTAAATCAGAGAAAGGCCAACTTTGATAGTATTAGAAATGATCTGGCAAGTGTGGATTGTGAAGGCAAAGGGGTACTTGGTAAGTATGAGGCAAGATGCTGAGAGTACAAATCTTGTATATGCTTTTAAGAGTAAAAGGTAAAGATAACACATGTAAGGTTTCCCTGCTAATGTAATGGTTTCTCTGTAGCAGCAATGTTTGGATTATGACTAGAAATAACGGGGTTTGGAATGTGTACCAACCAAAAAGAGGCACGTTGTTCTTTTTTGTGGGTCTGAGAAAACAGATTTCATGGTCTTTTGTCAGCAAGAGATGAAGAGAGAAGACATGAGTGGAGAGAGTTGGTAGACCACTGGATGGAGTGGACTTGGAGTGAGAGTCCAAGGGTCAGTGACACTCAGAGGAGGTCAATAGTGAACAAAAGGACGGAACCATGAGCTCCAACGTGCATATCAGACTGTTTCAGTAAAATGGGCCCTTTTTCTTTTTATTTTCTTTACTAACCCTATAGTCATGTTAAGATTTATAAAGTTCAATCTTTTAATTGCATATGGTGTACTGTCTGATATTTTGCAGTACGGATTTGTAACCAGGCAACACTTCATGTAGCATCCACACAAACGAGATTTCTCAGTTTGGCGGGGCCAGAGGCTGTTTTCCCCTAGACAAACGTGTGCTGGCTGAACCTGAGGGTCCCTTAAATACCTTCCAATAACTTTCCCTCAGGTGATGTCAGATGCACTGGCCTATGATTTCCTGCTTTATGTTTAGAGCAACATTGAACACAGTAGAACAACATTAGCTATCCTCCAATCCTCTGATACCTCTCCTGCTGCTAAGAATGATTTAAGTATCTCTGCTAAGGCCCCAGCAATTTCTGGACATGCCTCCCATTGGGTCCAAGGAAACACGTTGACAGGCCCTGGTGATTTATCCACCCTGATTTGCCTCAGGGTAGAAAATACCTCCTCCTCTTTACAGAAATCCATGAAATTGATTCCACTTTGTTTCATCTCTATAGACTCTGTTTCCAACTCCTGAGTAAATACAGATGCAAAAAAAACATTTAAGATTCCCCCTTCTGCTTTGGCTCCACACATGGATTACCATTCTGATCTTCCAGAGGACCAATTTTGTCCCTTGAAATCCATTTGTTCTTAACATATCTGTAGAATCCCTTGAGATTCTCCTCCTCTTGTCTGCTAGAGCAAACTCTTGCCTTCTTTTATCCCTCCTGATTTAATTCTCAAATGTTCTCTTGCATTCTTATACTCCATAAGCACCTATATCAACGATCTGGATCAGAAAGTGGTTAACCGAATCAGCAAATTTGTGGATGACACCAAGATTGTGAATGTAGTGGACAGTGAGGAAGATTATCATGGTTTGCAACAGCTGGAAAATTAGGCTGAAAAATGGCAGATGGAATTTAATGCCAACGAGTGTGAAGTGTTGCACTTTAGTAGAACCAACCAGGGTAGGTCTTACACATAAAATGGTAGGAGTGTGGTAGAACAAAAGGATTTGGGAATACAGGTCCATATTTAATTAGTTGAAAGTGGTGTCACCTGGACAGCCCCAACTCTTATGTCAGAATGCTGTTCATTGACTTTAGTTCGGCATTCAATACTGTGATCCCCTCCAAGCTGATTACCAATCTTCGCCAGCTTGGTATCAGCTCATCCCTCTGCAATTGGACCTTGGACTTTCTGACTAACAGAGCCCAATCAGTTAAATTAGACAACCTCTCCTCCTCCACTGTCACCCTGAACACCAGAGTGCCTCAAGGCTGTGTGCTGAGCCCTCTTCTGTACTCCCTTTTCACCTATGACTGCGTTCCTGTACATAGTTCTAACTCCATAATCAAGTTCGCAGACGACACTACAGTGGTTGGGCTGATCAGAGGGGATGACGAGATGGCCTACAGGGATGAGGTCCAGCACCTGGCTGCATAGTGTGCCAACAACAGCCTGGCCCTTAACACCCAGAAGACTAAGGAGATCATTGTGGACTTCAGGCATGCCAGGAGTCACACTCACGTCCCCATCTACATCAATGGAATTGTAGTAGAGTGTGTATCAAGCTTCAAATTCCTTGGTGTCCACATTTCCAAGGATCTCACCTGATCCCTGAACTCCTCCATCCTGATCAAAAAGGCACAACAGCGCCTTTATTTCCTGTGGAGCATCAAGAAAGTTCACCTCTGTCCCAGGATACTGACGGACTTTTACCACTGTACCATGGAGAGCATACTCACCAACTGCATCTCAGTGTGGTATGGCAATTGTCCCGTATCGGACTCCAGCGTGTGGTGAAAACTGCCCAGCGGATTATTGGCACCCAGTTGCCCACCATTGAGAACATCTATCATAAAAACTGCCTGGGCAGGGCGAAAAGCATTATCAGAGATGCATCTCACCCTAACCATGGACTTTTTATTCTCCTCCCATCTGGTAGGCGCTACAGGAGCCTCCGCTCCCGCACCAGCAGGCACAGGAAGAGCTTCTTCCCTGAGGCTGTGACACTGCTGAACCTCATATTACAGCACTAAGCAGTATTGCATCAGTAATATAAAAGTGTCTCAGCACTTTTATATTTGTGTGCTGTAGCACTTACTTTTTGTTCATGGTTATTTTGTAAATAACACTATTCTTTGCATTTCAGGTAAGATGCTAACTGCATTTCATTGGCTTTGTATCTGTACTTGGCACAATGACAATAAAGTTGAATCTAATCCAATCTAATCTAATCTAATTTGGGAATACAGGTCCATACTTAATTAGTTGAAAGTAGTGTCACAGATGGATAAGGTTGTAAAGAAAGCTTTTGGCACATTATCTCTCATAAATCAATGGATTGAGTACAAGAGATGGGATGCTATGTTGAAGTTCTGTAAGATGTCGATGAGGCATAATTTGGAATATTGTGTGCAGTTTCAGTCACCTACCTACAGGAAAGATATAAATAAGGTTGAAAGAGTACAGAAAAAGTTTACAATGATATTGCTGGGTCTAGAGGACCTGAGTTATAAGGAAAGATTGATACGGTTGGGACTTTATTCCTCAGAGTGCAGAAGATTGGGGGGGGACTTGATAGCGGTATACAAAATTATGAGTGGTATAGATAGGGTAAATGCAAGTAGGCTTTTTCCACTGAGGTTGGGTGAGACCACAACCAGACGGTATGGTTTAAGGGTGAAAGGTGAAGGTTTAAGGGAGCATGAGGAGAAACCTGTGCACTCAGAGAGGGCCATGAGAGTGTGGAATGAGCTGCCAGCTCAAGTGATGCTTGTGAGCTTGATTTCAATGTTTAAGAGAAGTTTGGATATGTACATGTATGGTAGGAGAATGAAGGGCTATGGTCCTGGAGCAGTCAATGGGAGTAGGCAGTTTAAATGGTTCCAGCATGGACTAGATGAGCCGAAGGACCTCTTTCAGTGCTCTACTTCTCTATGACTCTATGACTATAAATTGTAATGTATCCTGTAGCAGTTTTTTATGTATTGCACTGCTGAAAAACAACATTTCAAACCTGATTCTTCCTCCTCACTTATCTCTGTCCTACATGTGTTGTGTGTATACAGAGTGAGGTAAGTCTCTTGTAATCTCAAGCTTGAGCAGCTCATTTGCTACATGAGCCATGTCCGTTTGCACCTTCACCTTATATTCCATTCTGGCGTTTATCGGATAAATTTTAGGTCGGTAATAAGGCATGGGTTTACTATAGTTCACTTTAACATGCAGCTTGTGGTTTGAGTTAGTTTCATTCGGTTACAGGCTTTCTGTGCCTGGTACCCCCCCAGCCCTGGAGAGTTCCCCCTTTATCTCCCTGCTGCATGATCACCCCCTGTTCAGTACTGCAAACATCTCTTCTAGTTAGGTTGGTTATAAGTCCATTTCTCCACCATGGAATTTACAACCTTTTTTAATTAAGAAGCCAAAAATCTGATCTGGTAGGACCCCATTTATGATAGTTCAGTAACTGATAAAAATTGTTCATTCACACTCTTTGTTTTCTATCCAAGAAGCAATCTTCCAACCACATTAGCGTGTTGCCATCATTTTATGCGCTCTAACTTTGTCAATTGACTACTTGCATAAGCATGCCTAAATATACCTGTGATGCTGCTGAAAACAAGCTTTGCAATGTACCTGTGCCTCAGTGTACTTGTGCATGTGACAATCAACTTAACTTGACCTTATAAAACACCTTCTTGAAAAAATAATACTTTATATCTGTCAGCCTCTTCTTACCTATTCTATTTGTCACATCACCAAATAACTCCAACAGTTTAGTCACCACAACTTTCCTTCATAAATCCATGTTGACCCTATTCGATCCTATTATTCTTTTCAAGGTCTTCAGTTGTTGATCATCATTTTCAGCATATTATCTGAAGGCAAAACTCCAGATTCAAGTTCTGGCACTGATTTTATCATGTTATTGTCTGAGCAAGCGTTGGCAAAGATATCCTTATAACCTAGCCAAATATGACTGGGATGCCCACCATTTACTTTGCTCTGTTATACCCATTCATCTGGCCCCAAACAATGTGGCAACAGGAACATGGCTGTAAGAAAATTGAATATTACAGGTTTTATGATTCCTGCACAGCAAGTTATTCTCAGATAAGTTGCTGCCCCCAAATGACTGAAGCCTTAGTGTGTTGAGAATATTCAGTCTTTGCTACACTCCATTATCATTGTGAAGAAGCTCTGCAGAAATTATCATGAAAACTACCTGGAGGAATCCAATGTTAATCATAAACACAAAGTGCATTTTGATTGAAAACTGATCCTTAGGAACCTTGCTTGTGTGTCTTGATTTATGGAGGGCTTGAGTGTACCTCCTCCCAGTCTACCTACTTATCTGATCCAATATCTATCATCTGAGGCAGATCTTAATAGACAACCTCAGACTTCAGTGCATTATAATGAAAGCAAATTATCCTTGATCCTGAGAAAGTATTTAAAGAAAGATGAGAGGAATGATAGTTGGGTTTAAAAGAAAGAACGGTCCTACAGGAATCAGGACACACAGCAAAAAAAAAACAGAAGTCCAAACATAGTTCAACCAGATAGTATATATTAGACATTGGGGGTGCTTGTTACATAATTTTGTTACATCAGTAGGATAACCCATATTTCTGCAGTCCTCATATAAAATACATTGGAATACCATATGAAAATTACTCATGCTGAAAATCTAATGTGACAAAAATCAGAACAAACAAAAATTTCAAAAACAATTCAAGGAATCAGATTTTATAACCATATCAAATTTAACTTTTTGTTTGGCATTGCTTTTTAAATTTACTTT
This sequence comes from Mobula birostris, assembly GCF_030028105.1. NCBI lineage: Eukaryota > Metazoa > Chordata > Chondrichthyes > Myliobatiformes > Myliobatidae > Mobula > Mobula birostris. The sequence goes on along the minus strand of NC_092374.1, from coordinate 44,088,219 downwards.
ATGTAACAATTGGAATATACCCAAACCAAGCAAACCCTAAATTGTATTTAGTTTGATTAAATCAAATAAATCAGCATTTTGGTTCTCAAACCCAAATATGTGCTCATCTACTCAAGCAGATGTTAACTTCTTTAGCTGATGAAACAGAAACTATTGAGTTCCGTTTCTGCCATATTGAGGCAGGATTCCAGAATGCCAAAATATCCAAAGCAAAAGCCAAGTTGCTGAGGATTTTCTAATGGAAAAGCAGCCTGATGATTAAAAGATGGCAAACAAATCTGGAGTGCTGAGTGGAAAATATGAACTTCAATTTATCTAAAGATATTATTCCAAGTAAAAATTTTAGAGATGCAATTCAGCCTTGCATAAATTACCTCCATAAATTCTTAATTCTGGAATGAAAATTAATTTTCTCCTTTGTGTATGCATTATGATCAACTTAAGGTTACAATGGTACAGCAGTTTCACAGTCCACATCTTAAAACAAAGGCAGAATGCCAAGCCTCAATGTTTCTTGAACAGATAAATCTGGTTCACTATCTGGCACCCAAATAAAAATGGCTGATGAAAAGATAAACGATCCACCTGGATGTTGAACTCGACAGTGAGGATTCAGAATCGGGCTTGGGATGGACTGTAATGCCTCAGGGATTAATGTGAGCAGAAGCGTACAGCAATTAGGCTGTCTAACTTAGTGCACTCAAGCTGGCTGAAAAAGAGCAGTAGGATTTCTGTTTCTCCGGAGGTTGCAGTTGCTGGAATCTGGAGCAAAAAACAAACTGCTGGAAGAGCTTAGCTGATTATGTAATCTGTTGTCATCAATCTTTTAAATAGACCTCTCATACACTAGAAGATTAATTCTTGATCTCAGAGTCTACCTTGACATGACCTATTTTCTTTATCTGTCAACCATGCATTGCAGTCCATTTGTAACAGAATATTCTGTATTCCATTTTCCTTTTTCACTATCTTGATGAAGGACATGATTTGTTTGGTTAGCGTGATGACAAAAGTATTTTACTGTAGCTCGATACATATGACAATAATAAAACAATTCCAATCCAGACCAAATAAAGGGTCCCGATATAAAAGAGCTTCTGTCCATTTCCCTCCATAGATGCTGCCTGGCCCACAAAGTTCCTCCAGCAACTTTTTTTTTTGCTTCTGTTATAATCATTCCATTCCACTTTTTAACATTTCATTTAGTATCTCATTTGGAAAATTGTGCTTCTAATGTCACAATCCTTGCTCGGTGCTGAGCTGAGGTGTCTTCTTCTCTGTGCACTGGGGACACCAGTTGAGAGAGCTGTTAAGTTCAATTCCAAGTTTAATTCAGGTTCAAGTTGAATTATCATGCAACTATACATGAATATTGCCAAATAAAACAGGAACACACACACCCATCTGCAGATTTTCTCTTGTTAACAAATAAAACAGCGTTCTGCTGGGGACAAGGTGTAAAACGCCGTTACAAGCAACACACAGCAAATAGCACATTGCACAAGTAGCACATATACTGTAGTTAGGATGGCAGAAACAAAAACATAGGTCACAAAGAAAAAAATAATAACATAGATCAATCCCTGAGTGGCTTTCCTGTAGATTGATGGCGTTGAACTGGTCCAGCTTGTTCTTCCACCAAGCAAACACTAGAGGGCAACACCACTAGGAGGAGTCGGTACGGATCCCCAACCCAGTACCGATTCCAGCACAGCCACAGAAGCCACTAAACTCTCCCACAGCACCTCCAGTATCTCCTCCCCAGGGCGACTGCAAAAGGTGACCCTGTGCTGAAGGCCTAGTCCTTGTCTCAACCAATGCAATACAGCTCCCCTAGCACTGGTCTCACCAATGGATCAGTGAACTAGACTAGCAGTTTTCTACATTACTTTTGTCCAAGAGGTCTTACAATCACAATAAAAATGTCCACACCATCAGTTCATCAACACAGCAACAAATCGCAACGAGTCCAGGCGGTAACACAACAATGGTACGCAGTAAGTCTAGCTCCATCATTATTAAGCAACTCACTGATGCGGTAGACCTGCAATACTTAATGTATAAAAAGAACATAAAGGACGAACAACTACACCTTTGGTTGCACCCAGAGTGGTTGCTGCATCCGAGACTGCTGCTATCTTAAATTAAAAGTTCAAAGTTCAAAGTAAATTTATTATCAAAGCCCTACAGTATATGTCACCATATACAACCCAGAGGTTCACTTTTTTGCAGACACCCTCAATAAATACATAATAGAATAATAATCATAATAGAATCAGTGAAAGATTTCACCAACTTAGGCATTCAACCAGTGTACAAATGATGTGAAACTGCATAAGTACAAAAAGAAATAATAAGCATAAATATCGAGAATATAAGATGAAGAATCCTTGAAAATGAATCCATAAATTGTGAGAACATTTCAGTGATGGGGCAAGTGAAGTTGAGTGAAGTTATCCCCTTTGGGTCAAAAGCCTGATGGTTGAGGGGTAATAAACGTTCCTAAACCTGGTGGTGTGAATCTTGAGGCTCCTCTACCTTCTTCGGTAAGAGAAGAGAGCATGACCTAGGTGTTGTGGAATCCTGACGGTGGATGCTGCCATCCTGTGACAATGCTTCGTGTAGATGTGCTCAATGGTGGGAAGGGCTTTACCCATGGTAGATAGTGCTATATCCATTATGTTTGTAAGATCTTCCATTCAAGGGCATTGGTGTTTACTTAAAAGGATGTGATGCAACCAGTCAATATACGCTCCACCACACATCTACAGAAATTTGTCAGAGTTTTAGATGTCATGTCAAATCTTCACAAACTCCTAAGAAAGTAGAGATGCTGCCATGTTTTCTTCATGATTGCACACAAGCTGGGCCCAGGACTGGTCCTTTGAAATGATAACACCAAGGAATTTAAAGTTGTTAACCCTCACCACTTCTGATCCTTGATATAGACTCTGGTTTCCTCCTCCTGAAGCCAATAGTGAGCTCTTTGTTCATGCTGCCATTAAGAGATTGTTGTGGCATCACTCAGCCAGGTTTTCAATCTCTCTCCTTTATGCTGATTTGCCACCACCTTCAATTTGGTGTATAACAATGGTGTCATCAGCAAACTTGAATATAGCATTGGAGCAGTGCTTAGCCACGCAGTCATAAGCGTAAAGCGAATAGAGCAGGGGATTAAGAACACATCCTTGCGGAACTCCTGTGTTGTTGGAGGAGATGTTGTTGTCAATCCAAACTGACTGGGGTCTGTAAGTAAGGAAATCAACAATGCAGTTGCACAAGGAATTATTGAAGCCAAAGTCTTGAAGCTTATTGGTGAGTTTTGAGGGGATGATGGTATTGAATGCTGAGCTGTTGTTGATAATGAGCATCCTGATATATGCATGTTTGCTGCCCAGATGTTGCAGGATTGAGTGAAGAGTCAATTAGATGGCATCTGCTGTAGACCTGTTGCTGCAGTAGGCAAATTGGAGCAGATCCAAGTCGCTTCTCAAACAAGAGCTGATATGTTTCATCATCAACCTCTCAAAGCACTTCATTCATTGAGGCAGGTTACCTCATTCTTTGTAAGAATCAGTATAGGTGAAGTCTACTTGAAGCAGGTGTTTATCTCAGAGTGCTGAGGTGAGAATTTAGAGATCTGAGTGAACACTCCAGGTACTTTTAGTGGGATCACCCTCCTGAAGGCTGCTTGCATGTTGGACTCAGAGACTGAAATCACAGGGCTGCGGGAGTTCATGACGATTCCTCCAAGTTTTGATGGTCAAAGTGAACATAAAAGCATTGAGCTCTTGTTGTAAAGCCCTGTTGTCAGCTATGTCACTTGGTTTTACTTTATAAGAGGTGATGGTATTCAAGCCCTGCCACAACTGATGAGCATCTTTTTTTGATTCAAGTTTAGTCCAGAATTGCCACTTTGCCCATGAGATAACTTTCTGGACATTGCACATTTGTAGCTTTCTTGGTGACCAGACTTGATTGTCTCTGACCGGGCCATCTGCAGGTTGCAAATTTCATCGTTCATCCAGGGCCCCTGGTTGGGGAAAGCTCTGAATGACTTTGTGGCAACACATTTTTCTACAACTGTTTTAATAAAGTCCATGACAACATCTGTGCAGATGGGGCCTTGAACCTGGTCCATTCCACTAACTCAAAGCAATTCTATAGCTGCTTCTCCGCCTCCCATTACCACCTCTTTGTTGTTCTAATATGTGGAGCTTTGCTCTTTAGCCTCTGCCTGTATGCAGGCAGGAGAAAGAGAGATGAGTGATCAGATTTACTGAAATACAGTCTGGGCTTGGAACAGTAGGCATTCTTTACCTTACTGTAATAGTGTTCTGGTGCATTGGGACCTCTGGTGCAGCAGGTCATATGCTGATGGCATTGGGCAGTGTTTTCTTCAAACAAGCCTGGTTGAAGTTCCCAACAATGATTTGTTTCTTATTTGGAGACAGCATCATACAGTATCTCGAGTGCTCGACTATAGTTGGCCACTGGCTGTATGTAAACTGCAGTCAGGATTATGGAGGTGAACTCCCTAGGTAAATAGAATGAACAACATTTGACCATTAGGTGTTCAAGTTTGGGGAACACACATTCCACAAAACAGTCACATCAGAACACCAGCAAAAGTTTATCATGAAATACATACCTCTACCTCTTGCCTTTTCTAAGTCTGCAGTTCTGTCCATCCTGTGAATTGAGAAGCCTTTGGGTCTGTTCACCATATCTAGCTTGCTGGGCTTAAGACATGTCTCAGTCAGGTGTAACCCAGGTTAAGTAAACCCAAAGATGTAATGTTACAAAGCTCCACCCATGGAAGGATGAAAGTGAGGTTTACTGAACTAAAAGAAATAAGAACTTGGGGAAAAAAAGAGCCATGCGAGAACGAGCCGGAGCTAACGTAGGTGTGAGCAAGCAACAGAAACATAGCAAACTCTAGAAACTAACAAAAGATATAAACTGTTAAAAGTGGAATTAGTAGTTAGTATCTCTACCCTGCTTATCAAAATCCTCAGGAAGAAACCCCTGGAGGAGAGACAATATTGAAAAAAGATTTATTGAAGCTACTGCTATAACAAGTACCAGCTATAGCAAGATGATATTGGCAGAGCATGGTGTCCAAGATCTCTACTATGTAACCAGGAATTAGTTCGGTTAAATCATACCAAGGGATTTGATGAGTTAAAACACTCTTACTCTTCCGAGTGTATAATTTGTGTGTAAAATATGTTCTGTAGTGTTGTAACTGAGAAATGTTCGGAAATATGGAGTTACTTTGAAATAGAAAATAGATTGTGCATAAGAACTTACGGACTATAGTCCTGTTTTATACAGGTCAGTGTTTTTAGTAATGCATTGTGAATTGACTTTCCATGAATGGACCACCAAATCATCCAACAAACCAAGAAACAAGTTGACGAGCCATCCGAGATCAAAGAACTAGTGCAGGAACATATCGCTTGAAGACATAGAGGATTTAATATGGATGGAGGTATAATTTTATTTCTCATTCAAAGGTTTTGAATTTGATTATCTGGAAGAACTAATTATTCTTGCAAGGACATTGATAATTGACAGAATAAGATTTACTTTGTTTGGAAAATTTGGCATGAAAGGAGTTAAGCTGTATATATATTTGGGGGGGGCAGTTGAATTTGAATTTGTAGACACACTGACTTAAAACTGAAGCTGAGGTTAACCATAATACTTAAAATAAGAATTCAATTAGTTTACCTAACTACCTAGGGGTAAAGAAAAAGACAAAATGTTAGTCTGTAAACCTTTAAACAGGGAATAACACTAGATCTAATTTGTTTGAGAAATTGGAGTAATATAGGTTATTTTAATGAATCTCACTGATTCTATCTAAAAAGAAATTTGGTTTTCAGTTAATATCTGAGACTTAGAACCTAAAGCAGAATGTTGCAATTTTGAATTCTTCTTACTCATTAAATATTTTGGATATATTGCTATTTTTATAAGCAAAACTTGCTTCCAGAAGTGTGTGTTTTCTGTTCACTGCCTCCTTCTGATACCTAGAGCTTCTGATGGCCCACTAACACCTAGTGTAGTACTATGTAATTTGATTTTTCTCATAAAGAGGGTGGCAACCAGTCACACGAGATCAAACCAGCATTACATGGGTGTTACACAAACAGAGGACACAGCAAACTCTCATTTCCCTCTGATACAGCAAACGTTGCCCTCAGTCCCTCAATTTTTGTTCTTCAGCATCTGCACTTTGCTGAGAAGATGCTGATTAGGGTGTCTCATTCCTCTGTGTTTCAGCCTGGCTTGGAGTCCCCAACTCCTGCCTCACTTCCAGCCATGGCAATGAACCTTCATCCACTTAAAGGTGCCTTACCTGCTTGCTTAATAGCTAAGTCCACCGAGTCCTTCAAAAGATTGCAGAATCCAGACCAGACATGACTTGACATAAAATTGAGAATTAAATGAATTGTATGAATGAAATGAAATGCCAAGTCAATGGTCTAAAACAGCATCTCCCCAACAAAGCTAAGAAATTTCTATCTTTTGAAGTTTGCAATGGTCAGAATTGTGCTCAGATATTTGAAATATATATTGACCTTGTTGCCACCAAGCCCACTTTATCCTTGTCTATAGGACTGCTGATGAACAGAGAGACTTTGGGGTACAAGCCCACAGTTATCTGAAAAATGCAACACAGGTAGATCAGATAGTGAAGAAGCTTTGTGGCATGCCTGCCTCACCAGTTAGGACAATCAATATGAAAGTTCAGATATGACATTGCAAATTTACAAAATACTGATTAGGCCACATTTGTATTGTGTTCATTTCTGATTCAGGATTCAGGTTTATTTCTCACGTGGACAGTACATCGAAAAATGCAGAGAAGTATGTTGTTTCCATTAACAACCAACACAATCTAAGGATGTGTTGGGGTCGCCACATATTCTGGTGCTAACAATGCATGCCCACATTAATCAACAGAAAAATACTGAGCACAACAAGCGACAGGACAACAACAGTAAGACAAGCCCCACTCCCCTCTTCCACCCACCCACTCTCCTATGCACAGTCTTAGTCATTGCCATGCAGTTCTGTTCGCCTCACTGTAGATAGAATAGGACTGCACTGGAGAATATGCACAGGAGAGTCAATGGGGTGTACCCTGGATTTGAGAACCTTGGTTATGGGGTGAGACTGGATATCCACGGGGTGAAGCAGACTAAAGGGTGACCCGATCGAAATATATAGGATTATGAGAGGCATAGATAGAAGAGATAGAATTTTTCCCCATGGTAAGGGGATCAAAAAAAGAAAAGATTTATGTTCAGTGGAACAAGTTTAAAGGGGTTCTGCTAGGTATTTTTTTAATATCTAGAACTCACTGCTAAAGGAAGAGGTGAAACCGAATATGATCATTGCAATTAAGTGACATTTACATTGATAATTGAACAGGTAAGGTATGGACGGTTATGGCACTAACACAGCAAATGGAACCTGCCTAGGTGGCACGGGTGAGTTGGACTGAAGGGCTGTGTAGCTCTATCACTCTACATGAGAGTGATTTATTAATATACCTGTCTGCAGATTGGAAAAAATATTTGAGGTGGAGATTTATCTGATGGCAAGGTACATGATTAGTTTTGAATCATTAAACAGGAATTCAGAGTAGATTAAAAAATATACACCATCAGTACTTGTAGACTACTGTAATTCCACAAGTCCAGATTGAGGGTTTCTATTCAAGTAGGTATGCAGAACGTTAAATGCTAAGAATACGGACATGCTCAAATTTCTGCATTCAATTCACAGCAAATAGAATTTTTGAATGGTTGTTGTGAACAAAGTATGAAAATTACAAATCACTCCATCTCGTACAGTATGTGTGTTCATGGTAACAGTGGCAGCAGGACAAATCTTGTCTCATACTACCTCAACCTAACAATCATGTTCAGGTTCTTCAGTGATTTGAGCATTATAGATTTAACAATCATCTTCCAGGAAATATGACAAATGACTGATGAGCAATGCATGACCCTTACCAACTCAGGAGGTAGTTTGTGCTTTTGTGGTATTGGCATTGGTCTACTATTGTCACAGGCATTGAGACACAGTGAAAAGCTTTTGCTTTGGATGCCATCCAACAGATCATGTTGTTTTGCAGTTTCCCTATAGCTGCACACGTCTCATGTTTAATCCCCGCACTGATTCACCCTTTCCCATTTATGCCACATCCCTTTATCTTCAGAAGATGCCAAGTCAGGTCTTCTGTTCATCCCCAATTTTCCCCATACCAACATGGCAATAACTGTGTAGGTCCGAGTGGCTGGAATTTACTTCTGAAACCCAAACATCTTTCTCCTTCTTTAACAGCATTTCTTTAATTTTCATATTTTGCCAACAGAATCACAGCTTTCAATATCACCTTCAGCCTATACTTATCTCCAGGCTAATCATATACCAGTCTCACCCCTGACCATATGATTGGCCCATGTCCCTGTTGGCCCTAGTTCCCACCAGCTAATCACTTGATTCTTCAATGGTTCAATCTTCATTCACTTCCTGTGAGACCCCAGCCTTTGATACCCCATTGAACTGACCTTGACATCCTAGTAACCCATGTTTTGCTATGAATATCACAGTAGTTATGATGCCTTAATGGTGCCAATATCCATTTACCTAATCATATTTCATAACTAAGGATAGAAAGTGCTGTGATTGAAGATCTATAACTAAAATTAAAAGCAATGCTACATATTCATTAACTATAACATATGAATATTACTTTAAAGGATTCACTGCAGACTTTGCATATTTTAAGTTGACGAGTGTTGCGTGTGAGGTATAGGATAATTAAAGAAGTCTGCTATATTGACACCTAGAAGTGGAAACTAAGCTTGTGACTCAGTCAACATAGTCAATTAAAGCAAAATAAGTATTCTACAGATGCAGAGATGGGTGTGAAAATGAGCTCAGAGCAAAGCTGTGAAGAAGGTGTAATTAGCTGCAAATGGATGTAGACTGTTTTATTGATTGAGAAAGGAGGTGAAAAGTACAGTATAGTCTAACAGAGGGAAGAAGATAGTCATTGACGAGTGTGTGCAGAAGACATGCATAAACGGGTTAAGTAGCTCTGATCATCTCAAAATGCCCACCCACCATTCCACTCCCAATGTGGCTGAAGCAGTACAGAGGTCTGAAGAGCCACACCTCAAAGTTCAACAACAGCTTCTTCCACACTCCTGTCAGGTTCTGAACTGACCCGAGAAACAGAACATTGGAGTGTTTTTCCTTATATCTCTCTTTCAACTTGCACTAGTGATGTTCTGTTTATTTTGGTGCCATGTAAATTATGTATAATTAATTTTATTTACGTTTCTGCTCACTTATGTTTGTCATGTTTTGTAATGTACTAATCTGCTGCTGCAAACAGGTAATTTTCATGGCATTTATGCTCTGGGTGTGTATGTCTAGGTTACTAAAATTGAACTTGAACAATCTGTAGACCCCACACTCAGCAGCCTTGGAGCCCAGTGGAACTGAAGGAGGAGCAAGGCGGCTTTGGCCCCAGGGAAGGCTGAGAGAGAAAGGGTGAGTGTGAAATTGACGGAAATAATGGGAAAATGATGTACTGCATTTTTAGAAAGGGAGAGTTGAATAAGTATTAGTTTGTTGAGAGATTGGCCTGTCAAAGAAAGTTAATGAGAAAGTATAACAGTTAACAAGAGCAGTTGCTGTGTTAGAGTTAGGTTGGTGCTTAGTTTACTAGTCATGTAACAACACCTGTGTTCCTGACGTCCATCCAGACCTATATTGATTATGTTTGAGGTTCAGTGGACATTTAGGTCTCACAATAAATCTGCCATTTCTCATAGAATTGTGAAATCCATTGTTCACCTGCATCACCTTTTCGTCACAATGGCGCCGGTGAACGATGGTGATGTTCTGTGGGCTGTGGACAATACATCTTAATATACCTCTTTTGAATTACCCTCACTACAATCTGCAGTGTGCAATTTCCCTCTAAGTAATGCATTTTTAAATGAACTTAAATTGTCTACAGATTTCATCATTATTTGAAGGTCTCTGCGGACCAGACAGGTATGACACCTCTAAGCGGATGAAGGTTCATTACCATGGCCAGAAGTGAGGCAGGAGGGGAAATTCCAAGCTGGGCTGATTCACACAGGGATGAGGCCGGCTCTATCCAGCATCTTGTTGGCAATCGTGCAGACCTTGGAGAACAAAATTAAGGACCTGAGGGAAAGATCGTTGTAATGGAGGAAAATGAGGGACTGCAGTATTCTATGTCTGAGTGAGACCTGGCTATCTCCAAGCAGGCCAGATGCAGTGGATCAAACCCAAAGGCTTCTCAATTTTTCATATGGACTGAACTGGTGATTCAGAAAAGGCAAAAGATGGAGATGTATGTTTCACAACAAACTCTCAATGATGCTCCAATGTGGCAGTTTTGTTGAACTTGTGTTCCCCCAAGCATGAACACATAACGGCCAAATGCTGCCCATTCTATTTTCCTTGGGATTTCTTCTCCATAATCTTGACCACAGTTTATATACTAATGGAGGCCAACTATAATCAAGCACTTGAAATACTGCCTGCAGCCATCTCCAAACAAGAAACAATCCATCCTGATGCAATTAAAATCATTGTCAGGGACTTTAACCAGCCTTGGTTGAAGAAACCCCTGCCCAATTACCATCAGCATATAACCTGTAGCACCAGAGGCCCCAAGACATTAGAGCACTGTTATACTAAGATAACGGATGCCTATCATCCCATGCCTAGATCACATTTTGGAAAATCTGATCACTTGGCTGTCCTCTCCAACCTGCATACAGACAGAGGCTAATGTGCAAAACTGTAGAGATTAGGACAACTAAGAGGTGGCTACAGGAGGCAGAGGAGTGGCTATGGGATTATTTTGAGCCAGTGGATTGGGCTATGTTCAAGGATTCCACCATGGATCTGACCGAATACATAATGCTTGTAGTGGGCTTTATTAAAACAATTGCAGATGAGCATGTCCCCAGAAAATCATTCAGAGTCATCCTCAACCAGAAGCCCTGGATGAATCATAAGATCCACAATCTGCAGTGGGCCAGATCAGCGGCTTTCGAGTCCAGTGACCAAGAATGTTACAAGAGGTCCAGATATAATCTCTGGAAAGTCATCTCACAGGTGAAGTGGCAATTCTGGTCTAAACTTCAATTGATGAAGGTTGGTCGACAGTTGTAGCAGGGTTTGAATACTATCACCTCTTATAACGTTAAATAAGCGACATAGGTGACAAGAAAGCTTCACTTCCAGATGAGTTCAATGTTTTCTATACTTACTTTGACCAACAGTACACAGGGGAACCATCACAAACTGCCACAGTTCCTGTAATTTCTGTCTCTGAGTCTGACTAGCAGGCAGTTTGCAGGAGGGTAAAACAGCAAAAAGCATTGGGCCCAAATGGAGTATAAGGCTCTCAGTTGATGTCACCAACACAAAGGAGCGGATTACTTACTTCAGGAGGAGGAAACTAGGGGTCCATGAGGCAGTCCTCATTGGAGGATCAGAGGTGGAGAGGGTCAGCACTTTAAATTGCTTGGTGACATCATTTCGGAGGTCCTGTCCTTGGCCCAGCATGTAACTGCAATAACGAAGAAAGCTCGGCAGCGCCTTTATTTCCTTTATAAAGAATTGGCATGACAGCTAAAACTTTGACGATCTTCTACAGATGTGTAGTGGAGAGTGTACTGACTAGCTGCATCACAGCCTGGTATGGAAACACCGATGCCCTTGAATGGAAAATCCTACAAAATGTAGTGAATGTGGCCCAATCCATCAAGGGTAACAACCTCTTTACCATTGAGCTGTCACAATATATGAAACACTGTCACAGGAAAGCAACATCAATCATCAGGGACCCCCTGCACCCAGGCCATGCTCTCTTCTTGCTGCTGCCATCAGGAAGGACTCACATACCAAGTTCCGGAACAGTTATTACCCACCAGCCATAAGGCTCTTAAACCAAAGGGGATAATTTCACTCAACTTCACTTGCTCCATTATTAAAATATTCCCACAAGCAATGGACTCACTTTCAAGGACTCTTTATCTCATGTTCTCAATATTTATTGGTTATTTATTTATTATTATTATTTTTTTCTCTTTGTACTTGCACAGTTTGTTTTCTTTTGCACACCGGTTGAATGCCCAAGTTGCTGCAGTCTTTCATTATGGTTATTATTCTGTAGATTTATTGAGTGTGCCTGCAAGGAAATGGATCTCAAGGGTTTACATGGTGACATAGATATAGTTTGATTATAACTTTAATTTGAACTTTGAAATCACATTTTGTTATATTTTCTGGATGTTATATATAACATTGGAAGTGAATGAAGTTGATCCTTTCATCTTCCATTTTTAATGGATCTTGATAAATGTAAATCAGTATTGTTTACGTTACCATCAGCAGAGAGGTAAACTGTAATAAACTTCTGAAAATGTACTCTCTGCAAACTTGACAGTGGACTTCTGGTTTAGATTAAGTAAAGCAGCTGGTGGAGTTTTTAGGCTTCTCTCTGACTGAAGTATTTGGATTTCTTAGTTTCTCTTATCGTTACATCAAAGTGTTCTTTGAAGCAACCATCTAATCAGTCCCACTGCCCCATATCTCTGTTTTATCTCTATATATCCAATAGATTTTAGTTTGAATGTTTGATATGTGTTCCCAGCTTTCTTTTGTCTCTTCTTTACTTGCTTGATCATCTCTCTGATCTGCAGTTACATCTACATCTCTTCAGTATATCTGTAAAGTTCCTGTAAGCAGTTAGAGAACTAAACTTGGTAACACTACACAAAGGCACAGCATTCCCAAGGAGTAATTAGCCTGTGCTCTTTGACCTGCTAAAGGATGGACACAAATTTAGCCCAGAGCCAACCGTCCATACAAATGCCCAACTGCCTATGTATGAAACTCAGTGGTTGTCCTCATATCCTGACATGATCCTTGGTTAGTGAGGCAGAGAGGGATTCTTTCAGCAGAGGACCAAGAAAGTCTCTAGTTATGAAACCCAGTGGAGAGAGATGAATCAAAGAAGTTGAGTTTCCACACTGTATCTCTAAATAAATAAATAAGTCCCACCTCCTATCAATGACACCAGTAAACCTCACACAACCCTCATGTGAAACACCTGCCATCACTCACCTCTAAATAACCTGGGTCAATTGAACTCTTACTTTAAATGAAACTAGCCCACAATCTCTGCAGAGACCTACTGAATTCACAAGTCAAATACCACACAGAAAGCAACATGAGGGCAAATGTTCCTGTAGCAACTAATCTCCTGGAAGAGAAAAGGCTGGCCATTATTGGAGAGTGTGATATCATTGGAAATCTCTCTGATCTCTCCATTCTCTCCCTTCTGCAAATTAAAACATGCTTACTTCTATATTTTTCCATTTCAATGAAGGGTCCCAGTCCCAAACCATTTATTCTGTTTCTCATTCCACAGATGCTGCCTGATTTACTGAATGCTTCCAGCATTTTCTGTTTTCACTTCATAAATCACTGATTTGACACCAGCCCTGCTAAATTGGATCTAGATGACCCAGCTAACAGCATTTGTTATACACAGGTGGAATATTCTGCATTTAACAGATGGATGAACTATCCTTCCCTCTCTACATCCAGATCTGATCTGTTAATATGAGCCATCAATTACTTGATGGTTTGACAGTGACAGATTGGATAGAGAGTTGGCATGCTGGAAATGATATTTGGATAATGCTGTATTTTGAGAATATTTGGCGTGACTCTTGCGATTAAAGGTAAGCTTCAGTTGTTGTTGAAAACAGACTGCTGGAGGAATTTGTGCTTGTCTCACAATCTTGTGGAGCCTTCATCCTATTTCTTTGGGTTACAGCATGACATAAAAGGCACTTGGATACTCCACGGGTCAGAAAGGTTTCGAGGGGTATGGACCAGATGCGGGGAAATGAGATCAGTTTAAATGGGAATCTTGGCTAGCATGGACCAGTTGGGCTGAGAGGCCTGTTTTCCTGCTGTAGTGCTATCTGACTTTATGATAAGGAAAGAGGAAGGCCTAAACAACAAGGCCATTCGAGGAAAGGGAAATTTAAAATGAAAAATTATTTGCCTTACCTGAAAGGATTCTTTCAGGAACAATTTACCTCTATCAAAGTTATACATTTAGAGACATACCACATGGAAATAAACCCCAGTGTGTCCATACCAACCACCAATTCCCCATTTACAATAGTCCATTTATTTTCTATTTTTCCAACAGTCTCGTCAACTTTCCCAGATTGTATCACTCATGGACACACTGAGGCAAGGCATGGATATTGGTATTCATTTATCATTGTCACATTTACAGAGAAACAGTGAAAAACTTAGGAACAATAATCACATTTAAAATACATTTGTGTAAGTATGGAAAGGAAATGTTCAGAAGGACATGACCAAATGCAAGCAAATGGGATGAGCTTAGGTGGGCACTGTTGTGCCTGTGTACAACTATACCTGTACATCAATTAAATAAAAGCATGCACTTGGGAAATAGCTTTAACTGGTTTATTCACATTGCAATGAGAGAGAAAGGGAAAACAACTTGTATGTGTAGACAACAGTGCATGCATAATCAACAGATTAATATGTAGTGCTGGGGGGGGGGAGAATCATTGCTGTAAGATAAATCAATCGATACATTAAACTTCATCCTCCTGTAGATTAGTACAACATCAAACAGTATATGTACAAAATGTTCAATTTCCTTTTCATAAACCCATATTCCAGATAAACATGCTTTAGCAATAACAGTCAATAACTAACTTCGCAGTTCTAAAGATTCAGTCTTTTGGCTGGCGCTCTGCTGTTTTCAGGATAGTGCCTCTGGACCTGTGCAGTGGCAATAGGTTTTGTATGGGTCTTGTCAATGTTAATGTTCTCATTGCACCTCTGGACCTGTGGAGTGGGATCAGGTTTGGTAGGTGTCTTGTCCAAGACAATGTTCTCGGTTTCCAGCGTCATGTTGCTGTCAGAAACATGATCATCACTGAGAGGTAAATCCGGTGACAGAAATGTGTCCATCTTGTTGGATGCAATCCACTCAGGGTGTGTTCTTCGGTTGAGCATCCAGTATCTGGTCCACATGACATCCCCATGTCTGATCTCCAACATCCACTGTGTGCGTCAGTGGTCCATTCCTTGTAGCTATCGTACCGAGTGTTCACTCATCTTTTCAGTAATCATGCTATAGGACCTCCTGTCCAGTCTCAAAGCTTCTTACTGAGGAGGTCTATGCGAGATCTCAGATTCCTATTAATGAACAGCATTGGAGGTGTTCGATTTGCTATTGCACAAACAGAGTTCTGATACACTAAAAGGAAGTTGTCCATCTTGTGCTGCAGAGAAATGTCCTCTTTGTCCATCACTTTAATGGACTTCCTGAAGGTTTGGATAAACCTTTTAGCTAACCTATTCATTGCTGGGTGATGAGGAGCTGACTTGAAATGTCTGATGCTGTTTTTCTTCAAGAACAGTTGGAATTCTTCTGACATGTATTGTGGTCTGTTGACATTCACAATTTGTTCTGGTAAGCCGTTTCTGGTGAAGATTCTTCTCAGAGCAGAGGCAATCTTTGCCGAGGTGGTTGACTTCATTCAAATAACCTCCGGCCACTTCGAATGAGCATCCACAGCAATCAAGAACATGGAGTCCATGAATGGCCCAGCAAAGTCAATACGTATTCTTTGCCATGGTGATGATGGCCAGCCCCAAAGGCGTAATGGTGTCAGAGGGAGTGCATTTTGAACTTTTTCACATCCGAAACAGCTTTTGGCCAAGTCTTCAGTCTATTTATCTATTCTCAGCCACCACACATAGCTCCGGGCAAGAAGCTTCATCTTGACTGTAGCCAGGTGATCTTCATGCAATTCTCTAATACTCTGGTGCACTGTTTAGAGAGAACCACAACACAAGATCCACACATCAGCATTCTTTGACATAACAACAGTTGGTCTTGTCTTGCTGAGATCTCCAGAAACATAGGGTTACCATAGGCTGGCCATCCTTGCATGGTGATTTCATGGACAATTGACAATGTTGGATCATTCCTTGATTCCCTTTGCATTTCGGTATTTGTTCCTGGCAACTGGTCCACGAACATGGTATGGAACGCTTCTGCTGAGTCACAGTATGAAGACTTTCTCCTTCAGTTGCCAATTGTGGAAGACATGACAAACCATCAGCATTGCTGTGTTATTTGATAACCTTGTGCTCTATGTCATAAGAGTGGACTCCTAGGAAAAGTGCCCAATGTTGTAACCGGATAGCAGTCATCACTGGAATTCCCTTCCTGGGACTGAAAATGGACACAAGGGGCTGGTGATCTGTCACTAGTGTAAACTTTGTCTGTAGAGGTAGTGGTGGAACTTCCTTATTCCCCATACTAGACTAAGTGCCTCTCGGTCAATCTGTGCATAGTTGAGTTCTGCACTCTTCAGTGATCTTGAAGCAAACACAATCGGGCATACAGATCCATTTTTCATAATGTGTGACAAAACAGCTCCAATTTCATAAGGGGATGCATTGCACACCAATCTGATGGGCAGGGATGGGTCATAATGGGTGATCAGTTCATTGAATCTTATTACTCTCTTTGTTTACTTGTTTGCTTTTTCACCTCTTTCTGACTATTCCAGTTCCCATTTTTCTCCTGTACAATGTTTGGGGAGAAACCGGTAGTAGTAGTTTACAAGGTCCAAGTATGACCTGAGTTATGACACATTTTCCAATTTGGGTTCCTATAGCACTGCTTCAATCTTCTCTTGAGACTTAGGTAAGCCATGCTTGTCAAAGACATGTCCATAATATGAGATTTCATTCTTGAAAACTCACATTTCTCTCTCTACCTGTAGACCATGCTCACTCAGATTGATAAGCACTTTACCAGGGTTCAGGAGATACTCTTCATCATTTTTGCCAGTTATAATGATGTCATCAAGGTAACATTGTGTTCCTGGGATACCTTAGAGCAATTGGTCCATTGCTCTTTACCAAAATACTGGAGCTGAATGGACACCAAAAACAAGAGGATTATACTAGAACAGGCCATTGTGAGTGTTGATTATGAAGAACTTCCTGATTGACTCCTAATCTCCATTTGCAGATAGGCTTGTGACAAGTCAATCTTTGAAAACTGCACTCTGCCTGCCAAAGATGTAAAAATGTCTTTTATTCATGGCTGGAGATACTGTACAGTACGCAGCACCGGGTTGACGCTCACCTTGAAATCCCAACATAAACAAGAAGCTCCGGCCTTCTCTTCCTTGATCACTGGGACAATGGGCATGGCCCAATCACTCCACTCAGCCTTGGAAAGAATTCCAAATGCCACATCTCCAAGCTCTGCAGTTTAGCATCCATTTTAGGACGTAGTGCATAAGGCACTGGACGCACCTTGTGGAACCTTGTTGTTGCTGTTTCATCCAGTTCGATTCTGGCCTTCATGCCTTTAAGTTTACCAATCCCCTTCTCAAACACCTTCTCATTAGCATTAAGCAGCTGTGCCAGTACTTGGTTAGAGCTACCTTTTGCGCTGCCATTGCCTGTTGATCTCATACTGAGAACTTTGATTGGTGCCTGTCTATTTTGATTTTTCTCAACCATTCATGTCCAAAAAAGCGCTGGCCCTCCACTTTTCAATACATGAAGCTCTAACTGTTATATTTGGCCTCCATACATCACAGTTACTTTCAGTTTCCCTTTGAGAGACAATTTTTGCCTGTCTAGGTCTTTAGCATCATTGTACATTGTCTGATTCTGTTTTATATTCAGTAACTTAATTCATTTGCTTGGTTTTGTGTTTGAGACTTTTCACTTGGTTGTGCTTTTTGGCGGCGTTGCCCATTTTTCCTACGTGACCTTGTCTGTGACACTTTTTGCAGGCTTTTTCTTTGAACCAACAGTCATTTGCATCGTGGGAGGATTTGCCACATCGATAAGTTTTGGCCTTTTGCACCATTCAGGGACATTTTGTGCATTTCACATTCCAACCTTCTTTTCTGTAGTTCTGCTGTATCCTATGCTGCAGTCTCTAACGATATTGCAGTGGTCAATGCCCGTACTGAGGTTAGGTCTCTTTCTGTCAGAAGGCTCTTTGGAGTGCTTTGACTATGCATGCCACATACAAGCCTATGCCTTCATGCATCAGAAAATCCCTGAGGTCACGGTACAGGGAAAGTTTGACCAGCTCTGCAAACGCTTTCACCTTTTGTAAAATTTGAATCTCTCAGCTATTGCCAGTGGTTTAGGGCTCAAGTGGTTTTGTAAAATTATAACAATTTCTTTAAGCGTCTTGCTTGCTGACTTTCAAGGGGTTACTAGTTTGCATAAGAGACTGTACGTCCTTGCACCCATTAACCAAAGGAGTGTAGGGGCTTTCTTTGGCTCCTCCATGTTGTTTGCATTAAAATACAGTTCTACTCTCTGGATATATGTCTCCCAGCCTTCATTAATGCGATCAAATTCAGCAACTTTCTCAACTGAAGCCATTGCCATGTTATTTTCACTTTAAATTCAATGCATCTTTCACTGTTACTCACACACTTGTTGGCCTCTGTAACAGCCTTCTTTGTACTGTTTGGCTCTCACTGTTTTGTGCCATAATTGTGCTGTAACTGTCAGTGCAGTTCATGATATTTTCTGACATTCAGGTTTGTCCTTGTTAATTTGTTTTGTCTCTGCGTAACTACATATATATTAAATGAAAGCATGGACACGGGAGATGGCTTTAGCTGGTGTATTCACATTGCAATGAGTGAGAGAGAGCGAACAATGCACATCCATAGACAATAGCACATGTGCAGACAGCAGATCAATACATAGTGCTAAGGTGGGGGGGGGGGAAGGGTCATTGCTCTAAAAGAAACAGATCCGTACATTAAAGGCACATTGGTTGATATAGAATACTTGCTCCAAAGGTCCTAATTCTGTTCTGTGTAATTCCAGCCTCTATGACATGGGGAAATTTAACCTACCAATCTACACAACTTTAAGATGTGGGAAGAACCTGTGAACCTGGGACCAACACACTCAGTCAAACTCCACTCAGGTGCAAACTCCACCCAGACAGTCCCTGAGGTCAAAC
This sequence comes from Mobula birostris, assembly GCF_030028105.1. Lineage (NCBI taxonomy): Eukaryota > Metazoa > Chordata > Chondrichthyes > Myliobatiformes > Myliobatidae > Mobula > Mobula birostris. Next base: position 44,069,048 of record NC_092374.1, on the reverse strand, counting down.
TTGAACCTAGTTTTCTAGTGCTGTGAGGCAGCATTTCTACTTATCTGTGTCACTGTGCAGCCCATAACTGAGAAGTAATGTTGCAGGGACTCATACTGCATCCACATACTTTTGAGATCAATATCCTGATATGTACAGCATCTCCCTGATCACACTTTCCCAGTAACACTTCTTTTACAGCCACTTCTAATAATGGTTAATGGTGGCTGGTGCTGTTAGAGCCATACTTCTCCCCAGTTCTTTGCCTGTTCTAGTCAAAATCATCTCCAAACACGTCCTGAAAAAGAGAACAAAGAAAGGGATTGAGAGGGTGTTATGGAGTAAGCGAGGTAACACTTAGCATGGTAAAATTATTGATAGTACATGGAATCTGTACAAGGCACACGAGTCCCCTTGAACTGTGATAAGTTAAATGTTTGACCTTATCTCTGATAAAGACATTGATCTAAGCATCACACACAAAATACTGGAGGAACTCAGCAGGCCAGGCAGCATCTATGGAAAAAAGTACAGTCGACGTTTTGGGAAATTGGATCTCACCATATTTGCATTGACTTTGGCTATGAGTGTTAACACTGAACTTCTTCTGAACTTGTTCACAACCTACTCTCACTAGTGACCTCCGAAGCTCCAAGTCCCACAGTTGGTAATTGGAAATTGGTTTATTACTGTCACATAGAGTGGAAGGTTTGTGTCATACGCCATCTTGGTAGATTATTCCAAAAAGAAGTATGTTGAGTTAGCAGAAAGAGAAGAGCTATAACAGAATGCAGAATATAGTATTACAATTATAGAGAGAAAGTCAGATTGACAGTAAGCTGCAAAGGCCACAGCAAAGTAGATTGAGAGATCAAGAGTACATCCTTATCATTCAAAGCCTTAAAGCAGGGGAGTCAAGCTCGTTTTAGGTCACGGGCCTGATTGGGCAAAATGCGACTTCATACAGGCCAGATCAGTTGTGCACACACAAACACGCGAGCGTGCTCCCATAGCTTTCGTTGCCTTAGTTTTTTTAACCTGCTCTCATGTGTCTCAGTCTCTGCTATAACTACAAAGTGTTTCACTTTACGAATTTCATTTCTTATGAAGAAGATTGCCTAGCAAGCATTATTTTTATGATTGGTATTAACTTACAGTTGTAGGTTACAAGAAAGTTGTGATGAGAGAAGGAAAAAATGATGCTATTTTGGCTAAGATTGTTTTGGGAGCCACACCGTTTCCATTAATAAACCATCTGAAATCGAACATTAGCAGACACAAATGTACAGTGGCATACAAAAGTTTGGGCACCCCGGTCAAAATTTCTGTTACTGTGAATAGCTAAGCGAGTAAAAGGTGACCTGATTTCCAAACGGCATAAAGTTAAAGATGACACATTTCTTTAATATTTTAAGCAAGAAAACTTTTTTTTATTTCTCTCTTTTACAGTTTCAAAATAACAAAAAAGGAAAAGGGCCTGAAGCAAAACTTTGGGCACCCTGCATGGCAGTACTTAGTAACACCCCCTTTGGTAAGTATCACAACTTGTAAATGCTTTCTGTAGCCAGCCAAGAGTCTTTCAATTCTTGTTTGTGGGATTTTCGCCCATTCTTCCTCTCAAAAGTCTTCTAGTTCTATGAGATTCTTGGGCCATCTTGCATGCACTGCTCTTTTGAGGTCTATCCATAGATTTTTGATAATGTTTAGGTCGGGAGACTGTGAGGGCTATGGCAAAGCCTCCTGAGGTAGTCCATTGTGGATTTTGAGGTGTGTTCTATTTTAACTTCATCAGTCCACAGGACTTGTTTCCAAAATGCATCAGACTTGTTTAGATGTTCCTTTGAATCTTTTGAATAGAACATTTTGGCCGTAATGAGCAAAGGTATATTTGGAGAAAAAAGGGTGCAGAATTTCATGAAAAGAACACCTCTCCAATTGTTAAGCACGGGGGTGGATCGATCATGCTTTGGGCTTGTGTTGCAGCCAGTGGCATGGGGAACATTTCACTGGTAGAGGGAAGAATGAATTCAATTAAATACCAGCAAATTCTGGAAGCAAACATCACCCCGTCTGTAAAAAAGCCGAAGATGAAAAAGGTGGCTTCTACAACAGGATAATGAACCTAAACACACCTCAAAATCCACAATGGACTACCTCATGAGGCTCAAGCTGAAGGTTTTGCCATGACCCTCACAGTCCCCTGACCATGCAGGGTGCCCAAACTTTTGCCTCAGGCCCTTTTCCTTTTTTGTTATTTTGAAACTGTAAAAGATGGAAATAAAAAAAGTTTTCTTGCTTAAAATATTAAAGAACTGTGTCATCTTTAACTTTATGCCTTTTGGAAATCAGTTCATCTTTGTCTCGCTTAGCTATTCACAATAACAGAAATTTTGACTGGGGTGCCCAAACTTTTGCATGCCACTGTAGACCTAACAAAACAAATTGTAAATGTAGGCTACACAACTGCACCTAATTTTTATTAGCCTGCTTCCAGCAATCGAACTCCATCAATGAAAACAGTTAGCCTCTAATTTTTATTGAAGTGATCACACTTACAATAATAGAATAGTCAGAAAATGAATGAATCACAATATTATGACACTCAATATTTTGCTTACATGTCACAGTGCTTTGAACAGTGTCACTCATTTTTCACTTGCTGCTTCCAGACACCTGACATCTCTTGGCTTTAACCAGCCTGTCAACATCAGGGACCAGTTTCTGGGCAGTTGTGATTTTCATTATGTCATTTAGATGTCTGTGTGTCAGCTGCGAGCGCAGTTTGGATTTGTTAATGTTCATTATGGAGAACGCCTGCTCACAGAGATATGTTGTCCCAAACATGCAAAGGAGCTTCGAGGCAAAGTCTGTCATCTTGGGGTACATCGGTCCCAGGTATTGATAGAATGAGTCCAGACCCTCAGTCTCAAATTTATATTTCAAAGCCGAATTACACTGAATTTCAATTAGTTTCATTTGGAGTTCCTCTGGCGCATCTGATGCTGCGTTGATGGGAACGGCGAGCAAAATAGTGAGAATTCCTTCTCGAGCCGAGTGAAGACTTGGAAACGATTCTGAAACTCACTTTCCAGCCGTGATATTCTGTCTTTGTACCTGTCCATGTTGTCATTATTCCCATGAGCAACACGCACAGACTGCAAAGAGGGGAAATGAGCTGGGTTGCTCTGGGATAATTGCATCTCCCACAGGGCTAATTTAATTTGAAAGGCACGAATGCTGTTGTAGTATTCTGTAACAAGTTTGTTGCGGCCTTGCATGTTAACATTAAGCACATTTAAGTGCTCTGTTATATCCAACAAAAATGCAAGATCATGAAGCCAGCCTGGGTCATCCAACTCTGCTACTGGCTTCCCTTTCTTTTTCATGGATATTCCAATTTCCGCAAGTAATTGGAAAAAAATGTTTGAGCACAACCCCTCTGTTCGACCAGCGGACTTCGGTGTGGTAGGGTAGGTCATGTCCAATATTACTTTTGGACAAAAGAGTGTCAAATTGCCGATGGTTGAGTCCCTTGGCTCTAATAAAATTAACCATTTTGATTATTACATCCATGACATTGTCCATTTTCAGGCTCCTGCTACATAATGCCTCTTGGTGTATAATACAGTGAAAATTACAGAATTCCTGCTGTGGATTCTCTGTCTGAACTTTCTCTCTGAGTTTCACGACAACACCTGCCTTTTTCCTGACCGTGGACGGTGCGCCATCTGTTGCCACGCTGATAGCGTGACTCCACTCAACCCCAGTCTGTCCAAGGCCTCAACGAGGCTGGAGAAAATGTCGTTCGCCGTTGTGGTGTTTGTCATGGGCACCATCTCCACAAACTCCTCAGTGACGGTGAAAGATGCATCAACACCACGAATAAGTATTCCCAATTGAGCTACATCAGTCACATCGGTGCTTTCATCATTTGCAATAGAGAAGGCAATAAATGACTTCACTTTGTCTTTTAGTTGACTGTTCAAATCTCCTGCAAGGTCCCCGATTTTCTCTGCCACAGTATTTCTTGACAAGCTGATATTACCAAAAGCCTGTCTCTTCTCAGGGCACACCAGCTCAGCCGCCATCAGCATGCATGCTTTGATGAATTCCCCCTCTGAGTATGGCTTCAACGCAGCAGCTATTTTGTTGGCAATAATATAGCTGGCCTTGACAGCTCCATCATGAGTCTCTCGACTTTTGGTGATCACTGATTGCTATTTTTTCAGAGCTGCTTCAAGCTCGTTTACCTTTTGCGTTCTGAGTCGTCCTGCGTACTTGTCATATTTTTCTCCATGTGATGTCTCAAAGTCTCATTTGATATGTTACTCTTTTGCCACAGCCACTTTTTGCGAGCATAACAGACATATAGGTTTGCCGTTGACCTTACAGAAAGAAAAAACAACCTTTCCAATTATCGTTGAATATCTGACCTTCAATGTCAACTTTTCTTTTCTTGGAAAGCATTTTGGACCACAACAGCAAACAGTCTCAGCTTTGCTACAGGTGTTACTTACCTGAGTACTCTGTGTGTGTGTATATACTGTTTCTGACGACATAAGTGGGGCCCTGGTGGTCTTCAGTGCAGGGTGGTAGGTGCTTATGCGCAGCGGGTGGTTAACTGCCACCTATTGTTTTCTAAATACACACAACAAGCTGCTGGCGCAGCAGGCAACACAGACAGCGGTGGGAGAGAGAGCGGCTGCCATACAGATACATAATAAATGGTCATGAAAATACTTTTTTTTCCCAAATCATCCCACGGGCCAGATTGGACCCCTTCACGGTCCGATAGTTTGACACCCCTGCCTTAAAGGATAGAAGCTGTCCTTGACCCTGCTCTGTGTGTTTCAGGCATTTGTAGATTCTGTCTGTTAGGAGTGAGGAGAAGAGAGAAAGAAAGGGTGATCGGATCCTTGATTATGCTGGCTGCTTTACTGAGGCAGTGGGAAGTGCAGACGATATCTATGGAAGTGAGGTTAGGAAGAAAAGAACTTGCACATTCACCACCCCACCCCCACCTTTGTGGCACCAGTTCCAGACCTGCTCTGAGAACTGAAATGCCAGCTCTCATCCATATACTGCTATCCATTTGATCAGGCTTCCCAGGTTCTACACCTATTGCTACTCTGACTGGAGAATCGTGGACTGAATGTTCTCATGGATAAATGATGATAGAGCTACTGTTACCGACACATACAATTGGTTTGTGCTAAGACCAGTAATAGCATAGCTACTACAGGGTTGCATCTGAAATAAAGTTAATGAGGTCACAGCACAGCCATTGTGTCCTTCCTGCACAGGGTCAGGCTGATTCAGGATAATTGAGCACCACAATCCTCGCACCCACATTCCAGTGCTATGCAATTTCAGCCCTTTTGATCCGAACAATCGCAACAGTAATTGGTGCTCATCTATTGAAATTCATTGAGTGAATCATATTGTAATAAACAGGTCACTGATGTAAGTCAGAACAATTAAAATTTCATCACGTAGCGGCTATTTTTAATTTGCATCACATAGTTTCACTGTGATGACATTGTACTTAAAACTGAATTAGTCTTCAATTTAATTTTCTTTAAAACTACTCTCAGTTCTAAGCAACCAATCAACTTCTTCTGCTCTAATGCATTCTGAATTGATAAGTGCTAAGAAAATAATTTTGGAAGTTTTCAGTCAGTCATTCCACGTAATTTAACTTTGATTGCTAATATAAAGTATAAATCTGAGTTCATTAGATATTCTTCTCTTCCACAAACTCAGATGGGAGCACAGAGAGACGAATGTATATTCTGTCAGGAGTAAAAAGGTGCTGAAAGACAGGGAGGTTGCTACACTGTGTTTTACAGATGCACTTCAAGGTTTGTTCAAGGACAGAATCAACAAGATGGAAAAAAGTACTCGGCGATCTCATAGGATAAGATTGTCAGTCACTCGCTCTGTTCTTCATTGCGCAATTTGGATTCTGGGTCAGAGATGATAGATCCCAAAATGACAAATTGACACGATAAACAGCCAAGCCAAATGGGCCATCTGGTTTATCGACTTCAGAGGCAGAAGTATGATAAAAGCTCAAGCTGTCTTCAGATACTTACATTTCACTCACAATTTTGATGCATCTACAGAACCTGTCAATGCAATATTTAACATACATAATAACCAAAGCTACAGTGACTCACAAGGAAATTAACTATTAAGTTAATATTAGCCCAGCACTGTACAATCAACTCTCTGCACTCACATAAACATAGAATTAACTCCTTTTTTGAACTCACAATATCTGGAATAAAATAGTCATATAATAAACTCCATCAGGTATTGGGAATAAAAACCTAAGAATATGGTCCTTTTATTTTCAATTTATTTGAGAGCTGCATTGCGTTCATCTAACAATACACATCAAAGTTGCTGGTGAATGCAGCAGGCCAGGCAGCATCTCTAGGGAGAGGTACAGTCGATGTTTTGTCGACTGTACCTCTTCGGCCTGCTGCGTTCACCAGCAACTTTGATGTGTGTTGCTTGAATTTCCAGCATCTGCAGAATTCCTTGTGTTTGTGTTCATCTATGCATGAGGCGACCAAATAGATAGTCGGTCTTTGTCCAGTCAAGTACGATTTACTAAGCAGAAGTTCTATAGCATATTATTTTTACACATTATCTGAGAGGATAGCTTTTGGAATATTTTCAGTAGAAGGAGAATCTTGAACAGGGATCAAGGATCAATTTTATTTGCCATATACCCTGTACATTTACATGTGTCAGGAATTTGCTGTGGTGTGTTGACCAGGGCGCTACATGAAACAAAAGGTCACCAGGACATGAAAAGGGGCCAGTCTTTTAAAATTGAGGTAGTTAGAAATGTCTTCTCTCAGAGGACGGTGCATCTTGGGAATTCTCTGTGATGGTAGGTGGTGGAAGCTCAAGCACTGAAAGCAGTTAAAGAGTGAGAAACTGTTTGATAGGTTGAGGAATAGAGGGATATGGAGAAATGGTACAGAAGATGAGTTAAAATCAGTAGCGATCAGCCTTAAGACCATAAAACCATAAGACATAGGAACAGAATTAGGCCATCGAGTCTGTTTCACCATTCCATCATTGTTAATCACGGATTCCATTCAACCCCATACACTTGTCTTCTTGCTATATCCTTTGATGCCCTGACCAGTCAGGAAATAATCAACTTCAACCTTAAATATATGCATTGCTCTACTCTCCATATACACATGATTGTGTAGTTAGGCATAGCTCAAATTCCATCTATAAATTTGCTGATGACACAACCATTGTTGGTAGAATCTCAGATGGTGATGAGAGGGCATACAGGAGTGAGATATGCCAACTAGCGGAATGGTGCCGCAGCAACAACCTGGCACTCAACGTCAGTAAGACAAAAGAGCTGATTGTGGACTTCAGGAAGTGTAAAACAAAGGAACACATACCAATCTTCATAGAGGGATCAGAAGTGGAGAGAGTGAGCAGCTTCAAGTTCCTGGGTATCAAGATCTCTGAGGATCTAACCTGGTCACAACATATCGATGTAGTTACAAAGAAGACAAGACAGTGGCTCTACTTCATTAGGAGTTTGAAGAGATTTGGCATGTCAACAAGTACACTCAAAAACTTCTATAGTTGTACCATGGACAGCATTCTGACAGGCTACATCACTGTCTGGTATGGAGGGGCTACTGCACAGGACCGAAAGAAGCTGCAGAAGGCTATAAATCTAGTCAGCTCCATCTTGGGCAATAGCTTTCAAAGTACCCAGGACATCTTTAGGGACAGGTGTCTAAGAAAGGCAGCGTCCATTATTAGAGACCTCCAGCACCCAGGGCATGCCCTTTTCTCACTGTTACCATCAGGTAGGAGATACAGAAGCCTGAAGGCACACACTCAGTGATTCAGGAACAGCTTCTTCCCCTCTGCCATCTGATTCCTAAATGGACAGTGAATCTTTGGACACTACCTAATTTTTTTAAATATACAGTGTTTCTGTTTTTGCAAATTGTTTAAGATCTATTCAATATAAGTAATTGATTTACTTTGTTTATTTATTATTATTTTTTAATTTTATTTATTATTAATTTTTTCTCTCCTAGATTATGTATTGGTTTGAACTGCTGCTGCTGCTGCTAAGTTAACAAATTCCACATCATATGTCGTTGAAAATAAATCTGATTCTGATTCTGATTCTGCATGGACTTGGCCTCCACCACAGTCTGTGGCAGAGCATTCCACAGATTTACTAGATCAGATTCAGGCTTATTATCACTGAATACATGATGTGAAATTTGTTGTCTTGTAGCAACAGTGCTGTGCAAAGACATAAAGTTACTGAAAATGACAATAACAAAGTGCAAACCGAAGAAATAATGAGGTACTGTTCGTTGATTCATGGTCTATTCAGAAATTTGAAGGCAGAGCGGTTGAAGCTGTGCTGGAATTATTGAGTGTTGGTCTTCAGGCTCGTGGGCCCAAAAGGAGAAGGGAGAAGAGAGAATGTTCAGGGTGGATGAGGCTTTGATTATGCTGGCAACTTTACTGCGGCAATGAGAAGTATAAACTGAGTCCACAGGGGGGAGGCTGCTTCGTATGATGTACTGAGCCATGTCCACAATTTTCTGCAGTTTCTAGCAGTTATCTTACAAGTCTGTATATGTCCAAACAGTAACACAAGATCGTGCTGCATGCAGCGGCTGTATTGCGAGCTCTTTTCCAAATCTACAGTGTACTACTAATTTCTATAATTTTCGTAGGATTTTCTGTTCAAGTAGCTGATAATCACATCAGATACAATAGACTGACCCTTCTGAACATCTGAAAGACGGCATTTACCAACTATGTGCTGCCCTTCCTAGTTTGGGAACCCCTGTTTGTGCAATCCATGGGAAACTCATCTCTTACACCGCCGCTATCCCGGAAGAAGCGCCGGAGGTGAGGGAGAAGGGCAGATGTCCTGGTGAGGCTGGGATGGTGTGCAAATCATCTGCCACTCCCTAACATACACCTGGCTAACATTCAGTCCCTGGACAACAAGCTGTGTGAATTGAGAGCCAGAATCTCCTGCCAGCAGGAAACAAGGAAATGTAACATTTTGTGCTTTGTGGAGATGTGGCTGATGGAGGAGATACCAGACCACGCTATTGAGCCCTCTGGGTTCTCCCTGTTCCAGGCGGACAGGTCAGAAACTCTCTGGGAAGAGTAAAGCAGGAGGAGTATGCTTCATTGTAAAACAATGCTTGATGTGAACCCCAGGATGTGCATGCTCTGAAATTGTTTTATTCCCCAGACCTGGAATACCTGGTGCTGCTGTGCAGACCCTACTGGCTGCCTAGGGAGTTCACGGCTGTTATCATCACAGTACATTGCGCTGCAGGCTGATACTGACCTAGCTCTCAAGGAACTGTACGAGACCATCAACACGCTGGAAACTGCACACCCAGAGCCTGCCTTCATTGTCACCGGTGACTTTAATCGAGTGTCGCTGACAGAAGTCTCTCTAAAGTTTTGTCAGCACATCCAGGTGAGCACTCGTGGAGATAAGGCACTTGACCACTGCTGCATTCCCTTCCACAATCCTTACAAAGCTCTCTTTCACCCAGCTTTTGGGAAATCAGACCACTCTTCGATTCTGCTTTTGTGACATACAGGCAGAAACCGAAACAAGAGGTGGTCTTAGTTAAAACCGTCCACAGTTGGTCCGGCCAATCGGCCTCCATGCTGCAGGACTGCTTCAATTATGTTGACTGGAATGTCTTCCATGATGAGCGTGTCTCCAAGTTCACAGATGGAGTCACGTGCTTCATCCAGAAGTGCATCAACAATGTTGTCCCCTGGAAGTCAGTCAGGGTCTTCCTGAACCAGAAACTCTGGATCAATAGTTCCATGTGAGCAGCACTTACCGCGCGACATAGAGCTTACATTGCCGGCAATCAGCTGGATCTCAAGAAAAGCAGCTATGATCTGTGCAAAGCTATGAATGTCATAAGGGCAGTGGCTGGGAACGGACCCAAGTGCAAGACACAGACACTGAAGTACTAGGGACAGGACTAGGATACAGTGCGATGGCAAGGACATGGACAGGAAAACCAGGAACCTGGAACAGGACTGGACAAGAGAGCTGGGAGCCTGGGCTTGGACTCCAAGCTAGAGACTGGACAAGGACCCAGTACATGGGTCTTGCCTTTGGCTTGGACCCCAGAACTAGGCAAGGACGAGGCTTGGCAGGCAGGCAGGATGAGGCAGAAATCTACAGGCTTGAAGCTTGAGGCTAAAGGCTAAAGACTTGGCTTGGCAAGAGGCTAAAGGCTAGTGACTTGGCTTGGCTTGGCAAGAAGCTAGAGGCTGGAGTCTTCAGGCTCGAGGCTAGGCAGGAGGCTGGAATCTTCAGTCTAGAGGCTAGGCGAGGCGAGGCTGGAGGCTTAAGACGAGGCAAGGCTGGAGGCTGGAGGCAGGAGACGAGACTGGAGGCAGGAGACTTGAAGCGAGGCTTGGCAGGAGACTTGTGGCGAGGCTTGGCAGGAGACGAGGTGAGGCTTGGCAGGAGACTTGAGGCGAGGCTTGGCAGGAGACTTGTGGCGAGGCTTGGCAGGAGACTTGAGGCGAGGCTTGGCAGGAGACTTGAGGCGAGGCTTGGCAGGAAACTTGAGGCGAGGCTTGGCAGGAGGCAGGAGACTTGAGACTTGAGGCGAGGCTTGGCTCCTCCTGGGTAGGGCACGGATCACCTGGGCAGGGCGCGGTACTCCTGGGCAGGGCACGGATCACCACCCGACAGAGGCAAGGGACAGGAAGGGACAGAACCAACCCCAGGTAATGGCAAGACGGTCTGGCTTACCTGGGCAAAGGCAAGGGACAAGAAGGGATCTAGGTACAGGGTGGCTCCAGGACCAGACAACAAGACAAGGCAAGGTTACAGGCAAAGCAAGGCAAGACAAGAACTTCAGGCGAGGCGAGAGTTACCAGCCAGACAAGGCAGGGCTTCAGGTGAAGAAACAGAAGGCAGAGGAAGGGATCCAAGGAGTAAGGACAAGAACAATCCAGCAGCCACACCTGGGTCTTTGGAGGTATTTATGCAGCCAGCTCCAACTAGCATCAGCTATCTCAATTAGCTCAACAAGGACAGAAACAGGGTAGATAGGAAAACCTGGAGCAAGGGTCGATGGACCGGACCGTGAACCGGAATACGGCTTCACGGTCCGGACTATGACAATCAAGGCTGTGAAACAACAATACAGGGACAAGATTCACAACGAATAGCACATGTGACTTGTAGCAAGGGCTGCGTACCATCGCAGACTTCAAAGCCAAATGTAGTGGTGCCGCCAACATTGTGGCCTCTCTCCCAGATGAGCTCAATCGCTTTTACGCTCAGTTCAATGTCAGTAACTCTGAGCCTCCGAGGAAAGTCACTGCTACAACCTGCAACCTGGTCATCTCTGAGGCTGAGGTATGCAGATGTTTCCAACAAGTGGACAGTCGCAAGGCTGTGGGACCAGACGGCATCTCAGAGCGAGTACTTAGGATGTGCTCAGCACAACTGGCAGATGTGTTTACAGACATTTTTCATTTCTCCCTCTCCCAGGGTAGAGTGCCCTCCTGCTTTAAATTATCCACCATTGTCCCTGTAACAAAAAAGACCAAGGTAACATGCCTGAACGACTGGTGTTCTGTTGCACTCACCTCAATTATAAGCAAAATCTTTGAGAGGCTGGTCAAGGATTACATCTGCAGCTTGCTACCACCCAAACTGGATGCCCAACAATTTGCATACCGACACAACTGAATGACAGACGACGCAATAACCACTGCTCTACATACTGTCCTTACACATCTGGAGAAGAAGGATGCTTATGTGAGAATGCTGTTCTTGGACTACAGTTCAGCACTCAACACCATAATTCCATCCAGGCTCAACAGGAAACTCAGAGACCTTGGCCTTGACCCTGCCTTGAGCTGCTGGATCCTGGACTTCCTGTCAGATCGGCAGCAGGTGGTAAGAATGGGCTCCCTCACCTCTGTCCCCTGACCCTCAACACAGGAGCCCCCCAGGGCTGTGTACTAAGTCCCCTCCTTTACTTCCTGTATACCCATGACTGTGTCACCAGCCTCAGCTCTAATCTGCTCATTAAATTTTCTAACGGTACTACGTTGAATGGCCTAATCTCAAACAATAATGAGGTGGCCTACAGAGAACAAGTCATCTCTCTGACACAGTGGTGTCAAGAAAACAACTTCTCCCTTAATGTTGCAAAAACAAAGGAGCTGGTTGTGGATTACAGGACGAATGGAGACAGGCTAACTCCTATTGACATCAACGGATCTGGGGCTGAGAGGGAAAACAGCCTTAAGTTCCTCAGCATCCACATCACCGAGGACCTCACGTGGTCTGACACACTGGCTGTGTGGTGAAAAAGGCAACAGTGCCTCTTTCACCTCAGACGGTTGAAGAAGTTTGGTATGGGCCCCCAGATCCTAAGAACTTTCTACAGGGACACAATTGAGAGCATCCTGAATGGCTGCATCACTGCCTGGTATGGGAACTGCACCTCCGTTAACTGCAGGATTCTTCAGGGAGTGGAGCGGACAGCCCAGCGCATCTGTAGTTGTGAACTTCCCTTGATCCAGGACGTTTACAAAGACAGGTGTGTAAAAAGGGCCCGAAGAATCATTGGGGACTCGAGTCACCCTAAACACAAACTGTTCCAACTGCTACTATACAGGAAACAGCACTGCAGCATAAAAGCCAGGACCAACAGTCCCCGAGACAGCTTCTTCCATCAGGCCATCAGACTGATTAACTCACGCTGATCTGAGTGTATTTCTATGTTACAGTGACTGTTTTATTTATTATAAATGATTTTAAATTACCATGATTGCATATTGCACATTTAGACGGAGATGTAACAATAAGATTTTTACTCCTCATATATGTGAAGGATGTGAGAAATAAAGTCACCTGAATTCAAGAGATTGTGCAGATGCTGGAATCCAGAGTAACACATATAAAATGCTGGAGAAACATGAATAAACAGTTAACGTTTTGGGATGAGATCCTTCATCAGGACTGGAAAGGAATGGGAAAGAAACCCGAATAAGAAGATGGGGGAGAAGAAGGTATATAAGCTTGGATGCGATGGTAGAAATCAGGTAGGCAGGGGAGAGTGGATGAAGTAAGAAGCTCAGGTGTGATAAATGGAAAAGGTAAAGGACCGGAGAAGAGGGAATCTGATAGGAGAGGACAGTAGACCATGGGAGAAAAGGGAAGGAGGAAGAGCATCAGCCAGAAGTGATAGACTGATGAGGAGATGAAGTAAGAATGGAGCCAGAGTAAAGGATGGAAGAAGAGGGAAGGCAAAGGGAGAAAAGTTATTGGAAGTTAGAGAATTCCATCTTCAGGCCATCAGTTGAAGACTGCCCAGATGGAATATGAGGTGTTACTCCTCCAACCTGAGAGTGGATCATCATGATAGTAAAGGAGGCCATGGATCCACATGTCAGAATGGGAATGGAGACTGGAAATAACATAGCTGACCACTGGGAGATCCTGCTTTTTGTGGATTATACCAAGCTGTTCAAAAAAGTGGTTCATCAATCTACATTGGGTCTCACCAGTGTAGAGAAGATTGCCTCAGGAGCATCGAATACAGTCGACAGCCCCAAAAGATTCACAGGTGAAATGTTGCCATACCTGAAAGAACTGTTTGGCGCCCTGAATGGAGGAGAGGGAGGAGGGTAATGGGCAGGTGTAACACTTCTTCCACTTGCAGGGATAAATACCAGGAGAGAGATTAGTGGGAGGGGATGAACAGACAAGGGATACACGGAGGGAACAATCCCTGTGGAAAGCACAGATTGGGGAGAAGGTAAAGATCTGTTTATTGTCGAATCTTGTTGAAAATGGCAGAAGTTATGGAGAATGATGTGCTGAATGAGGAGGTTTATGAGGTGGGAGATGAACACAAGAGGAACTCTATCCTTCTTAAGGTATTAAGAAGATAGGGTGAGGGCAGATATACAGGAAATGGAGAAGATATAGGTGAGGAAGAATCTATTCCCAGGTTGAGGCTTTCCTTTCCAGAACATTAGGGATATCCTCCTTATTCAAAGAATGGGGTTTTCCTTCCTCCACCATTGATGCTGCCCCCACCCGCACCTGCTCCATTTTCTGGACATTGAAGTGAAGTCTCATTTACTTTATACTCAGGAAAAATAAAGTCACAATATTATTGGTGAATACAAGTTTTAAATTGTATGGACAGCTTATATAATTAGGCATGATGAGCTTTCCTACAGAGGAATCTTTATATGACTACAGAATAACCCAGTTGACTCTGAATTGTTTTGTGATGGCCTGACAAACTATTACGTGTGAACAATGTGAGATGAAAACCAAGCAAACCACCTGACACAGATCTGGGCACAGAATTCAGACAAAAGCAAATTATATCCAGGCTGGTACTGATGGGAACAGTGCCCATGGACCACTCAATCTATCTTTTGACATTTGGAACATCTACTTGACAGCACTGCAGGAGTCTCTTCACCAGGATGACTGCCGTTGCTCTCAAGGGCAAATAGGAATCTTGCTAAAATTATTTGCAAGGAAGGCATGCAAAATGAAGCTTTACATCTCAATAATAAATTGGTTTATTATTACAATAATAAACCAATTTATTATTGTATATATCACGGTTTTGGCAGTGGTTGTCACGACGATTAAGTTAAGTTTAAGAAAAATGAACATTCTTGCCAATGGTCTGGCAGCCCCAACACAAATCTCTCAAATATTAATGACATACTGGATGAAAGGCTTACGTAAATATATAGCAATGTAATGTCATTTCATTTCAGTTTTAATGTTGATTTCCAGCAGATTGAAATATGTCATGTATTTCACAATACTTGTATACCTTACAGCCAATGAAGCAAAATGTATCTGCTGTAATCAGAGAGGAATCACAGGCACAAGGAGAATCTAAATTCAAATAAAAAAATATATCTGGAAATAAAAATCCAAACCAAGTAATGGTAAGACCAAAGCCACTAAATTATTGTAAAACCCACCTTGTTTACTGGAAAATCTACCATCCTTACCTGATGCCCTTCCCAGTTCTCCCTTTTCCCATGCTCCACCCTCCTCTCCTAACTGATTTCAACCTTTTGTCATCTCCACCTATCACCTCCCAGCCTCTGATGATACTTCCACTCTTTCCACTTCCATCTGCCTAATATCCCTCTTCACCTGGATCCACCTATCACCTATCCTGTTCCAACCCTTCCTCTTACCTCTTAAAGGTGGCTATGTACCTTCTATTTTTCATGATACTACAATGATACTACATTGATTGGCCTTATTTCAAATAATAACCAGTAGTGTCAAGAAAACAACCTCTCCCTCAATGTCGCAAAAACAAAGGAGCTGGTTGTGGATTGCAGGAGGAAGGGAAATAGGCTCACCCCTATTGACATCAATGGATCTGGGGTTGAGAGGGTGAACAGCTTCAAGTTCCTTGGTATACACATCACTGAAGACCTCGCTTGGTCTGTACATACCGGCTGTGTGTTGAAAAAAGCACAACAGCCAGGGCCAGATTAACCTAGTAGCAAAAGTAGCATATGCTATGGGCCCTGCATTTTCGAGGGCCCTGCCCACACTAAATGCTTGCAAGCCATAGTCTGGTGAAATCGGCATCTCACCATATTCTCACGCCTGAGTGAGTTTTGGGTAGACGATTCATTTACACTTAAATAAATGACTTCAGCCATCAGCCTTCTGTTCTTTGACAAAGTACTGTGGATTGAGTTCATAACAATACATTTCCTAAAAGCTGTGAGCCCAGTTTCATTTGTAACAATGCATCTCTGGCACCTCTGAGACAAGAATGCTAAGTTTACAGGTAGTTGCCTGTAAACAGACACCATATCTATGCTTTTTGAATATGAATTGTCCTCTGTGTTAGCACATAACATACCAAATAATGTATTATGGATTTTAACTTGCATTCATAAAGGCCATAAATGCCAACTTAGGCATACTGGCACCGGTAGAATGAACTTAATAAAAAGATGTGAAAACTTCAAAGAATTGTCTGTACTTGTAACTATGAACTGTCATTTGTGTTTAGCAAATAAATATCAAGCCTCAATCACAAGGCGGTTAGACCTGTTCTGCCAGGGGTCTCTGCCTGCTGTAACCTTGTTGTGTCGAATAAAGAAACTGCCTTGTACCTACCGGTAATGCAATGCTCTGTGATTTCATTCACACCACAACAACGACGATCTGGCAACGCTGTTGTTTTCATGTCAGGGGAGCTGTATGCTGCAGGGTACAGTATGTGTGTGCAGGCATGTGTTGGCTCCTTGCTGTGTCATGGTATAAATGCTCATGCAAACCAAGGAAGGGGACATAAATCATACCTATCTGAAACAACATGTGAGGAATTCATCAATCTGACTGGATCCAGCATACTGGATTACATTATCGGTGAAGTGAAGAAATACAAGTATTATTCTGTTTCATTGGATTCTACTCCAGATATATCTAATGTGGACCAGCTGACTTTGACTGTGCGCTATGTTTTGCCGTCTGGACCAGTTGAAAGATTTGTGAAGTTTTGGATATGGAAAATCATGATGCTGAACAGCTTGCTCAAAGTTTACTTGACTTTTTGAAGGAAAATGACATTGATATAAAAGACTGCCGTGGTCAAAGTTATGACAATGCCAGCAACATGAACGGCAAGTATCGTGGCTTACAAGCACGAATTAAAGGGCTGAGTGAGTTTGTAGATTACATTCCATGTTTTGCATATTCACTAAATTTGGTTGGAAAATGTGCTGCTGAATGTTGTCAAGAAGCATCAATTTTCTTTCAATTTGTAGAAAGCCTGTACACATTTTTTTTCTGCTTCTGCTTATCAGTGGGATCTCCTTTCTGCTGCATTATCTGATGGTGGTGCCCATTTGCCCACTGTGAAAAGAATGTCAGATACCAGGTGGTCAGCTCATGCAGATGCAACAAAAGCACTTTTACACATCTTTTCTGCAACAAAACAAGATCTTAGATGATATCTCAAATAACAATGATCAGAAGGCAGAGTGTCGACAACAGGCTCGTGGACTACTTTCAGCCATGATGAAGTTGCAAACAGGAATAATGGTCATATTGTGGGATCAAGTATTACAGCATTTTCAAATGATCAGTGCTTCTTTGCAATCTTCTGGCCAAGACTTGAACACAGCTTGTGCACTCTATGAATCCTTGCATGGATATATTCAAGCTATGCGGTCTACTTTTTCTGATGTTGAGCAAAAAGCCAAGGATCTGACTAAGTATGAAGATTATCAACAGCAAACTCGAAGAAAACACAAGCAAAATCGCGCGTATGATGATTTCAGTGGTTTTAGCACTCTTGATCCATTTGTTGAGTCTTAAATGCCTTCCCAGAAGTTTAAAAGCCGAACATTTCTTGCCATTATTGACAGCTTGCTTTCTGCCCTGTCAAAAAGGCAGAAAGCTTATGTAAAGGTGAATGGTGTTTTTGGATTCCTTCATTGGTTACAGTCGTTTAGACCTGAAAAGATTGTAAAGAGGTCATCAAATCTTATTAAATCATATCCACAAGATCTGGAAGAAAGTCTTAATGAAGAATTTGTGCAGTTTACTGAACTGTTGAAAACTAATCTTGCTTCTCATATTGGTGCCAAACAAGACCTTGTAGAGTTACAGTTGTACCGTTTGATAACAGACAATTCTTTGGTATCATGTTTTCCAAATGTAGAAAATGCCTTGCGCATCTATTTGTCACTCATGTTTACCAACTGCAGTGGAGAACGCTCATTTTCAAAACTGAAAAGGATTAAAAATGAACTAAGGATCACCATGGGTCATAACAGATTGAACAATCTCACTCTAACGAGCATTGAACATGAACTTCTGCGTGAAATAGACATTTCCAGTATCATCAACAAATTTTCTCATGCTAAATCTAGAAAATCTAACTTTTAAATTGTAGTTTTGTTAATCTTGACATTTGAAATTGATACCTACATGTAAGTAATACTATTACTGAAGTGTCAGACATTTGTCGTATTATCTGGCTGTATAGCAAATGAAAAAATTGAATCACTTTACTATGCAAGTAAATCATTTATGTTTTAATACTTTCGTGCATTTTTAAAATTTAGGGCCTCTTTATAACATATGCTACAGGCCCCGCACTAGCTTAATCTGGCCCTGACAACAGCGTCTCTTTCACCTCAGGTGGTTGATGAAGTTTGGCACAAGTCCCCAGATCTGAAGGGATTTACAGGGGTACAATTGAGAGCATCCTGACCGGCTGCATCACTGCCTGGTATGGGAACTGTACTTCCCTCAGTCGCAGGTCTCTTCAGAGAGTGGTGCGGACAGCCCAGCACATCTATGGGTGTGAACTTCCCACTATTCAGGACATTTAGAGTGACAGGTCCATAAAAATGGTCCAAAGGATCATTGGAGATCCGAGTTTCTCCAACCACAAACTGTTCCAGCTGCTACCATCTGGGAAACAGTACCGCAGCATAAAAGCCGTGACCAACAGGCTCTGCGACAGCTTCTTCCACCAGGTCATCATACTGATTAATTCACGCTGACAAAATTGTATTTGTAATCTATATTGACTGTTCTGTTGTATATCTTACTGTATATAATATTTATTAGAAATTACTATAAATTGCACTTTGCACATTCAGACTGAGATGTTACATAAAGATTTTTATTCCTCATGTATGTGAAGGATTTAAGAAATAAAGTCAATTCAATTCAGTCCACTTGAGGAACGTCAACCTGAAAAATTAACAGTCCATTTCCTCCCACAGGTGCTACCCATTGAGCTCTTTCAGCATCTTGTTGTTGCTCCAGATTTGAGCATCTGCAGTCTCTTGTGTCTCTGAATGTTGTTGACTCTTAGCTGCCCTCAGAAGTGGGCTTCTAAGCAAGCTTCCATTTTAAGAGGTCATTAGTGATGGACAAAAAATGTTGCCTTCACCATATTGTTCAAATGTAGAGATAAAAAAAATCTGAAGTGGGGCCACTGTTGTAAGTTGAGTTCATTTTGGGTTACACATCATGGGAAATAGCATGAACCTGTATTTTGGCATCTAATACAAATCCTGACATTCTCATTGGATTTTGCTGGCATATAAAAATTACCTGAACTTTAAATAAGCGGAGAAATTACACCATGGGTTGCTTCCTTCAGTTACATTTGTTGTCAAGTAATTGCTGCTGATTATAGATAGTAGCTATAAATTCCTTTGCACTAAAAGTCAAAACATGCATGATGTTGACAATTACCAATTGCAGAACCTGAAGAACTGTGGAACTTTGGGCCTTAGGAATTTGTACAGAGCTCAGAGCTTCAACTTTCATTGGCTGCAATCAAAACATCTGATCCGATGAACCTGACAGGAACAGTTGATGGTTGATGGACCCTTCAACCATCAGGCTCCTGAACCAGCATGGATAACTTCACTGAACAGGACGCACAACTAATGGATTCACTTTCAAGAACACTAAAACTCATGTTCTCAGTATTATTTATTTACATTACAATCATAATTAGTGTTTGTATTTGCACAGATTGTCTTCGTTTGCACATTTTTGTCAGTCTTTGTGTGTAGTTTTTCATTGATTCTATTGTATCTCTTTATTCTACTGTGAATGACTGCAAGAGAATGAATCTCAGGGTAGTATATGGTGACATAAACGTAGTTTGATAAAAAATTTACTTCGAATTTTCAACTTTGTACCTACAAAGTATGCCTCCAATTCTTCAATGCGCATGTCCTGAAATGGCTCTTGTTTGAAGTGGAAGAGTAGGGATAAAAATCTCTTATTTTTAAGATTCTGATTTTCTTATCCTTTATCTTGAGTGTTTTAGAGAAAAATACATCCTCACTGTAACCTGCTCTCCACTACTTGTTTACCTGGAGGTAGCAACATCAGCCATGCCTCTGGCACTGAGTCTGGCCCTGTGACTAGGAACGGTAGGGAACTGAAGAGTAATAGGGGCTCTGTAGTTAAGGGGACAGGTAGGTGATTCTGCAAATGCAAAAAAGAAACATGGATGGTAGTTTGCCTCCTAGGTGCCAAGGGCCACAGTGTCTATGAATGTGTCCACAATATCCTGAAAAGGGAGAGTGAGCAGTCAGAAGTCGTGGTACATATTGGCACCAACGACATAGGTAGGAAAAGGAAGGAGGTCCTGAAACCAGAATATAGGAAGTTAAGAAGGAAGCTGAAAAACAGAACATCAAGGGTAGTAATCTTCGTATTGGTACCTATGCCACTCAGTAGTGAGGATAGGAATAAAATGAGGAGGCAGATAAATGCATGGCTGAAGAATTGGAGCAGGGGACAGGGATTCAGATTTCTGGATAATTGGGACCTCTTCAGGGGCAGGTGTGACCTGAACAAAAAGGATGGGTTGCACTTACTAGACAACGGTGCTGCTGCAAAGTGTGCTATATGAGGTCACTCTCACCCTCAGCCACTAGGCTCTTTAATGAATCAAACTAAGGCAACTGTGCTGCTCCAAAGAGCGCTATATGAGGTCATTCTTACCGTCAGCCAGTAGGCTCTATAATGAGTCAACCTACAGTCTTGGAAATGATGACCCTCTCCTGTTAGACTGTTCGTGGTAACTCATTTCTTTTACTTTTTCTACTTCTCTTCTAATATTTATATCTGTACACTTGTAATGCTACTCTGACACTGGAATTTCCTTTGGGATCAATAAAGTATCTATCTATCTATCTATCCTGAATCCAAGGGAGACAAGTATTCTTGTGGGAAGGTTTAATCGAACTATTGGGAGTGGTTTAAATTAATATGGCAGGGGGATGGGAAACAATATGATAGAGCTGAGGATGAGCCAGTAGGGTTACAAGTAGATGCTAGATGTAACATGAATGTAAGGAAGGACAAGCCAATGATTGGGTAGGCAGCAAAGAGCTAAATTGTACCACAGAGGCAAATTCAAAAGGGTGAAGAATGCAGAATTGAAGGTGCTGTACTTAAATGTGCATAGCATTCAGAATGATGTGGATGATTTCATGGCGCAATTAGAGATTAGTTGGTATGACGTTGTGGGCATCACTGAGTCGTGGCTGAAAGAATGTCATAGTTAGGAGCCAAACATCAAAGGATATCCTGGACAGACTGGAAGGCAGAGGTGTGGCTCTGAATGTCACAGATGGAATTATGTTTTAGAAAGAGGTAACATAGGTTCAGAGAGTGTTAAATCTTTGTGGGTGGGTGGAGTTACGAACTGCAAGGGTGAAAAAGAAATTATAAGAATCATATATAGTAGCCAAGATGTGGGATTGAGATTGCAAAGGGAGCTGGAAAGAGCATATAATAAAGATAATATCACAATTGTTTTAATATGCAAGGGGACTGGGAAAATCAGGTTGGTGCCGAATCACTAGAGAGGGAATTTGTTGAATGCCTACGAGATGGTTTTTTAGCGCAACTTGTGCTTGATCCTATTCGAGGAAAGGCTATCTTAGATTGGGTGTTGTGTAATAGCTCAGATCTTATTAGAAAGCTTAATGTAAAGGAACCCTTAGGAGAGAGTAATCATAATAATGAATTCATATTAATTTGAGAGGGAGAAGATGGCGGCGTGACGCAGCGCACGCGGCTGTTCTGAATGATATCGATACGTGTAACTAGGGGTGCCGTGCACAATCCGGATTTGATGGAGACAGCCATGAGAAGCACAGAGGAACATCTGGAGTAACTTCTGAAATGCCTGCTTCGCTGCCGTTGCTACTGTGCGATCGAGAATCTCCGGAGACGAAGGCCCCAGATCCTCGGCTTTGTGTATCGCCTGTTGCCGGGGCCGGGGTCGAAGCGCTCGGCAGAGGTGGTGCTCAGTGAACGGTGTCGGGAGGTGGTCGGAGGCTCAGAATTTTTCGAACAGACTCGGAGTCGGACTGTGGTCGAATGCTTCCGGGATGCTGCATCGACACGTTGGCGGGGCTGGAGGTTTACCGTCTGCGTGAGATGATGGGACTTTTGAGAGACTTTGAAACTTTTACTGTGCCATAGTCTGTTCTTATCAAATTACAGTATTGCTTTGTACTGTTGTAACTATATCTTATAATTATGTTTTTTGTTAGTTAAGTCGGTTTGTCATGTGTTTTCGTGATATAATTCTGGAAAAACACTTTATAATTTCTTAATGCATGCATTACTAAATGACAATAAAAGGGGACTGCGTGTCCTCATAATCATAATCATAATAAGTCACATGTATCCGTATCACAATGGAATAAAGAGAATTACAGAAGCATGAGAGAGGAGCTTGCCCAGGTGGATTGGATGAGGATACTGGCAGAGTCGATGGCAGAGCAGAGATGTCTGAAGTTTCTGGGAATAGCTGGCAAAATGCAGGGTACACGTGTCCCACAGAAGGAGTTCTCAAATGGCAGGGGTAGGCAACTGTGGCTGTCAAGGGAAGTTAAGGACTGCATAAAAGCCAAGGGAAGGGCATATAAGGTAGCAAAAGTGAGTGGGAAGTTGGATGATTGGGAAGCTTTTAAAATCCAACAATAGGCAACTAAGAAAGCTATAAGAAGGGAAAAGATGAAATCTGAGGGCAAACTAGCCAACAACATAAAGCAGGATACTAAAAGTTTTTTCAATTATATAAAGAGTAAAAAGAAGGTGAGAGTTGATATTGGACCATGGGAAAATGATGCTGGAGAGGCAGTAATGAGGAACAAAGCAATGGCAGATGAACTTAATGATGCCCGTGAGTGTCAGGGAGCAGGAATGACCGCCATTGCTATTACAAAGGAAAAAGTGTTAGGCAAATTCAAAGGTCTTAAGCTGGATAAGTCACCTGGACCAGATGGACTACATCCCAGAGTCCTGAGAGAGGTTGCTGAAGAGATAACAAATGCAACTATCATGATCTTTCAAGAATCAGATGATTCTGGCACGGTCATGGAGGACTTGGAGATTCTCTAAGAAGGGAGGAAGACAAAAGAAAATAAATAGGCCAGTTAGTCTAACCACACTGTTTGGTAGAGTGTTGGAGTCTATTTTTAACGATGAGGATTTAGGGTACTTGGAGACTAATGATAAAATAAATCAAATTCAGCATGGTTTCTGTGAAGGGAAATCTTGCCTGACAAATGTGTTAGAGTTCTTTAAGGAAATAACAAGCAGGGTGGACAAAGGAGAGGCAATGGATGTCATTTACTTAGATTTTCAGAAGGTATTTGTTAAGATGCCACACACGAGGCTGCATTACAAGATAAAATCCTATGAGGGGTCAGTATTCAGATCGCTACTTTTCACATTGTTTGTCAATGATTTAGATAATGGAACTGATGGCTTTGTGGTAAAATTTGCAGATGATACAAAAATAGGTGGAGTGGTAGGTAATACTGAGGAAGCAATGCGATTGCAGTAGGACTTAGACGGTTTGGAAGAATGGGCAACAAACTGGAACTTGGAATACAGTTTTGGGAAATGTATGATAATGCATTTTAGTAAAAGGAACAATAGTGCGAACTATTACCTAAATGGAGAGAAGGTTTAAACATCAGAGGGACTTAGCAGTCCTCATGCAAACTCCCAGAAGGTTAATTTACAGGTAGAGTCTGTGGTAAAGAAGGCAAATATATTGTTGGCAATTATTTCAAGGGGAATAGAATATAAATGCAAAGAGATACCGCTGAGTCTTCATAAGACACTAGTCATGCCGCACTTGGAATATTGTCAGCAGTTTTGGGACCCATAGCTCAGAAAGGATGTGTTGTCAATGGAGAGAGTCCAGAGGACCTTCACAAGGGTGATTCTAGAAACTAAGGGGCTAACATATGAGGAGCCTTTGGCAGTTTTGGGCCTGTATTCACTGGAATTTAGAAGAATGCGTGAGGATCTCATTGAGACCTACCAAATGTTGAAATGACTAGTTAGGGTGGATGTGGAGAGGATGTTTCCCGTGATGGGGGTATCCAGAACTAGAGGGCACAGCTTCAAAATTGAGGGGTGACCTTATAGAAGAGTGGTAAGGAGGAATTTTTCTAGCCAGAGAATAGTTAATCTGTGGAATGCTCTGCTACAGACCGTGGTGGAGGCCAAGTCCATGGGTATGTTTAAAAAGGAAGTTGATAGTTGTTTGATCGGTCAGGCACCAAAGGATGTGGCGAGAAAGTGGGCTGAGTGGGATCTGGGATCAGCTATGATTGAATGATGAAGCAGATTCAATGGGCTGTATGGCCTAATTCTGCTTCTATGTGTTATGGTCATATGATCTTATGTTACTCTAGTTATCATTGGTTCACTTCCAGTCATGATGGAGCCATGCTGGGATGCCTATAATGCCATGGTTCAGACTTACTTGTTTTGTGGATTCATAGTGACGGTTTTCAGAACAGCACATGGACTTAGTGTTCAGCTGAGGGTTTAGGGACAGGAATTTAAGAGAGTTAGAGGTCAGAGGCAGTAAGAGAATGGTTAGGAGCAGGTGCTGGTGTTCAGAGTCCAGGTCAGAGCAGTATGTAGTAAAAGTTCAGTGGTCCCAGAGGTCAAGTTAGCTGACCCTGCAGAGACCAGCAATCACTAGCTCGTAATGGTCCCCAGCAATCCACATGAGTGGGAGTCATGAAAGTTGACTACCCCCCAGGTCAATGGGGGGAATGTACAAATCTGGATGTCAAGGCTCGAAGGTCAAACCCATTATCAGTGAGTCCTGGAGTTGAGGCCCAAAGGTCAAATGATGATACGTAGGGTTTGGCAACGTCTGAAGGGCAAAGCTGAATGTCTAAGTCCAGAGGTAAAAGCCTGAAAGTTGAAGACCAAAGTTGTCAAGTTCAACATTAGAGCCTGGAAGATGAAGCCCTTGATGGATTTGGCTGGAGATCGGGGGGCTCAATGTCTGCACGTACATGAGTCTGGGCCAGGAACTGGGGGTTGGAGGCTAGATATCTGCGAATCTGAGGATATCAGGACTTGAAATCTGGAGTCGGCCTGACCCGGGGTTGGAGCTGTGTGAGTGGGTCAGTGGGTGGGAAGGTAGGAAAGGGACTTGTTTTGCTGTTGTTGTTGTCTCTATTTTGCTATTCTGATTGTTGCCTCTGCTTGTGTTGCTCTGCTGAACATTGTGGGCATGCTACACTGGTGTTAGGATATGTGGTGATTTTTGCAGACTGCCCCAGCACATACTTGGGTGAGTTGGTTATTAACACAAACAATGCATTTCATTGTATATTTTAATATAAATGTGATAAACAAATTTGAATCTGAATCTGAATTGAATCTATTGAGGACCTTGAGTTTTGTGTTCTGTTCTGATCGGCATGAATTGAAGTGAAATGAGATCAAACTTTAAATCTTCACACTATAGATAAAATGTGAGGTCTGTGCAGGTTCAATACTTTCTGAGAATCCTGAATACATTCCTGATGCTGTTGATTATTATAAGATTTGGTGAATTGTAAAAACTTCACATTAACAACGTCAGCATGATATTGCAGGTGTTTTGGGTTTAACTTCTGGATTGTACGAACTGAGAAAATTCCAAATGCAGATTTAAAATTTTGCAATCATGGAAATGTTATAAATTTCAATGAAACTCACAGAAATGCTATAAAAGCACATTTTAAGATTATTGATTCATGGGATACGTTCATGGGATAGATACATGAACTTCAAGAGCAATGTGTAGTCTGAAATTATCCGAAGATAGGTTGATTATTATCCAATGACCCTTGACCACTGAAGATCGAGCTTCAAGGCTGGATTCAGTGTTGAGTTTTGAATGACTAGTCAGGAGGTTGAAAAATACTTGTCCTGTGAATTTGAATAGTACGCAAGGCCTTTCCACCTATATCCTTCTGACCCTTTCTCGCTGCACTTGATTACATCTCTACAGTTAATAGAGTCTTTGGTCTTGTGGAGAATCCTTTCACCCTCCAACATGGTGACTTCAAAAAAAGTGTCAGATTGCAATGATGTAACTCTTTTTGTTTGAAGCCATGCTTGGCATCTTCAATATCTCCCTCTCTATCAAAGTAATCATATGTTGCATCCTTAATGATTGCCTCAAGCATTTTTCCTGCTGATAATGTCAAATTATGGTAACCGGGGCCAACTTTGTCACGTTTATAAATATATGGACTGCATTAGCCTCCTCTCAGCCCTTGGGAATATCTCGTAATGCAGTGAATTATGAAAAATACATGCAATAGGCTCACACAGGATGTGTCCCATTTCCTCATGAACCTTAGGTTGTATATCGTTTGTCCAGGCTGCTTTGATCTATTTTCAGATTCTAAATTAATAATATGTTCATCACTTTTAACATCATTTGTTTAGCATTAATACTGTCATTAGTTTCTCATTATCAGGCATCAGCCTCACAAATAAAGACTGATGTAAAATGTTCATTTAATATGTCTGCAATACCCAAAGAGATATTCTCAGCTTTTCCTTGAACAAAGACTTTTGAGGTTTACAGAATCTTCCATCATTTCCACAACCTTGGGTTTATTTCTGACCTTGAGAAATATCAGACCTTAGATCTTCACCATCACTAAAACTGTCAATCCCAACTCTAAAATTCCCTCACTGCATTCAGAGGGTTTCTGATCAGTGCAGAAACCCTCACCCATGCCTTTGCTATTCTGCGCATGAGATAGGTGCACATATAACCATGCTTATGAAAGTATGGCTAAGCATATCTCCAATATCATCTACAAATTTGTTGAAGATGGCACTGTTGTTGTTGTCAGGGTCACATTTACATGTTTGTCACATTTTTTTCAAGTACTATGCAAAAAGCAAATTTTTAGGCTTTAATACCATGTGTATCCATGTCCATAATAAGGAGCTCATATCCATGTCAACGACAGGGAACTTGAAATTGAGTCTTACATGCTACGAATATGGATCAATGATTAAAGGAATTAAGTAAATTTCTAGGAGGTACCAACCTGGAAGTAGTCAAGATAGGGAGCTGGTAACAATCATGACATTGAATTTCATCCAATTTTGAAGTCAAGAGTTTGGAACTTGTCTCCTCAGCAACCATTTCTCATTGGTTTCAGAATAATTGCATAGTATGCTTCTGTCACAAAGCAGTGGGAGATCACCTCTTGCTTATCATCTGCATGAAGGCTTCCAAAATAACATCGGAATGAGATGAGAGAAGGCATGGGATGGGGGAGCTGCGGGAACTGGAGTCCTTACAAATCGTTTGCAGTTGGCAAACATCCTCTCTGTCAAAGAATCTAAGTAGCGACTGAGTAACATCAAAGATGCTTTTAATATTTTTCTCTTCCAAATGTTTATCCACTGCCCTTTAAAGAGCTCGGTAATCCACCAAACGGATGTGAGATATGAGTTGTGCAGGTGGTGCTATCTGTTTGCTGAAAGTTTTGAAGAGATCCTGGACTAGATTTCAATTTGAGCCTGGAACATAGTAACAAAGAAGCACAAAAAAGAGGAGAAGGAGTAGGTAATTCAGCCTTATTCTGCATGATCACAACATCAGTCACAATACCATGTGCCCTTACCCGGCAATGCCTTTTCCATCAAGAAATGTGTCTACATTCTTCTCAAATATATTTAGTGACTTGGCCTCCACAACCCTCTTGTGGCAGAGAATTCCACCGTTCACCATCTTCTTAGTGAAGAAACTTCTCAAGTCATTCCCAAGTCTCTTGTCCTGTAGCCACGTGAACTCACAAGATTTTGATGTTTATTTGTTTTATCTCAGTGGAAAGATGACAACAGAACAAAGGTGAACATACTTGTAAAGTGCCTTCCTAAACACAGCAACGTTGTCAAAGCATGAAAAGCTAAGTTATGAGAATGACTGAGAAAGAAAATGGAGTAAGACTAAACAGTCTGCAGATACTGCAGGAGAAGAACTCAGTGGACACAGCTGGGTGATTCCCTGAGCTACTGTCCAGACCAGACCATATGGCAGAACACCTCATTGCCAGATCTCATCATCAGGCACCATGACCTCGCCTGGCTAGCAGTGAGAGAGGAATTCCCAGTCAAATCCTTCCTCCATGACCATTACACCCACCCCATGGTGCCTGTAGTGAGAATGAGACAGTTGCCCACCTCTTTGCAGAGGGTGGAGGAAGATACAAGGGCCTGTGTCATGGTTCATCCAGAGAAGCTGTGTGATGAAGGACTGTCTGATCTGTGGACTGTTTCCAGGCTCACACATGGTGAAGGTCACCAAGTGCTGCTGACAGATCATTAACTTGTTGAAAGACACCCTTTGGTCTGCCCGAATCTTGTTGGTATTCCATCATATTGAGATATCCATAGATTAATGCTACCATCTGGCTCACTCCAAGCTGCAGGAGTGCATGCTGAAGGATGCACTGAAACTTGGTGCACCCACCATTTTGCCTCAGTGGAGAATGACCACAGTGTAGGGTTCTTCCGCTACTGGAGAAGGAGTGGGTGGGTATGTGAGAAAGTTCCTCAATTATTGTAGTGGTATTCCACTCAAGGGAGCCTCATAAGCCAGGCCACCTAACAGTAGTAGTGAGGTCGGGGATGGTATTAAATAGGAAATTAGAAATGTGTGCAATAAAGGAACATCAGTTATAATGGGTGATTTCAATCTACATGTAGATTGGGTGAACCAAATTGGTAAAGGTGCTGAGGAAGAGGATTTCTTGGAATGTATGCGGGATGGTTTTTTGAACCAACATGTCGAGGAACCAACTAGAGAGCAGGCTATTCTAGACTGGGTTTTGAGCAATGAGGAAGGGTTAATTAGCAATCTTGTCGTGAGAGGCCCCTTGGGTAAGAGTGACCATAATATGGTGGAATTCTTCCTTAAGATGGAGAGTGACATAGTTAATTCAGAAACAAAGGTTCTGAACTTAAAGAAGGGTAACTTTGAAGGTATGAGACGTGAAGTAGCTAAGATAGACTGGCAAATGACACTTAAAGGATTGACGGTGGATATGCAATGGCAAGCATTTAAAGATTGCATGGATGAACTACAATAATTGTTCATCCCAGTTTGGCAAAAGAATAAATCAAGGAAGGTAGTGCACCCGTGGCTGACAAGAGAAATTAGGGATAGTATCAATTCCAAAGAAGAAGCATACAAATTAGCCAGAAAAAGTGGCTCACCTGAGGACTGGGAGAAATTCAGAGTTCAGCAGAGGAGGACAAAGGGCTTAATTAGGAAGGGGAAAAAAAGATTATGAGAGAAAACTGGCAGGGAACATAAAAACTGACTGTAAAAGCTTTTATAGATATGTAAAAAGGAAAAGACTGGTAAAGACAAATGTAGGTCCCCTACAGACAGAAACAGGTGAATTGATTATGGGGAGCAAGGACATGGCAGACCAATTGAATAATTACTTTGGTTCTGTCTTCACTAAGGAGGACATAAATAATCTTCCAGAAATAGTAGGGGACAGAGGGTCCAGTGAGATGGAGGAACTGAGCGAAATACATGTTAGTAGGGAAGTGGTGTTAGGTAAATTGAAGGGATTAAAGGCAGATAAATCCCCAGGGCCAGATGGTCTGCATCCCAGAGGGCTTAAGGAAGTAGCCCAAGAAATAGTGGATGCATTAGTGATAATTTTTCAAAACTCGTTAGATTCTGGACTAGTTCCTGAGGATTGGAGGGTGGCTAATGTAACCCCACTTTTTAAAAAAGGAGGGAGAGAGAAACCGGGGAATTATAGACTGGTTAGCCTAACGTTGGTGGTGGGGAAACTGCTGGAGTCAGTTATGAAAGATGTGATAACAGCACATTTGGAAAGTGGTGAAATCATCAGACAAAGTCAGCATGGATTTGTGAAAGGAAAATCATGTCTGACGAATCTCATGGAATTTTTTGAGGATGTAACTAGTAGAGTGGATAGGGGAGAACCAGTGGATGTGGTATATTTGGATTTTCAAAAGGCTTTTGACAAGGTCCCGCACAGGAGATTAGTGTGCTAACTTAATGCACATGGTATTGGGGGTAAGGTATTGATGTGGATAGAGAATTGGTTAGCAGACAGGAAGCAAAGAGTGGGAATAAACGGGACCTTTTCAGAATGGCAGGCAGTGACTAGTGGGGTACCACAAGGCTCAGTGCTGGGACCCCAGTTGTTTACAATATATATTAGTGACTTGGATGAGGGAATTAAATGCAGCATCTCCAAGTTTGCGGATGACACGAAGCTGGGCGGCAGTGTTAGCTGTGAGGAGGATGCTAAGAGGATGCAGGGTGACTTGGATAGGTTGGGTGAGTGGGCAAATTCATGGCAGATGCAATTTAATGTGGATAAATGTGAAGTTATCCACTTTGGTGGCAAAAATAGAAAAACAGATTATTATCTGAATTGTGGTCGATTAGGAAAAGGGGAGGTGCAACGAGACCTGGGTGTCATTATACACCAGTCATTGAAAGTGGGCATGCAGGTACAGCAGGCGGTGAAAAAGGCGAATGGTATGCTGGCATCTATAGCGAGAGGATTCGAGTACAGGAGCAGGGAGGTACTACTGCAGTTGTACAAGGCCTTGGTGAGACCACACCTGGAGTATTGTGTGCAGTTTTGGTCCCCTAATCTGAGGAAAGACATCCTTGCCATAGAGGGAGTACAAAGAAGGTTCACCAGATTGATTCCTGGGATGGCAGGACTTTCATATGAAGAAAGACTGGATGAACCAGGCTTGTACTCGTTGGAATTTAGAAGATTGAGGAGGGATCTGATTGAAATGTATAAAATCCTAAAGGGATTGGACAGGCTAGATGCAGGAAGATTGTTCCCGATGTTGTGGAAGTCCAGAACGAGGGGTCACAGTTTGAGGATAAAGGCGAAGCCTTTTACGACTGAGATTGGGAAAAACTTCTTCACACAGAGAATGGTGAATCTGTGGAATTCTCTGCCACAGGAAACAGTTGAGGCCAGTTCATTGGCTATATTTAAGAGGGAGTTAGATATGGCCCTTGTGGTTACGGGGATCAGAGGGTATGGAGGGAAGGCTGGTGCAGGGTTCTGAGTTGGATGATCAGCCATGATCATACTGAATGGCGGTGCAGGCTCGAAGGGCCTAATGGCCTACTCCTGCACCTATTTTCAATGTTTCTATGTTTCTATGAGTACCAACAGTCTCACTAGTTTTAAGACCATAAGACCATAAGACAAAGGAGCAGAAGTCGGCCATTCGGCCCATCAAGTCTGCTCTGCCATTTTATCATTAGATGATCCAGTCTCCCATTTAGTCCCACTCCCCCGCCTTCTCACCATAACCTTTGATGCCCTGGCTACTCAGATACCTATCAATCTCTGCCTTAAATTCACCCAATGACTTGGCCTCCACTGCTGCCTGTGGCAACAAATTCCACAGATTCACCACCCTCAGGCTAAAAAAAATTCTTCACATCTCTGTTCTGAATGGGTGCCCTTCAATCCTTAAGTCATGCCCTCTCGTATTAGACTCCCCCACCATGGGAAACAATTTTACCACATCCACTCTGTCCATGCTTTTCAACATTCGAAATGTTTCTATGAGGTCCCCCCTCATTCTTCTAAACTCCAAGGAGTACAGTTCAAGAGCAGACAAACGTTCCTCATATGTTAACCCTCTCATTCCCGGAATCATTCTAGTGAATCTTCTCAGAACCCTCTCCAACATCAGCACATCCTTTCTTAAATAAGGAGCCCAAAACTGCACACAGTACTCCAAGTGAGGTCTTACCAGTTTCTTATAGAGCCTCAACATCACATCCCTGCTCCTATACTCTATTCCTCCAGAAATGAATGCCAACATTGCATTCACCTTCTTCACCACCGACTCAACCTGGAGGTTAACCTTAAGGGTATCCTGCATGAGGACTCCCAAGTCCCATTGCATCTCAGAACTTTGAATTCTCTCCCCATTTAAATAATAGTCTGCCCATTTATTTCTTCTGCCAAAGTGCATAACCATACACTTTCCAACATTATATTTCATTTGCCACTTCTTTGCCCATTTTCCCAATCCATCCAAGTTTCTCTGCAGACCCTCTGTTTCTACAGCGCTACCGGCCCCTCCACCTATCTTCATATCAAGTGCAAACTTAGCCACAAAGCCATCTATTCCATAATGCAAATTGTTGATGTACAACGTAAAAACAAGAAGCCCCAACACGGAACCCTGTAGAACACCACTGGTAACCAGCAGCCAAACAGAATAGGATCCCTTTATTCCCACTCTCTGTTTCCTGCCAATCAGCCAACGCCCTATCCACGTATGTAACTTTCCCGTAATTCCATGGGCTCTTATCTTGTTTAGCAGCCTCATGTGTGGCACCTGTCAAAGGCCTCCTGAAAATCCAAATATACATCCACTGCATCTCTCTTGTCTAGCCTACTTGTAATTTCCTCAAAATGTTGCAATAGGTTTGTTAGGCAGGATTTTCCTTTAAGGAAACCATGCTGAGTTCTGCCTATCTTGTCATATGCCTCCAGGTACTCCGTAGCCTCATCCTTGACATTCGACTCCAACAACTTCCTAACCACCGATGTCAAGCTAACAGGTCTATAATTTCCTTTTTGCTTTCATGCCCCCTTCTTAAATAGCGGAGTGACATTTGCAATTTTCCAGTCCTCCGGAACCATGCCAGAATCTATTGACTTTAGAAAGATCATTGCTAATGTCTCCGCAATCTTCATGGCTACTTCCTTCAGAACACAAGGGTGCATTCCATCTGGTCTGGGAGATGTATCTACCCTTAGACTATTCAGCTGCCTGAGTAATTTCTCTGTCGTAATTGTGTCTGCGCACACCTCTCTTCCCTGGCACCCTTGAGTGTCTGGTATACTGCTGATGTCTTCCTCAGTGAAGACTGATGCAAAATACTCGTTCAGTTCCTCCGCCATCTCCTTATCTCCCATTACAATTTCTCCAGCATCATTTTCTGTCGGTCCTATATCTACTCTCACCTGTCTTTTACCCTTCATACTTGGAAAAAGCTTCTAGTATTCTCTTTGATATTATTTGCTAGCTTCCTTTCATAGTTCATCCTTTTCCTCTTAATGACCTTCTTAGTCTCCTTTTGTAAGCTTTTAAAAACTTCCCTGTCTTCCCACTAATTTTTGCTTCCTTGTATGCCCTCTCCTTAGCTTAAATTTGGCTTTGAGTTCTCTTGTCAGCCATGGTTGCAACCTTTTTCCATTTGAAGATTTCTTCTTTTTTGGAATATATCTGTCTTGAACCTTCCTCACTTCTCTCATAAACTCCAGCCACTGCTGCTCTGCCGTCCTTCCCGCTAGTGTCCCTTTCCAGTCAACTTTGGCCAGTTCCTCTCTCATGCCACTGTAATTTCCTTTACTCCACTGAAATACCAACACATTAGATTTCAGCTTCTCTTTCTCAAATTTCACAGTGAACTCAATCATGTTATCATCACTGTCTCCTAAGAGTTCCTTCACCTCAATCTCTCTAATCACCTCTGGTTCATTACACAATACCCAATCTAGTACAGCCGACCCCCTAGTGGGCTCAACAACAAGCTGTTCTAAAAGGCCATCTCATAGACATTCTACAAATTCTCTCTCGAGATCCAGTGCCGACTTGATTTTCCCAATCCACTCGCAAGTTAAAATCCCCCACAATTATCGTAACACTGCCCTTCTTTCAAGCCTTCTCTATTTCCTGTTGTAATTTGTAGTCCACATCACTGCAGCTGTTAGGAGGCCTGTATATAACTGCCATCAGGGTCCTTTTACCCCTGCTATTTCTTATTTCAACCCATAAAGATTCTGCACCTTCCGATCTTATGTCACCCCTTTCTAATGATTTAATATCATTTCTTACCAATAAAGTCATGCCACCCCCTCTGCCTACCTGCCTATCCTTCTGATACACCCTGTATCCTTGGACGTTCAGCTCCCAGAGACATGCATCCTTTAGCCATATATTACAAGGATTGTAATAGAGCAGTTTTGAAAGCATTAACTATGAATATAAGAATGAAAAGACATTTCTATTTATTCTTGTAAATATGCTTTATTTTGAATAAAGTTTTTGATATTTATAAAAAAGACTAAATGAATGAATCAGAAAAAATTGCAGACATGGAGAATCTGAAATTAAATCAAAAAAAATAGTGGAAACCCTCAGCAACTCAGGCAGCATCTACAGAGAGATGAACAGTTCTCTTTTCACTTTGGGGATTCAAGGCAGCAGTTACTGGGATCCAAAGCAACAGAGAAAGTGCTGGAGGGACTTAGCAGATCAGGCAACATAACTCTTCACTTTGAGGAGTCTTGAGCAGAGCTAAGTGGATATTTGTTTATCTGATAAGCTTAGGAGAGACAATGGTGCCTAACGGGGACTCCTTTGCTTGCATCTTCGGAAACAGCTCTATTTCTATCTTGAAGGCCCTGACCTGGAGTTACATGCTGACTTCAGTTCTTTGCGAGAATGGGACCTGTTCTCGGGATCTCACGACTGGCCTTTATTTGATATGCCAAGGGTGCGGTCTAGAAGAATAGCTCCCCTTCGGAGATTTGGGATTTCATGGCTCAGGAGGCAGGTAGACTCGAGGCCAGTGCCTCTGCAGGAAATCGGTGCATTGTTGGAGACAGAAGATCTCTGGCTGTGTGCCCAGAGACCCGAGTTCTTTGGGCACAGAGCTCAGAAAAAGTCGATGCGATGGACTTCTAATATTGTAAATCAGTGAGTTGTTTGTTATGTCTCCCCTCTTGCTGTGAAATGGAGACATCTCTTTTTCACTTATTAGGGAGCGAGGGAGCCTGTGGTATGTTGAATGCCGGGTAAATGAATAGTCTTTTGGGGTAACTGCAAATCTGTGTCTTTATTGATGCTTTGCTGCATGCTTGAGTGCTCGGTGGGGAGGTGCCAATGCTTTTTATTTGCTGGTAGACGAGGAAGGATCATTGGTTTGCTGCTGCTTATGTTTGGGAGGGGGGAGCTGGGAGGGGGCTTTGGAGTCCTAACATTTAACTGTCATTCAATCTTTGGGGCACCCCTCTATTTTCATAGATGCTTGTGAAGAAAAAGTATTTCAGAATGTATATTGTATACATTTCTCTGACATTAACTGCACCCTTGAAACCTTTGAAATGCACTCTAAATTTGTGACATACTCTATGATTGATTGATTGCTCTTTATCCACTATGTGCTAATTTCTAACGTGAGAGGACAGAGTTACTAAAAGAGAGTAGCCGACAATGGTAGGTGGTCTCATCAGTGTATTTGCTGGCATTTCACACACTCGTAGGGGCAATAACAGACTGGGTGGATTCCAGGGCCATTAGTTGCAGCAGGTAACATCACTGACTGTATAAATTGGACAGACCTTTCAGCCCAAGTAGTACATGATACCCGATTTCCATTCCTCCATGTATTTATTCGATCACTTTTTAAATGATACTATTATACCTGCCTCAACCACTTCCTCTGGCATCTCTTCTGGTATACTCACCATCCTCTGCATGAAAAATGTTGCCTTTCAGGTTCCTTTTCAATGTTTTCCCTTCTTGCCCTAAACCTATGCCCCCTAGATTTGGAGTCCCCTACTCTGGCGAAAAGACTGTTACTATCCACCTTATCTATGCCTCTAATAATTTTTAACAATTTTATAAGGTCACCCCTTCCTTCTCCTATGCTCCAAGGAACAAAGACCTATCTTGACTAACCTAACTAACCTATTATACACAACATATATCATAACCTCTTCTTATTATTTTCCATCCAGCAGCAAGTTTGATCAAACTATACTGAAGAGCCTTCATGTTGTGTATCTGAAATTCACCATCTTTACCTTTCACTTCATCTCCTGTCATTTGTGAGTTGATGAAGCGACTACATATTGAAACTCCACTTTGAAA
This sequence comes from Mobula birostris, assembly GCF_030028105.1. Taxonomy (NCBI): domain Eukaryota; kingdom Metazoa; phylum Chordata; class Chondrichthyes; order Myliobatiformes; family Myliobatidae; genus Mobula; species Mobula birostris. The sequence goes on along the minus strand of NC_092374.1, from coordinate 44,033,197 downwards.
ATGTGATCGAAAAGTTCCAGTTCACACAGTGAGACTAATTATGAACTGTGAAGCCTCTCACTAAGGCAAAAAAATGCCTATACTCAGCCAATTGTCTGTAATATTTATTAAGCATAAAGCTATCCGAATTGTGCTGACCAGCATGCATGCACCATAAATGTAAGAAGGCAATAGCGCACTAGGGTGTTGTAAATTGTTTTAGAGGATTCTTTTGTAATGAGCACTGTGTGCTAGAAACAATGTGTGTGCAAAGAATAGCACTGTAATCTTCTCCTCGTTATATAGGTCAGAGATTTTTACCTAGAGGCTAGACTGAAAACCCTGCAGATTGTGCATAACATGCACTTAGAGCGTACAAAAGTGTTGCTGGCATCAACTGCATCACTTCATCAGCACACATTAAAAATCCTAGCTCACGTAACTCTTGAATGTTTTATGTCTATAAAGCCACTCTCTGCCCCAAGAAATACACTGATAAGGTTTCTGTTGTCCAATTTACCTGCAACGCACACAAATTGTTAATGTTTCTTTCCTCTGCAGAGTGGATATTTACATGCAATATTAATAAGAAAGGACTTTTTTATCTTCCCATTCTCTTTGTTTTCCTCAAGCAGCCTTTGCCTCTGAATTATCTTGGGGCTATCCCAGTTGTTATTTTGAGAAGTTTCCAAAGAGATTTGTGAAAAGTAGAACTTCTGTTCATCCTTTTTGAAGGCAAATCACATTTCAGGATGGGAACAGCATCATAAAGAAAAGTGAGCAAGTCAGTATTTTACAGGGACTGAGTTTCTTACAATGATGAACTTCAGTACATCTCCTATCGCTCCACTGGATTAGGAATTCTCACTTCTGAGCAGAGATGTAGGGGATGTAACATTATTACAGCATCTTAAGGATGTTGTGATGACGTTATATCAGCTATTCCTCTGTCTTTGACTAGAGTCAAGCACAGTGCTGACACAACCATAGAGGTAACAGCTCAAGTAATGTCAAGGCCAGGGTTAATGCTGGTAGATGACATCTTTATTGGTCAATCAAACACTTTCCTATGTATGAGTGCATCTTCCGCAGATACAACCATTGTACACAGGTATGAGCAAGATGCCTGTCTACCTTCCTCCACCTAAATCCAACCGTCTTTATCTTAAGCTTAATCAAATCTGGACATTTCCTGTGATCTGTGAGTAAGTATTGCATATGTAAATCAATGCTCTTTCTTGTAAGTTTGTAATTGATTCAAATTTTTTTCTAAGATAGTAGTGAAAATATTCATCCCCCCCCCATGTGGTGTCATCTATTACCAACACAGAAGTGAATTTTGTTTAGAAGTTCAAAGTTCAAAGTAAATTTATTATCAAAGTGCATATATGTCACGACATACAACCCTGAGATTCATTTCCTGTGAGCATACTCAATAAATTCATAATAGAATAATAATTATAATAGAATCAATGAAAGACCACACCAACTTGTGTGTTCAAACAGTGTGTAAAAGATAATAAACTTTGCAAGTACAAAAAGAAAGAAATAATAATAATAAATAAATAGACAACAAATATCGAGAACATGAGATGAGGTGTCCTTGAAAGTGATTACATAGGTTTTGGGAACATTTCGAGGATGGGGTAAGGGAAGTTGGGTGAAGTTATCCCCTTTGGAAAAAATGTACCATGCAGGAACATTCAAGCTATAAACAGAAAACTATAGATACATGCAACAGGACAGGCAGCACCTGTGGATATGATGCAAGGTTTTTACCTGAAACATCAATGAATCCTCCTCCATGCCACTAACTTCCACAGATGCTGCTTGACCTGCTGAGTTAATGTAGAAGATTGCTTGTTGCTCTAGGTTCCAGCATCTGTGGTCTCTTGTTTCTATCTGTAAAGATATGGATGATTTGTTGTATCAACAGTATTCTCTCATGTATGAATATAATGCATTGTCAGGTTTGATTTGGCAATTAAACAATCCACAAACTTTACTGTAGTATACCGGTGAGCTCCAAAAAAAATAAATGCATAGAATAGATTGAAGAATGCAGAATACTTATTCTCTGCCATCCTCACCACTGGCTTCACAACAGCAGGTACAACAATTGTGGTGCTTTCTAAAAGACTTCCCAAACATATTCACTCATTTGGAACATAACTGAATAGTAATCAGTCTATTAAGTTTTAGAACCACAATTGGTGAGAGGGGGAAAGTTCAAAGGAGATGTGCAGAGCATTTTTTACATACAGAGTTGTGGAATATACTGCAGGGGGGTTGGTGGAGCCAGATATGATAGGAGTGTTCAAGAAATGCTTAGGTAAACACATAAATATACAGAGACTGGAGGGGTATGGACCATCTGCAGTTGGAAGGCATTAGTTCATTTGTGTGTCATTATCATCGTTAGGTTTCTTGTCATAGCTGCGGGGGGCAGGGGGTGGATGTTTTGGTAGTGGAGATAAGCTCTCACTGCATGCGTCTCCAATAGCCTCTCTGTCCTGCTCCTGGCCTTCATGTGTGGTTTAGCTACTAATCCTGGCGGAGCCATTTCTGCTGACAGGAGGAGGGGCAAAGGTGTTTTATCGGCGCTTTAAAACCAGTTGCTTAAGACAAATGGGGCTCATCAGCCAAAGTTGGCAGCTTATCTAGGAGAAAAAAAAACTCTAAGAGAAAGATCTCAAATCTCAGAGAAAGGTTTGGGAGTAAGCCCCCAGGAACTCTAAAAAATTAGGACTCTTACCGGAGTCCTAATGTAGTCCTATGTTGAGATTAATGTTGACTATCAACTCCTGTGACACCGCTGGTGCCAAAACATATTGGTCTGTCCTGTCCCTTTGGATTTATCACTGCATGGAGAGGGGGAGCCTGCTGCATGGGCAATAGCTTGCTCTCCATATTGTACTGCCCTGGCTTGCATATTGACATCGACAGCTAGGATGCAATATCCATGTTAAACCCCGAATAACAAAGGGCTTTCTCCAGCTTCAGTAGTACAGCACAGGCAGTATGGACCAGGGTTATGCTCTGTTTTGTATGTTCTATGTAGCAGAGTACCATTGATAGCTAATGCAATAAGCTGACTTGAGTACAGCATGTTACACATAAAAATCCAATTTTTTTTGTGCAACACACAGAATTCTGGAAGCTCAGCTGGTCAGGTAGCAGGGAAATGAACAGTCAATATGATTGGCCTGAAAAATCAATTATTAATTTCCTTCCAATAGATGCTGCCTGACCTGCTGAACTCTCCCAGCATTTTGAGTGTATTGCTCAATTTTTCCAACACCTGGAGAATCTCTTGTGTTTAATGTTGGTGTTACACAATGGAAATAGAATATGGTAGTTTGGAATCAATAATAAATTCTACTCACTGTAAAAATGTGCCAACTCAACAGAGGAGTACATGCCTTGGCATGCCAAGAACACTAAATATGAATAAATAATTGCTTTTATTGTGCCAGGTTTCTATTTAAACGTATCTGTGGGCAATGGTTATCTATATTGTCAGTGCAACTGCATAAAATCTGTTACTGCAGAGTATAGGCAAGTTTTTAATAAATTGGCATTTGATTCCAAATGACCAGAAAAATTAACTGCCCCAACACATTTTTATAATTATTAGAAATTTAATTGGCAGAGGCTGCAATCTCTGCAATTTGAGTGCAAGCATTATTATCGGAGCTGTGATTTTGCATTGCTTGCACAACTGTAGGCATTCATATTCTTTCCTATACTGCCGTTAACCATTTAACTATTTTGCCTATTGACATGGAAATTTTTTGTTCAAATATTCTCATTAGGTGGATATTGTAGATATTCTGCATATATCCAAAAGTTGCTAAAGCCAAATAGACAAATCCATCTCATAGAAGTTAATTTACATTTCAGTCTAAACAGATACAGATCTCTTTAGATCTGAGCCCATTGATTGTCTATTGCAGGAAGTGACACACTCATACCTTTTTCAGGAGAACTGCCCATCCACTGTCTTTGTGGAGAATATGACAATTTGTTGATGTTAAGTAGGTTTTGCACCAATGCATACAACTTCTTCATTCACTAATGATTCATCTGCGGCACTGGCTCAGGATAGAACATAAAAGCAATTAACATTTCCAAGCATCAAACAAGTTGCTGAAAAAACTAGCTGGGCTGCGCAGTGTAGTTAGTGTAATGCTAGTACAGTACCAGTGTCCCGGGTTCAATTCCTGCCCCTGTCTGTAAGGAATTCTCCCCAATACCGCGTGGGTTTCTGCTGGCTGCTCCAGTTTTAGAACATAGAACATAGAAGACCTACAGCATAATACAGGCCCCTTGGTCCACAATGCTGTGCTGAACATGCCCTTACCTTAGAAATTACCTAGGGTTACCCATAGCCCTCTATTTTTCTAAGCACCATGTACCTATGCTTTCTTCCACATTCTAAAGGCATACAGGTTAATTGGGCACAAGGGTATAACTGGGCACATGGGTATAACTGGGCATATGGGTATAATTGGGCACAAGGGTATAACAGGGCACATGGGTATAACTGGGCTCAAGGGTATAACTGGGCACATGGGTATAATTGGGCACAAGGGTATAACTGGGCGGTGTGGGCTCATTGGGCTGGAAGGGCCTGTTACCATGCTGTATCTCAAAAGAAAATAAAGGAAAGGTCAGACAGCATCTGTGGAGGTAAATGTACAGTCAACGGATGCTTCATATGGACAGGGGCAATGGGAACAGGTGCACTGGGGACCCCAGCCTGGAAACAGGAAAGCTTGTTATCCTTAGCGGACACCAGGAAAATGAAGAATCATTGGAAGTGTGGGTCTGGCAAAGGATGGATTAGAAGACTGCGGCATGTTTCGGGCAAGGAAGAAAAGGCGAAAGGTTCTGATACTGACACATGGTGAAGAGGGTAGAATGCAATGGGAAAATTATTGGGAGAAGAGATGAATGGCCTGTATCTAACAGATCTTGGTAGAGTTCCAACTGGGAGACCTGAAAATTGAGCTGGAGGCAATGTGGGATGAAATGGTGGTGAAGACAAGTCCCAAGGAGTTATAATTACCATATAGACATGGCAGCAAATCTGGGTGAGAACATGGTCAAAGAGCAGGAGTGCCTTAAAATCACAGAGGTTTGAGCTATGAGAGAGATTCTCACAGACTCATGGCGAAGAAGGAGGAAAACTTTTTCTAAGTGGGCATGCTGTGAAGAGATTTTTTAGTGGACTATTAAAATGGGGACACGAAATTCTGGGAGCTGGAGTGAGGACCAATCTACTGTTGGAAAGCAATGGGTTAGAGAGCACCTGTGGATGGAAATAGACAGTTGACACATCAGGCCAAGAATATTGATCTGGTCCGCAAAATTAAATTGCATGATAAATCAAAAACGTTGAGTGCAACAACCTGGTCTATGCAAATGGATACCTTTGCACCGACATTGTGACCTTTCTGTCTAGTTAATCTTTTATAGGCTTGCGGTAAATCCTGTTTTAATGTTTTATTTTCAGTGGTGGGTGTTTTTTTTTAACAACCACAGTAAATCTGTTGATTACTCATCATATTGCAGGGATACTGTCATACCTAAGCTAATATCTCTCCTTCCTTTTACAGCTTGGGATATTCTGGAGTTGTGTGTTTCTTTCCGGCGCCATTCTATAAGGAGGCTCTGTAATCCTCCTTGTGGAATGCATGGATTTTCTCTGGGTCCTCCAGTTTCCTCCCACAGTCTAACGACATATCCGGAAGGTATAACGGTAATTGTAAATTGTCTCATGATTAGGTTAGGGTTAATCGAGTTTGTTGCGGGTTATTGGGGCAGCCTGGCTCGAAGGGCTGGAAAGGGCTACTCCGTGCTCTATCGCTAAGTAAATTTTTTTAAGTAAATGATGAGACTGAGTATATATTAGGATGTTATTATTGACCAACATCAATACACTTCAAAACATTTAAGAGAACAAGAGGCATTTTTCCCTCATGGAGTCACAGTTATTAGAATTCTGTACTCCAGAAAGAAATGAAAGAGAACCCATTGAATATATTCAAGACTGTGTTAGTTAAAGTGTAGTTAACATACTGCAAGGTTTCACTGCTAATGCAATGGCTTCTCTGTAATGTTCCACTGCTAAGGTAATGTTTTCTCTGTAGCAGCAATGTTTGGGTTATGACTAGAGATAACGGGGCATGTTAGCCAATGAGTGGGATGTTGTTCTTTCTTGTGTCTCTGGGAATTTGGGGTCTCTTGTCAGTGAGAGATGAGGAGAAAAGATGTGAATGGAGAGAGTTGGTAGACCACCAGACAGAGTGGTCTTGGAGCAAGGGTCCAAAGGTCAATGATGATCAGAGGAGGTCGATGGTGGACGAATAGCCTTATCAGTGAACTCCAATGTTGCCCATTAGAGTATTTCATGAGAATGGGCCTTTTTTCTTTTTTTTTTTTTTGTTTTCTTTACTAACCATACAGTCAAATTCAGAATTATAAAGTTCATTCGATAAATCACATACTGTGTTCTGTTTGTTATTTCATGATACTGATTTGTAACAGGGGACACATCCACCCAAACAAGATTTCTTAAGTTTGGCTGGGCCGAGGGAGGGTGTTATCATCCCCTATATTAAGGCTCTAGTCGAAACCAGAGTGACATCAGATATACAACACTCTCTCAAGCCATTCAGCATGATTAGCTCATGCTAATGTTCATTTTCTAGTCAAAACTTTTCTGTTCTTCATTCAACTGTTATCAGCATAAACCTGATTTATTCTCTCTCATGTGCTCATATAGCCACCCCTTAAATGTATCTGCTTTCTCCACTTCAAACATTCCCCCTAACAACAGGTTTTATGCTATTCTTTGTGTATAAGCATTTCTTTCAAGTTCTCTGCTGAATTTCTTGGTGATCATCTTGCATTGATGGACTAGTGATGCTTTCTCCCACAAATGGAAATGTTAACTTAACCCTTTTTCAGAGCCTTTCATTACCTTAAAGGTGTTAGTAAATCTTCTTTGCAAAGTCTTATGACGCAGCATGGAAGGAGGCCCTGAGGTCCACCTTGTCCGTGCTGACCAAGATTCCCATCTAAGCTTGCATCATTTGTCTACATTTAAGATGATAAGACATCAGAGCAGAATTAACCCATTTAGCCCATTGAGTCTTCTCAAACATTCAATCATGTATGATCCCTTCTTCCCTTCCTCAGTCCCACTCCCAGTTTTCTTCCCGTAACCTTTGATGACATGTCCAATCAAGAACTTATCAAGCTCCATCTTAAATACACCCAATGACCTGGCCTCCAAAGCGGCCTGTGGTAACAAATTCACCACCCTCTGGCTAAAGAAATTTCTCCACATCTCTGTTTTAAGTGGATAATCCTCCATCCTGAGGTTGTGCCCTCTTGTCCTAGGCTCCCCCACCATGGAAACATCCCTTCCATATCTATCCCCCCCATGTTTCTAAATTCCAGTAAGTACAGACCCAGAGCCATCAAACATTCCTCGTATGATAACCCTTTCATTCATAGAATCATGCTTGTGAACCTTCTCTGAACCCTGTCCCATCCCAGCACATCTTTTCTTTTAGATGAGGAGTCCAAAACTGTTCACAATACTCTAGGTGAGGCCTCACCAGAACAACATCCTGCTCAGTGCCTTGTAAAGCCTGAGCATCACATCCCTGCGCTTGTACTCTAGACCTTTTGAAATGAATGTTAACATACATTTGTCTTCCTCACCACCAACTCAAGCTGCAAGTTAACCTTTAGATTATTCTGCACAAGGACTCCCAAGTCCCTTTGCATCTCAGATTTTTGGATTTTCTCCCTATTTAGAAAATTGTCTGTGCATTTATTTCTACAACTGAAGTGCACGACCATGCATTTTCCGACATTGTATTTCATTTGCTGCTTTTTACCCATTTTCCAAATTTGTCTAAGTTCTTCTGCAGCCTATTGACTCAACGCTACCTGCCCTTCCACCAATCTTGATATCATCTGTAAACTTGGCAAAAAAAAACACTTATTCCATCAACTAAATCATTGATATATAGCATAAAAAGAAGCAATCCCAACACCGACCCCTGCAGAACACCACTAATCAACTGGCAGCCAACCACTCATTGCCTCCTACCAATCAGGCAATGCTATCGCCATGCCAGCAACTTTCCTGTAATACCATGGGCTCCTAACTTGGTAAGCAACCTTATGTGTAGCACCTTGTCAAAGGCCTTCTGAAAGTTCAAATATATACTTCCACTACATCCCATTTATCTATCCTACTGGTAATCTCCTCAAAGAATTGCAACCAGTTTGTCATGCAAGTTTTTTCCCTTTGTCCCATCTTGTCTTGTGTCACCAAGTGTCCATAATCTCATCCTTAACAATGGACTCCAACATCTTCCCAACCACTGAGGTCAGACTGACTAGTCTATAATTTCCTTTCTGCTGTCTTCCTCCTTTCTTAAAGAGTGGAGTGATATATGTAAATTCCGAGTTGGATAGTTGGCTTATATCCCTCCACATCTTTTCGAGACATGTACCTGTCTTGGTACCTTTTAAATATTGCTAATTTACTTGTGTCAACCACCATGTCTGACAGCTTTTTACAAACTATCCTCTGAGTGAAAAAGTTTCCTGCCAGATTCCTATTAAATTTCTCTCATCTCACTCTAAACCTATACCTTCTAGTTTGTGATTCTGCAAGGCTGTGTGCATTCACACTATCTATACCTCTCAGAATTTTTTACATCAACATGATCAGCACAGTTCCTACTGTGCTCCACAGAAAAGAAGTCAGTCCCACCATGCTCAACTTGTCTCCATAACTGAGTCCATCAAGTCCTGGTAACATCCTCATAAATCTCCTCTGCATTCTTTCCAGCTCAATGGCATCCTTCCTGTAGTAAATTGACCAAAACTGAACTCAACATTCCCAAAGCAGCCTCACTAATATCTTGTACAACTGCAACATAACATACTCAGTGTCCTGACAGAGAAGGCCAGCATGAGAAAAACACCCTTTACCACCTTGTCTGACTGTGACACTAGTTCTAATGAACCATATTCATACATTTCTGGGCCCCTCTGTTCTACAACACTACCTGGGCCCTACCATTCACTGTGATAATCCTATGCTCATTTGCATTCCTAATACCTCACACTTCTCAAATTAAACTCTGTTTGCCATTCTTCAGCCCAATTGCACAGGCTGATCAGGATGTATATCCTGATTAGCATCTTAATGTTCTACGATATCTCCTATCGGTACTGTCTCTTGCCTCTTCTAAAATGTTGATAATATCAGTCAAACAAGACTGCACCCCTTGAAATCAATGTCTTTGTTGCTTTTATATCCTTTTTTAATATAATTGCCAACCATGTGTATATGCCCTGTCGTGGCCTAGACAAACCTGATTCTGTTTTGCTGTTTGTTTATTTCTATCCCTCTGGAAATAAATCTTGGTTTGCTCTCTTCACTGTTTTGTTAGTGATTTATATGCTTGTACTCTGAGATATCTTTCTTCATCTCATCGCATACATTCCATTTAGTACATTATTGCCCAAAATATGTATTACTTTCCAATGATCTATGTTGAGCCTTTATCAGCTGGTTATTTTCCCATTCTGCATGTTCATAAGCTTTCTTACTACTTCCTCAAACTTAGTAAGATTCACTAATTTAGAAATTGTGTTTTGGCTCCAAAGTCCAAATCAATAATTTAACTTGTGAATAACATTGGTCCCAGCACTGAACTTTGCAAATCACCATTTCACACTTTTTCCTTTATGAACAGCTATTCTTAATCTTCCAACCAGTTACCAATCCACTCTGCATCTTGTCCACTGACTTCATTTATTGGTCTACTATCAGGTAATGCTTCAAATGTCTTTTTGAAAATCTAGATAAATTTTATCTGTTGCACCTTCATTGTTTGCTTTGTACGTCCTCACTTCAAAAGTTAATCATGACTCTTGAAATCCATGTTGATTAGTCATCACGCCTTTCCTCCCTAAATATTCTTCCATCTTTCATCCTTTCATTGGGATTCTATCGATTTACATACTATTAATGTTAAGCAGACTTACAGTAACTGGAGCCACACACAAAGTTCTGGAAGAATTCAGCCAGTCAGGCAGCATCTACAGAGGAAAATGGACAGTTGATGTTTAAGGTCAAGACCCTTCATCAGGACTGGAAATAAAGAGGGGAGCTAGCCAGTATAAAAAGGTGAAGGGAAAGGATTGAGCAAAAACTAGCAGGTGGATCTAGACAAGTATGCAGGTGAGGGAGGGAGGAAAGTGAGGTTGATGTAAAGAGCTTGGAGGTGACAAAGGGCTTTGACGTGAAGCATTAACTGCCCATCTTCCTTCAGGGATGCTGTATGATCCATTGAGCTCCTCCAGCAGCTTTGTGTGTTGCTCCACATTGCCAACATCTGCAGTCTCTTGTGTCTGTAAATCCCTGGGCGTGTTCTATTCTGAAATAGAATTACCGCATTAGCTCTAGACAGGTATAGAATTTTGGACTAATTTTGTGCATATGTATGTGTGTGTGTGAGAGAGACAGAAAAATTAGAAGTTTTATGGAATTTCTGTCAATAACGTAAATGGAAAATGTGTGAACATTTACTGTATATCAATTTCTGCAATTGCTGCTGTATTTCCTGAACCACAATACATAGGAAAGGGTTATATTTCCTCTTCAAATAACAAGGACTATTTGATGCATTTCTGTGTTTCTTTATCAAACAAATGATTCAATTAAGTGTTTTATATTTTGATGCAGTATATTTATAATTAGCGATCTCTGCTGCTGAAGAAAATGGACTAATGGATGAAAGAAAAATATCTCAATAGCTCCCTCTGTCTCTTTGCTAACAAGCCATTGCTACTATGGTTTCTTTATCATTTTCTGCAATGATAAAACAGGGAGGAAATTTGTAATTTCTTTAATTTCAAAATCTTTTGTATATTTCCTAGAAATTTTAAAAAAGACAATAAGTTTCTCATCTTAACTATCACTAAATGCATAAATATTAAGGAAAGCTCAATATTTTCAACTGTAGTACATAATGTCCTCTACAATAAAAAGATGCATATTATTTAACATACATGATCATAGAAATTAATTTATGCATCATATCAACTAAATAATCATTGGCTGCACATGTAGTTGCTCTGATTTATGAACTTTCAAAGTCTAAATTATGAGTTCATTTAAATAATAAATGTCAGTAACCTCATTAAATGCTTGCAGCTTTTTAGTTATAGAAGTGCATTATTAATATTAATTGACGACAAAAATGAAGGTCATTTAAAATTTTTAGATCCACATTCTTGATCATGAATAAATATTTAGTTGTATTAAGGATATGTACATTAAGCAGAATAAATCTAATGTGAAATACATTTGTGTACAGTCTTATTCCTGAACAATAACTGATATTCACTGTTTTTAGTGACATTATGCAAGAAACTCTTTGGAAACCAGTGCTCTAATACCTTCATACATTATTATAGTTTTTGGGCATCAGTGCAATAGCAGTATAGGGCTGAAGTTATCAGTCAAAGGAGTGGTGCTGTGGTGAAACAGAACAGGAAACTAGATTAAAGTGCAGGGAAATAGTGCAGCAATTTTCTTTCTAAGGTTGCATTTATGGTATTCTGCAAGAATCTGGTTCAGAAGCCATGTTCTATAACACTGGATGGCATTTTTTTTTTTGAAAGTCTTGCTTCCTTAAATATTTTTTGTGATTATGATACATAGCTTGAAGCTGAACGCAAATACAATTTCAGACTACTTATATTACATAGGAATTTGGAGAAACAAGAAATTATCTTGAATATAATGTGTTTAATTGCATTAACGGTGCTAACATTTTGTAATAGTTCAAATGAGGTAAAAGCGTTTTGTTGATGATTTCCATTTAAAGTCAGTGTCTGATGCACACACTTAAGTGTCCAAAGATAAAGTACAGAATCTGTTTCAGAGCTCAGGTGCTATCACTTTACAGTATGGGAATCTGCTTGACAAACCAGGCTGTTGCATTGTTACACTGAGCAATCTGTTTCATGACCTTCTAATAGCACAGGTCATGATCCTGTAATGGTGCAGAGGTCAGTGTCTTATGATGGCACAATATGGGAAACTGATTCAGCATGCTATGATGGTATATTGCAGCAATCTGCTGCATGCTTTTATCATAGCGTGTGTCTGGATCCTGTAACGGTGTAGAGGTGAGTATCTTCTGATTGCAATCTGCTTCAACACATTGTAATGATACAGTGTAGAAATCTTCTTTGTAATTCTGTAATGTTACATCAGAGAAAACCAGCATAGTGTACTTTAAGGCATAAAGTAGATCTACGTGCTGTAATAGCGTAGGAGCCTAGTTCATTGATCAGTATATATTTTAGTGAAATAATGTAGAAATTCAATGCTGTAGTCAAGCCACTACAATGGTACAATATCAAAGGTGTGTATGGTGCCACAGTTCAATGCAGGGTCACGTTCAGTGGCCAGTTTGCTGTTTTGGGATAAATGATGTGAGGGTGCTGAATGAATGCCATTGAGAAGTACTTGGAGTAATATCTGACAAAAAGTAGTTTTATAGCCACAAGCCTGTCATCACAATATCTGAGTGTTACTGTGGGAAGATCCGCAAATATTCATCACATTTCTCCAGTTGCCTCAACAATAAACTTCTAGACACCGTAATATCAATAGTGTGGCTCTTTACTAATGATTTCCAACACCATTCAAGTCCTCATCTAATGAGGCAGCGGCACAGGGCGCCAGAAACACAGGATAATATCAAAAATTTCAATATTTGCAATAAAGAAAATTCAGAATCATTTCCCCAACCTTAAAATGAGAATGAAAGTGCAATCAGAGTTTTCAGACTTCCCAGGTCATTTACTGGTTTCATGAAGTAAATATGTGAAACCCAGGAAATGGTGTAAGCTGCCCTGGCGAAAAGTAATAGTTTACACTGGAGAACTATCCTCTGCTTTGTTCACTCCTTCACTGGGATCATTAGAGTACCCCTGTAGTGTTTAGATTCTACATTGCACAGTGTCTTCAATTACATTAACTCAAAGACTTTGCCAATATTGTCATCAATAACCTGAGATTAAAACTCTGATGAAGGTCTTTGCTTTGAAACAATAAACCTATTATTTTGTCATTTCATAGACACTGCCTGACCTACTGGGTTTTTCTGACATTTTCTCTTTCATTTCTGAAGCCCAGAGTCTGTAGATTTGTTTTTTAGATATTCAACTATAATTTAAAACTTTGCTGAGTATTTGTCTTCCTGTTATAAATTTGTCTTAAAATGATATTCATTAAATCTGTGTCTACTTTAAAAGGTGAAGGCAAAATTGTCAGTATTTATTGCCTGAGTCTGTAATACTGCCATAGTTTACTGGTAGTGCATGGAAAAATAACTTTACATCAGAGCATCAGGCCGAGCAGCCCAGGAGATCAATAGTAGTTTATATCCTCTACATCAGGAGTTCCCAACGTGGGGTCCACGGACCCCTCAGTTAATGGCATGGGTCCATGGCTTACATTGGGAACCTCTGCTCTACATGAACTGACACTTCGCTGATGAGAGAAAATTCTTTCAGTGTGTTTCAAACACAGAATGCAGAAATTCCAAGCATTCGTCAGATCATTTACCAAAAAAATCTTTTGTTTTCTGTAAACACAAATGCAGGTGAAACCTAAAGGCAGGTATGAGCTCAGTTTTTGATCAAGGTTTTCAAACTTCTGATTGCTGACAAGATTTTGCAATGAAATAGGCAAATTTTCTAGCAGAGGTTACAAGCTACCCTAGAGATTTTGTATTTGGGTGACAACTTTCTTCTAGAGTAGAGAGAACATCTCAGGGTGATGGGTGAGGGGAAAATATCTAAAACATTATTACATATTACGTTATTAATGGCTAACATGAGAGGGCACAGTATTAAGGTGCTTAGAAATAGGTTCAGAGGAGATGTCAGGGGCAAGTTTGTTTACGCAGCGTGTAGCGAATGCATGGAATGGGCTGCCAGTGATGGTGGTGACGGCAGGTACAATAAGGTGTTTCAAGAGACTCCTGGATAGGTACATGGAGCTTAGAAAAATAGATGACTATGGGAGACCCTAGGTAACTTCTAAAATAAGTATATGTTCAGCACAGCATCGTGGGTCGAAGGGCCTGTATTGTGCTGTAGGTTTTCTATGTTTCTATAAGACACAGGGACATTCGGCTAGTTGGCCTAGCAACCTCTCTGTCATTCCACCATGGCTGAGTTACTATCCCACACAACTCCATACTCTTTCCTTCTCCCGGTAACCTTTGATGCCCTGACTAATCAAGAACCAACCAACCTCCTCTTTAAGTATACTCAATGACCTGGCCTCCACAGCCACCTGTGGCAATGAATTCCACAGATTCACTACCCTCTGGCTAAATAAATTCCTCCTCAGCTCTGTTCTAAATAGGAATCCCTCAATTCTAGGAAAATAGTGAGTTTCCTTGACTCACTCTGAATAGGAAACATCCTTTCCACATCTGCTCTATCTAGGCCATTCAATATTTGATAGGTTTCAATAAGATCCCCCTAATTCTTCTCAACTCCAGTGAGTACAGGCTCAGTGTCATCAAACACTCCTCCTTTTATTCCCAGAGTCATTCTCATACACCTCTTCTGGACCCTCTCCAATGCCAGCACATCTTTTTTAGATAAGGGTCCAAAACTGCTCAAAGTACTCCAAGTGAGGTCTGGCCAATGGCTTATAAGACTTCAGCATTACATCCTTACTCTTATATTCCCGTCCTCTTGAAATTAACAATAACATTGCATTTGCCTTCCTTACTACCAAATCAACCTTGCAAGTTAACCTTTAGGGAATTCTGCACAAGGGATTCGGTCCCTTTGCACCTTTGATTTTCGAATTATAAAAGTACATGCTTTTATTCTTTAACCAAAGTGCATAACTATACACTTACCCACACTATATTCCATCTGCCACTTCTCTGCCCATTATCCCTATCTATCTAAGTCCATCTGCAGATTCCCTGCTTTCTCAACATTACCTGCTCATCCCCCTATCTTCCTATCGTCTGCAAACCCAGACACAAAGCCATCTACCATGTAAGTATCTTTCCTGTAATATCATGGGCTCTTATCTTATTAAGCAGCTTCACGTATGGCACCCTGTCAAAGGCCTTCTGAAAATTCAAGTAAACAACTTTTACTGACTCACTTTTGTTTATTCTCCGTAACTCTGCCATCAACCAGGGGATCCTTGTCATGGTCTGGTCAGTGAAGTCCAGATTCCAGTTCATGGTCCGGTAAATGTTCCTTATTCCAGGTTTTCCGGTTTTCCTCAGTTTCTGTTGTGGCAGCTGATTCTCGTTTGTGCTGGCTTCATAAATAGCTTCAGGATTCAGCCTTGGGCTGCTGGATTGTTCCTATCCATCTCCCCTGTCTGAATCCCTTCCCCTTCCTGCTGTTGCCTTGCTTCATCTGAAGCATGCCTCGCCTGTAACCCTAGCCTGCACTGCTGTCAAGTTCCATTGCCGGAGCAAGATAAGGAACTGTCTATTGTTGTTTTAAACTGTCTCTGTGTCCATGCCTTCACTAGGTAGGTCTGGCCATTTGCTGCTACCTAGTGTTGAGATCTGTCTTTGTGTCCACGCCTTCGCTAGGTAGGTCTGGCTGTCTGCTGCTACCTTGTGTTGAAAACTGTCTCATCGTATTCTGCGTTCTGTGTATGAGTCCCGGCCCTACGTCCTGTTACCAAGGAGGGGTCCTGGCTCTGTGTTCCATGTTCCTGTCTCTCCCTCAACCAAGGCTCTGTGTTCCTGTCTCTCCTTCGACCAAGTCAAGGCTTCAGAGTCTCGTCCAGTCCTAGCCACGATCCAAGAAACTTGTCCTGTCCAAGCCACGGCACTGTGTTTTCGTCTTGTCCACGTGTCTCGCCCAGCCCAGGAGTACATTGCACAGCCTGGTGCTGGGGTTCCCTCATCCTGTACTGGGGTTCCCTTGTCCTGTCCAGGAGCCTAGATCCGGGGTCCAAGCCTGAGTCAAGACCCAGCTTTCCTGGCCTTGTCTAGTCCCTGGCTCGGAGTCCAAGCCCAGCCTCCTAGTTCCCAGTTCCATGTCCTGGTTCCTCTATCCTGGTCAAGTCCTAGCCCAGGCCCTGAATCCTTGTCTTGTCCAGGGCCTGTTTCATGTCCAGCATCGTTTCTTCCTGTCACACCTTGCTACCTTGATAATCCTAGTCCTGTTCCTAGCAGTTCAGTGTCTGTGTCTTGCATTTGGGTCCGCCTCCCAACGCCCCCCTTATGACAATCCTACCATAAAACATATCTTTACCTTTCACCATCCCCAACTGATTGATTGATCCACTCTCTTCTTGATTCCCTTGTCCATTCATCTCATCCCACTAACCTCCTTACCAGCACTTATCCCTGCTGGTGGCAAAAGTACTTGTATACCTGCCTACAACAGGAGTTCTGCAGATGCTGGAAATTCAAGCAACACACATCAAAGTTGATGGTGAACGCAGCAGGCCAGGCAGCATCTCTAGGAAGAGGTACAGTCGACGTTTCAGGCTGAGACCCTTCATCAGGACTAACTGAAGGAAGAGTTAGTAAGAGATTTGAAAGTGGGAGGGGGAGGGGGAGGGGTAGATCCATAATGATAGGAGAAGACAGGAGGGGGAGGGATGGAGCCAAGAGCTGGTCAGGTGATTGGCAAAGGGGATATGAGAGGATCATGGGACAGGATATCCCATTATTTATTTTTATACATATTTTTATACACACATTCTTTCTCTCACTCTCCTTTTTCTCCCTCTGTCCCTCTGACTATACCCCTTGCCCATCCTCTGGGTTCCCCCCCACCCTTGACTTTCTCCCCAAACCTCCTGTCCCATGATCCTCTCATATCCCTTTTGCCAATCACCTGTCCAGCTCTTGGCTCCATCCCTCCCCCTCCTGTCTTCTCCTATCATTTTGGATCTCCCCCTCCCCCTCCCACTTTCAAATCTCTTACTAATTCTTCCTTCAGTTAGTCCTGATGAATGGTCTCAACCTGAAACGTCGACTGTACCTCTTCTTAGAGATGCTGCCTGGCCTGCTGCGTTCACCAGCAACTTTGATGTGTGTTGTATACCTGCCTATTCATCTACACCCTCAACTCCATTTAGTGCTTCAAACAGTTCTTCCAGGTGAGGCAGCACTTCACCTGTAAAGCTGCTGGTTTTGTCTACGTGTAGGGACTCCTGATATGACCTACCCTACATTGATGAGACAGATCATAAATTGGGAAACTGCTTCATTGAGCACCTCTGCTCAATCTGCCAAAAGTGGAACTTCCAAGTGACAAAACATTTTTATTCCCATTCTCATTTGTCAGTCCATGGCCTCCTCTTGTGCCATGATGAGGTCACCTTCAGGGTGGAGGAGCAAAACTTTATATTCTGTTTGGGTAGCCTCCAACCAGGTGGCATGAATATCAATTTCTCCTAGAAGTAGATACTTTTCCTAACTCCTCCCTGCTGGCTGCTTACCTCTTCTCACCTGCCTATTACCTCACCTTGGGTCCTTTTGTCCTTCCATTTCTCCTAAGGTCCACTCTCCTCTCCTACCAGATTTTTTCCTCCTCAATCCTTTTCCTTTTCTACCCACTTGGCTTCAGCTATCACCCTTGAGCTATCTTCCAACCTTTCCCTTCACCTTTTTATTCCAGCATCTTCTCTCTTCCTTTCCTGGACTGAAGCATAGCCTGAGCCTGAGACGTCAACTGTTTATTCATTTCCACAGATGCTGCCTGACCTGCTGAGTTCCTCTAGCATTTTGTGTGTGTTCCTTTGTCTATCCTGCCTGTTATTTCTTTAAAGAATTCCAACAAATTTGTCAGGCAAGATTTCACCTTAAGGAAACCATGTTGACTATGGTCTATGTTCCCCAAAACTTCAACCGTAATAATGGACTCCAACATCTTCCTAGACACTAAAGTCAGGCTAACTGGCCTATAATTTTCTTTCTTCTTTCTTCCTCCCAACTTAAAAAGTGGAATGAAATTTTCAGTTTTCCTGTCCGCTGGAATCTTTCCAGAATCTAGTGATTCTTGAAAGATTATTACAGTAGTAATGCCACCATGATCTTTACAGCTACCTGTTTCAGAACCTTGGGGTGTAGTCCATTTGGTCCAGGTGACTTATCCACCTTCAGACCTTTCTGCTTCCTAAGCACCTTCTTCTTTGTAATAGGACTCACTTTTGCCCCCTGACACTCTTTAATTTTTATCATACACTTTGTCTTCCACAGTGAAGACTGACTTAAAATAATTATTAACTTGGTCCGCCATTTCTTTCTCCCCCCATTATTGGCTCTCCAGCATCATTTTCCAGTGGTCTGATATTCACTCTTGCCTTTCTTTTACTCTTTATATATCTGAAAAAAATTGGTATTGTCTTTTGTATTATTGGTTAGCTTACCTGCATATTTCATCTTTCCTCTCCTTATGGCATTTTTAGCTGTCTCCTGTTGGTTTTTAATAGCTTCCTAATCCTCTGATTTCCCACTATTTTTGCTATATTATATGATCTCTCTTTTGCTTTTATGCTGTCTTTAACCCCTTGTCAGCAGCAATTGCCTCATCCTCCCTTTAGAATAGTTCTTCATCTTTGAGATGTTTCTGTGTCTTCTAAATTGCCTTCAGAAACTCCAGCCATTGCTGTTTGTCTGTCATCCTAAATAGTGTCCCTTTCCAATCAACTTTAACCAGTTCCTTTCTCATGTGTCTGTGATTCTCTTTACTCCACTCTAATACTGATGCATCTGACTTTATCTTCTCCCTCTCAAACTACACTGTGATTTCTATCTTGTTGTGATTACTGACTCCAGTGGGTTCCTTTACCATGAGCTCACTAACCAAATCCAATCCAGAACTGCCTTCCCCTAGGGGGCTCAGCCACAAGCTACTGTAAAAAGTCATCTCATAGGTATTCATAGAGTTATCGTCATAGAAAACTGTAGCACAATGACAGGGCTTTGGTCCAGCCAGTCCATGCCTAACCATTTAATCGGCCTAGTCCCACTGACCTGAACCCGGGCCATAACCATCCATTCCCCTCCCAGCATGTACCTGTCCAAACTTCTCTTAAATGTTGCAATCAAAATTGCATCCACCACTTCCACACTCTCACCTCCCTCTGGTTGAAGAAGTTTCCCCCATGTTCTCCCTAAACATTTCACCTATAACCCATGACGTCTAGTTGTAGTCTCACCAGTCTCTGTGGAAACACTCTACTTGCATTCTACAAATTCCCTTTTGGGATCCAGTGCCAATCTGATTTTCCCAATCTTTCGGCACATTGAAATCTCCCATGGCTATCATAACACTTACCTTATTAAATGCCTTTTCTATCTCCTGTTGTAATTTATATCCTATATCCTGGCTACAATCATTCAGAGGCCTGTATATAACTCCTGTCAGCATCATAGAAACATAGAAAATAGGAGCAGGTGTAGGCCATTTGGCCCTTCGAGCCTGCATCGCCATTCAGTATGATCATGGCTGATCATCCAACTCAGAACCCTGTACCAGTCTTCCCTCCATACCCCCTGATCCCTTTACCACAAGGGCCATATCTAACTCCCTTTTAAATATAGCCAATGAACTGGCCTCATCTTTTTAGCCTTGCTGTTTCTTAACTCTATCTTCAACAATTATACATCTTCTGATCCAATGTAAGTTCTTTCTAAGGATTTCATTTCATTTTTTATCAACAGAGTCACCCTATTCCCTCTGACAACTTGTTGTCCTTTCAATACAATGTATATCCTTGGATGTTAAGCTCCCAAGTATGATGTTCCTTCAACCATGACTCAGTGATGGTCATATCCACCAATCTCTAACTACCCTACAAAATTCCGTATGCTGAGTGCACCTTCAGTCCTGTATTCATCATCCTGTTTGATTTTACCCCCATAATACGCTTTAACCCATCCCACTGAATGCAATTTTGCCCTATCATCTGCCTGTTCTTCCTCACAGTCTCATTACACACTGCACGCTTGTATACCAACTGCCCATCCTTAATCCTATCATTCCAGTTCCTATATCCTTGCCAAATTAGTTTAAAGTTACCCCAACAGCTAGGCAAACCTGTCCACAAGGATAGTGGTCCCTCTTTGGTTTAGGTATAAACCATCCTTCTTGTACAGGCCTTGCCTTCCCCAGAGGAGATCCCGATGATCCAGAAATCTGAAACCCTGCTCCCTGCACCAATTCTTCAGCTATGCATTGATCTGACATATCATCCTATTCTTACCCTGACTGGTGCGAGATACAGGCAGCAATCCAGAATATCTACCCTGGAGGTCCTTCCTGTCAGCTTTCTACCTAATTCCTTATGTTCTCTTTTCACAAAGCACACAATGTTGTTTTGACATTAAATCAGCAGGGACTTCCAAGCTTTCTGCCACAGCCATCTCCTATACTAACCTCACAGACCTGAACATGATAAATAACATGAAGATTCCTACACTTCCCAGCAGCACGATTTGATGCTGTTTGTGAGCATTTACTAATTATGGCAAAGTTTCATTAACTACAGGGAGTGACCTGGCTGGTGTTCAAACAGGTCTTTGGTGACACTGAGATGAGCCCGCAATCAATTGCTTCAACATTATTGGCCTGTGATCTCTTCCTCTTAGAACTGAAGATGACTTCGGGACTAAAGAAAATGTGCTCAACACATCACCAACTTTATCTTGCGTTCTCAACTCTCTTTCCCTTTTTCTGTGCTTTAAACCTTATTATTTTCTTCACTGTTCTCCTGTGCATCATTTTCTGCAGTTGCTACCTTACCTGCTTAGCTTTTGCAATACTTTTGTGTTAGTTTGGATTTCCAGCACCTTCATATCTCTTTTTTGTTTTGCACATTATTTAGCTTTCTGATCTTCTGCAACAGAAAGACTAATCACAAATCGGCTACCTGCTTGAAAAAAGTGCATTGACTCATTTCATAAGAGTGTCACTGGCCTTCCAGTGTCCTACAATTCAGATGAATTAATAGACTGAGAGAGTGAGAAAAATGATGAGAAAAAATGAGAAAGAGAGGGGGTAAAAAGAATTTCACACTGAAACTTACTATTTCTCAGTGAAATTCATAAACTGAAGAAATTTAATTTGAATCCACACATGCAATAGTAATTTTAGAAGTGGCTTGATTGTCAGTAATTGATATATATTAGATGTGAAAATTGTTATTACGACTTCAAGGACTACAGTTAGCATTCTTTAACAAATTTAACATGGAACTAATAAGCAAATGCAGCAAGCCATTATTAAAAGGGACATTTTAAGTGCTAGTGTTATTTCCTTGATGTTAATGACATAACAGCAAAGCTGGGATAGCAATTTTTCAATGTTCAAATTTAAAGGCATCCTGTTGTGAACATAGCAGTACATATATCTTTCAGAACTGATTGCAGCAAGTGGTATTACTGCCATTAGTGGAGTGTTTACAGACTTGAAAAGGTAATGTTTTCTTGATAATTTGACTTCTGCCTTAATGACCAACAACACCCTGCACATATCTTCTGCTTACTAAAGTTGTCATACCTTTTAATAATGGAAATGCTATCAGTCATGCTGATAATTTTGCTAGCAAATTCTGTTGCAATGACTGGTCTGGAAAATAGTGGAACTGTTATTTATCATCTATCCTGGACTATAGGCTCTGAGGGAATGATCCAGAGAAAGAGGTTTCAATTCTATCATTTTAGTTGGAAACTTAAGTACAGTGAATTAGTTAACTGGATTATCACTTAATTGGGGCAGCTGTTTATTTGGGACAACACTTAAAGAACAAAAACTAAATCAAGAAAATAGCTAGAATTCCCTTCATCTATTTAAGACAATACGCTGTTTAATTGGGGCAGGAGACTGGTGCCAAACTGTTTCTAACTAGCCTCAGTCGCATACACTTATGTGACTGTTAAGACACTCCACTGTGCTTAGTGATCGGCTTTTAAATAGTGTCAGTTACATGCGTTTGTGTTCATAAAGCAGTGATTTATTTCATTGGTAGTTGGTGAGGAATAAGCAGTAAGACAACTTGGAACTGTTTTGTGACTGTAAATGAACAAAATCAGCACAATCAGAGGGACACAGCAGATGAATCCCTCTATTGATAAATATTAGGAGCAAATACAAGTATTTATCATACTGTAGAGATATTGGAAGTTTCTAACTTGTTCTGTATTTCATTTAAATACATAAATTATTACTCAGTTAAATGGTAGTTTACTTTTTTAAGCCTTTTAATTATTTTCATGAAATTTCAGTTAATTGGGACAGCTGCTTAATTGGGCCAAAATGTACTGCTCCCAATTAATCGGAATCCACTGTATATTAATTAGATAATTTGGGAATGGATTAAAAAGCTAGTACCATTAATTAAATAACAAGTCAATCATAAATAAAACTAGTGATTCACTAATTTCTTTTTCAGGAAGGGAATTGGCAATCCTTACTTATTCTGAACAATGTGCCATTCCAGAACTAAGGAAGTACAGGCTTCTACTGTCGACAAACAAACCACTGTCATGTTCTCACCAGCTTTTTTTGTAGACATCCCCATGAAGCCTCTTTACATCTTCCTCCACACTAACAATCCGACCGTGTTAACGAATATCAGCAATCTTGGAAATGTGACCTTTGGTGCTCAGACAAGTAGCTGTTCTGGGTTGTGAATAATTCATGTTCACCAATTCACAACTCAGAGCCTGCCAAACCAAGAAGTATCAATTTATTCCCACACTTTGCTTTCTGGTGAATGACCAATTCTCATTCTACATCAGGAAATTCCTTTTAATTCCACATACCCCAACGTCATTGGTCAACCTCTTATGCAGGACCTCATCGAAGCACTTACCAAAAATCCAAACACACCACATCCCCTGGGTCTCCTTATCTATTTTTCTAACCATTATCTCAAGGAAATCTAGGTGATATGATGAACATAATTTTCCTTTTAAAATCCATGTTGTCCAACCAATCCAATTATATTTTTCGATCATTCTGTTATTACCCGCTTTATAAACTATTCCTTTATTTTCCCATGAGAGGTACTGGCCAACAGGTCAGTGGTTTCCTGTTTACTAGATTGAAAGTGCACTCATGTTTTCAAAAATTCACCACACCAGACAAACTTAAAGAATTATCACATTAAATTATAATTCCTTGTCATTCATTTTATCTTAAATTTACAGATTTTTGCCAATAAAGAGGGTTTCCTGATTAAATATTTACACATCTTAAATAGCACATCATTAAAGTTAAAGTAAGCAAGGAATCTCTCTGTACCATTGGTGGATCTGCAGGTGTCAACTTGCTGATAAGTATTGTCTTTATCCACAATAGTGTGGGGTTTTGGGTTGGCAGGCCTTTATACAATTTTATCCCAAGGGAGGGTAGAGCAAGTCTCAACCTGAAAAAAACAAGTGAATAAAAAAAAAGACAGAGACAAGAGATTTTGCAGTTGTTGAAAACCTGGAGCAACACACAGAATGGTGGAGGATCTCAGTGGGTCAGGTGTTATCTACGGAGGGAAATGGACAGTTGAAGTTTTGGATTGAGATATTTCAACAGGACTGGAATGAAAGAGGGGAGATAGCTAGTACAAAATAGGGGGGGGGGGTATGGTGGATCAAAAACAACCTGTCTCTGAATGTGAACAAAACAAAAAAGATGGTTGTTGACTTCAGGAGGACAGGGAGCGACAACTCTCCGCTGAACATCAACGACTCCTCCGTAGAAATTGTTAAGAGCACCAAATTTGTTAGTGTTCACCTGGTGGAGAATCTCACCTGCTCCCTCAACACCAGCTCCATAGCAAAGGAAGCCCAGCAGCGTCTCTACTTTCTGCGAAGGTTGAGAAAAGTCCACCTCCCACCCCCCATCCTCACTACATTCTACAGAGGTTGTATTGAGAGCATCCTGAGCAGCTACATTACTACCTGGTTTGGAAATTGTAGCATCGTGGATCGCAAGACCCTGCAGCGGATAGTGAGGTTGGATGAGAAGATCACTGGGGTCTCTCTACCTGCCGTTACAGACATTTACACCACACGCTGCATCCGTAAAGCAAACAGCATTATGAAGGACCCCACACACCCCTCATACAAACTCTTCTCCCTCCTTCCATCTGGCAAAAGACACCGAAGCATTCCGTCTCTCATGACCAGACTATGTAACAGTTTCTTTCCCCAAGCCATCAGACTCCTCAATACCCAGAGTCTGAACTGACACCAACCTACTGCCCTCTACTATGCATATATTCTTGTTTATTTATTGTAATGTCCGCACTGTTTTGTGCACTTTTTGCAGTCCTGGGTAGGTCTGTAGTCTAGTGTACTTTTTGTGTTGTTTTACGTAGTTCAGTGTAGTTTTTGTATTGTTTCATGTAGCACCATGGTCCTGAAAAACGTTGTCTCGTGTTTACTGTGTACTGTACCAGCAGTTATGGTCGAGATGACAAAAAAAAGTGACTTGACGACTTGAAAAGCTGGCAGGTGATAGATGGATCCAGGTGAGGGAAGGGTGAGAAGCAATTGAGTGAGATGGAGAGTGGGAATGATTAAGCAGCTGGGAGGTGATAAGTGAAAATGATGAAAGGCTGAAGAACAGACATGTAATTCTGCAGATGCTGGAAATCCAAAGTAATACATACAAAATGGTCGAGAAACTCAGCAGGTTATGCAACATCTCTGGAAAGGAGTAAACAATTGATGTTTCAGTCTGAAACCCTTCATCAGAACAGGATGGAATTTGATAGGAAGAGGGCAGTGGACCATGGAATAAAAGGAAAGAGGTGAGTATGAGAGCTGGAGGGAGAAATATGTGGGTAATGGAGAGATTGAGAGGGTGCATAAGAGAAGAGAAGGGGTGATGTTGTGGTAGAATATGGGAAAAAAGAAGGGGGAGGGGGAATAAGAGAGGGGAGAGGTTACCAGAAGTTGGAGTAGTCAATGTGCATGCTGTCAAGTTGGAAAGCCCAAGTCAGAATATGAAGTGCTGTTCCTCTGATTTATGCATAGCCTCAGCTTGACAGTAGAGGAAGCTGTGGACAGACATGTTGATATAGGAATGGGAATTAAAATGGAGATCCAGGCTATTATGATGGAAGGAGCAAAGTGATCCCCCAATCAGTATCGGGTTTCTCCTGACAAATTTAAAAAATGAAATGATCACAAATTTAAAAAAAGACATTGTTTAAAGCACATCCCAGGCAGATGATTGTATGCGTCTTGCCCTGAGGCTTAGCCAGCTGTCAAGGGGTGGAATGCTTCCCAAAACTCCTGACATTCAGAAACATTTAAAGACTATTAAAAAGTAATGGGAAAATAATGAAAACATAAAAAATTAAATTGTTACAATTATTCAAACATTCAAAAGCAATCAAAACGCTTAAGTACAAGTAAAGGTATTTACATACAAAGAATTAACTAACTTGTAGATTAACAAATGCTACCTTTCTTCACCACAACCAGGAGTACAAAAATATATGTAGGGATCCAAAAGTGGACTCTTCTCAAAGTGTGGTGCTGAACTTTGCAGCTGTGCTATTTGAATACATGGAAAGTGCCCTTTGGTCCATAATGTTATGCCAAACTTATTGAATTGGTAATTAAATCCCTGACCAAAAAATTCCTTCCGCCTACGCTATTCCTCCATTCTCTGCACATTCATGTATCTATCCAAGAGCTTCTTGAATGTCTGTATTTGACTGCAACACCACTCTCGGCAGTGCATTCCAGACACCCATTACTTCTCATGTTAACTCATCCTGTTCATCTTCTTTGAACTTCCCCCTCTCACCCGGAATGCTATCCTCCAAACATGGACTAACAAAAGCTTTATAAAACTGTAACGTGAGTCATAACATCAGAAACAACATGTTTACAAAGCTAAGATATCCTACGTCTAATTGTTCAGCAAATGCACTTCAGTCTGACAAATTAAGACTTAAATACTTAAAGTAAGGTAGTAACACACACAAAATGTTGAAGGAACTCAGCTGGTCAGCCAGCATCTATGGAAATGAATATCTTCTTCAAGACTGATAAAATGTGTATAGCCACATTCAGTGGAGTAGGTGGTCCATATTAGCCTTCTTTTGATGCACTTTGCATTACTGAAGCTGATGCATCACTGTTTCAACTCAGTCCATTAATATCAGGAAAGAGGCCTGACGAAGTTTTAGCTAGGTTGCTGAAGACCCATTTTCCAGAACTAGCTATGCCTCAGGCCAAACTTTTGTAAGAACAGTTACAACACTGGCACTCACTCAGCAGCCCAGCTGAAATTTTGCCAGAATCTCATTCATCTTTTTACATGGATTTCAAATAAAACAGTAGTGTATTGATTGTGTTAAAAGCATTAGCTGTGGTCTGGAAGCTCAATAGTTTTGGGAAGCACAAGACTGCAGCTGTTTTTTGTTCCATTAAGGTCAGGAACTACCTCAGAAAAGGGCTGGAGGTCAGTTGCAGTGGAAGGCATTATCATGTGCAGTGAAGCTAATGGCAGTTTCCTTTGGAACCATCAAGAAACCATCAGCCCAATTCAGCCAATTAACTTTCCCTCACAGTTATCTGAACTAATCACCATTTTCAGCATTTTCTTTCATCTGTAATTTCATTGTTAGTTCATATAAGTAAATGAAGCAGAAATTTCTAGAACCCAGCCAACTGTTGTCATGAGTAAACATTCAAACCTGAGTGTTCAGAGCTGCCGTTCTCAAAGATGGACCATGTCTTGCATATTCTCCACTTTTCTTCTTATTTGCCTTAAGAGTACCTTGAAAAATCCAGATCATCATTCAATATCAAGATCAACAAACTTTCAAATAGAGCAGCATAAATAATTTGTTAATGATACATGAGAGAACAATAAAAACAGCTAACATTGCAACTTTTCATTCAGTCAAATGCTTTGCCTTAAATCAGTGGAGTAACAAAGACATAGGAAAATGAAATGAGGGAAGGTCACAGATGGCGTACAAATTGCCTTGCACCTTATATTGTCTGCATGGGCCCTAATAACTTTCCTTAGCATGACATTTGAATAGTTCCAGTATTCATAAAGCTTTCTTTTTTCTAACTAGCATTTAATTATCTCTATTTTTACTTAACCTTTCAACTTTCAAAGCAATAACTAATATTATAATCATCCAGCTGTTTCTTAAAAATCTTTAATAGGTCCTATATATATTGAGAACGAGAGCTACTTGGCCTTTTGTACTGTTACCATTGAGTAAGTACGGACCGGGCTGATCAGTTTTCTCAAAAACACTTTTCATAATCCACTTTCTGATCTTTTAAAATTATGAAGGGTATAGAGTGGTTCCTTAAGGTTTCTTAAGTGGTGGCATCGGGGATAAGCTCCCACTACCTATTAAATATCCCCAATGGCGTGCGTCTCAAATAGCCTCTGACAACCAAGTCCAGTTCCTGACTATCATGGGTGGTTTAGCTACGAAACCCAACAGAACCAATTCTATTGACAGTAGAAGGGGCAAAGGCGGGATACTGGCACCTTAAAACCAGTCGCTTCAGGCAGACGTGGCTCATCAGCCATGGTTGACTGCTCACCTAGGAGAAGGAAAACTCTGATCTCAAACCTCCGCTGGCTTGCAGCTATACCCCCTCATGACCATGTTAAGAGAACTCCAGAGCTGGGGTTCCTAAGGCAATCCTACATTGTACTCAATATTGACTGGCAACCCCTGTAGTGCTGCTGGTGCCAAACTGTATCAGCAGAGTAGAGGGGTTGGGGGGACCTGACACATGAGCAACAGCTAGATCTCCATATTGTGATGTCCTGGTGTGCATGTCATGTAGATAGCTGGAACACAATATCCATAGACAACCCTGACGAATGGAGGGCCTCGATAGATAGTGAATGCAGACAGCAATTTTCTTAGGGTCGGGGAATCAAAACGGCATAGAATTAAGATTAGAGAGGAGAGATTTGCCAGGAACCTGAGAGGCAACTTTTTGACCCGAAGATGGTATGTGTGCACAGTAAGTTGCCAAAGAAGTTATTGGAGCAGCTACATTCACAAAATTTAAAATGTACTTTGACAGCTACAAGGCTAAGAAATATTTATAGACATTTGGGTCAAGTGCGGACAAATGGAACTAACCTGGATGGGAATTTTGGTCAGCATGGATCACCAACACCTGTTTCTATTTTGTATGACATTATGACTCTCTGGCTCCTTTCTGATCTCCATTCATGTCCGTTCTCTTCACATCCAATTCATTAGACTGTTATAAAAACAAAAAGGATTTTATATTCTTATTATTCCCATATATCTGTGTTGTAAAGAATCGGTCGGCAGTGTACGAATTTCTGCATGGAAAACACAGAGCAACTTTCTTTGGTAACACTTGGCTGAATGTCAACATATTATAAGCCATGGATTCATGTTTGAACCCAAATAACAAACCAATTTTAGCAACAAGACATATCAGTTATCGATTGATCTCCGAATTGAAATGCTGAACTGCTGTGGAGCTTCTGAATTTCAAAGATTATTAAGTGAAGAAATTTCTCCTCACCTCAGTCCAAAACAGCCATCTGCTGATTTGAAACTTGGATCATCAAGATCGGCGTCAGTTTTATTATCACTCACATACATTGTGAAATTTGTTGTTTTGTGGCAACAATACAGTGCAATATGTAATTAATTTATGATAAGTTACAATAAGAAATATAAAAATAAGTAGAGCAAAAAGAGAGCAAAATAATGAAGTTGTGTTCATGGGTTCGTGAGCTGTTCAGAAATCTGATGGTGGAAGGAAAGAAGCTGTTCTGAAAACATTGAGTGTGTGTCTTCAGGGCTCTGTACCTCCTTCTTGATGGTAGTAATAAGAAGAGACCATGTCCTGGTTTATGATGGTCCTTAACAATGGATGCCACCTTTTTAAGGCATTGCATTTTGAAAGGTTGTAGGGAGGCTAGCGCCCATGATGGAGCTTGATGGCTTTGCAACCCCCTGCACATTTTTCAGATACTGTGCAGTGGCCTCTCCATATCAGCTGGTGATGAAACCAGTCAGAATGCTCTCCATGGTACGTCTGTAGAAATTTGGGGACATACCAAATCTCCTCAACTCCCTGTAAGAGACTATATAGTTGCTGGTGTGCCTCCTTCAGAATTTCATTAATATGTTGGGCACAGGCTACAAGTTCAGAGATGTTGCCACCCAAAACTTTGAAGCTGCTCATCCTTTCCACTGCTGACCCTTCCAGGAGGACTCCTGATTTCTGTTCTTGAAGTCCGCAATCAATTCCTTGGTCTTGCTGACATTGAGCACGAGGCTGTTATTGCAACACCACTCAAACTGCCAATCCAGCTCACTCTTGTATATCTCATCTTCATTAGCTGAGATGTTGCCAACATAATGTTGTATCATCAACGAATGTATAGAAGGCACTTGAAATGTGCCTAGCCACACAGTCATGAGAGTAGAGAGAGTAGAGCAGCAGGCCAAGTATGCATCCTTGAGGTGCGCCTGTGTTGCATGTCAGTAAGGAGGAGATGTTACTTCCAATCTGCACAGACTGTGGTTTCCCGATGACGAAATCAAGGATCAGTTGCAGGGCAGGTACAGAGGCCTGTATTTTGAAGATTATTGATTAGTACACAGTGGATAATGATGTTGAACACTGATCTATAATCAGTAAGTAACCTGATGTAGGTTTTGCTGTTGTCCAGGTGGTTCAAGGTCGAGTAGAGAGCCACTGAGATCTCATTCACCGTAGACTTACTGTCCCAATAGAAAAACTGCAGTGAGTCCAAGTCCTTGCACAGTTAGGAGTTATTTCTAGCGGAACTCAGCAAAGAGTGATATTCTTTAGGCAGCAACCATGTCAGGATTCTGGGGAATATTGTTTATTCCTTTGAAATCATGTCTCATTCATCTTGATTTTAAGAATGTAGATCTTGTCTATCCATAGTCATAGTCATAGTCATACTTTATTGATCCCGGGGGAAATTGGTTTTTGTTACAGTTGCACCATAAATAATAAATAGTAATAGAACCATAAATAGTTAAATAGTAATATGTAAATTATGCCAGTAAATTATGAAATGTCCAGGACCAGCCTATTGGCTCAGGGTTTCTGACTCTCCAAGGGAGGAGTTGTAAAGGTTGAGGGCCACAGGCAGGAATAACTTCCTATGACGCTCTGTGCTGCATCTTGGTGGAATGAGTCTCTGGCTGAATGTACTCCTGCGCCCACCCAGTACATTATGTAGTCGATGGGAGACATTGACCAAGATGGCATGCAACTTAGACAGCATCCTCTTTTCAGACACCACCGTGAGAGAGTCCAGTTCCATCCCCACAACGTCACTGGCCTTACAAATGAGTTTGTTGATTCTGTTGGTGTCTGCTACCCTCAGCCTGCTGCCCCAGCACACAACAGAAAACATGATCACACTGGCCATCACAGACTCATAGAGCATTCTCAGCATCATCCGGCAGATGATAAAGGACCTCAGTCTCCTCAGGAAATAGAGACGGCTCTGACCCTTCTTGTAGACAGCCTCAGTGTTCTTTGACCAGTCCAGTTTATTGTCAATTCGTATCGCCAGGTATTCGTAATCCTCCACCATGTCCACACTGACCCCCTGGATGGAAACAGAGGTCACCGGTACCTTAGCTCTCCTCAGGTCTACCACCAGCTCCTTAGTCTTTTTCACATTAAGCTGCAGATAATTCTGCTCACACCATGTGACAAAGTTTCCCACCGTATCCCTGTACTCAGCCTCATCTCCCTTGCTGATGCATCCAGCTATGGCAGAGTGATCAGAAAACTTCTGAAGATGACAAGACTCTGTGCAGTAGTTGAAGTCCGAGGTGTAAATGGTGAAGAGAAAGGGAGACAAGACAGTCCCCTGTGGAGCCCCAGTGCTGCTGATCACTCTGTCGGACACACAGTGTTGCAAGCACACGTACTGTGGTCTGCCAGTCAGGTAATCAAGAATCCATGATACCGGGAAAGCATCCACCTGCATCGCTGTCAGCTTCCAATCTCTTCACTAGAATTCAGTTAATTAAATCTGTTTTATTCCTCTGAAGACAATCCTGTCCTGCTTTAGGTAAAAATGATGAAAACTAAACACTTCACTCCCAGTGACACCTGACCAAGCCCTTAATAATTGAAGTAAGATTTTTAATTTTATAATCCATTCATTTCAACAAAATCAGTATTCAATAAGCCAAACCATAACTGTAGAGAGAAAACCAGTTATTATTTCAGTTTGATGATATTTTGATTGGTGTACAATACATTACTTCATCTCAAGAGGTAGGGATATGATGGGGAAAGGATTCAAATGTCAAAAACATGAAATCCAGCACCAACCTGTATTTAGGGCTCACAGAGGAACAAAACTGAAGTTTAGGGGAAGGTTAAACCAGCCCACAAGAGCTGGTACTGCCGTTTAAATATGTCAATAAGATATCATGCCACAAGTACCTGCAGACATTTAAATTTAATGGCTGGGAACCAACTTCCCTAAGCGCAGGTAACTAAGCATCTGAAGGAGACAAGAAGATTGGAACCCAGCAGGTATGGATCTTTCCAGAACTTTCTGTGCACAGGAGGAGCAGAATTCCCTGATACTGGCACTGAAAGCAAATGTGCTTCTCAATAACTCTTTCAATATCCACTGGACTCACAATCGCTCTCTGATCTGCCATCTGCTTTGAATCCAAGTTCAGATTTCCCAGCTGGTGATTAACAATGCTCCAAACACAGTCCTTGCTCTGCTTATCCCGACCCACACACAGAACATCACTCTGATTCATCTTCCTTACCTGCCAGAATTCTTGCTCTGCATCACAACCTATTGTCCTCAGATTGACAAGCATTCTGCTGGTGAAATGCCAAGAAAAAAGCTTCCACTTCACTGAAAATCACCTGCCTCAGAAATGCCAACATACATTTGCAAAAACATCAGCCCAATTGACCATACAATTGTCAATTGCATTGATAATTATCTTCAAAATTCAAAATGCTGACACTCAGGCTGTTCCCCATTTTAACTACATCAAACTTTATTTTCTTTATAGTAAATATTTTTCTTTTTGATAGTTTGCAACAAACAGCTGTTGTTGCCTTGTTCAAAAATATATGTGCCTCTGCAGTAAATCATCATGGAACCGAGAAGCAATTCTTTTGATTTTGATGTGAACTTGTTGGAAATTTTATTCCCTTGACAAAAGCAGAAAGACTCTCACTGACTGTAACATATAATGACTCAGAGATGGATCCTCTTCAATTATTTTCTAAAGCTAACCAAGTAAAACATTAAATAAAACTATCTTAAACATAGATATAGAAAGCATTTCTCACCCAAAATAAAATCATAAATTACTCTCCTTTCAGTAAATGATTTCATACATATAAGAAAGAATTAAAGTTAGCATGGAATACTTTACTGTGTAAATTAAGTCCTTAAAATGTTAAACAACCACATAAGATAAATGAGGCTTTGAACCCAACAATCAGGGAGTAGTGATCACTAGTTAATAAGGTTTAAGATAATGACTGGAGCTAGATGGTGTCAAGATCAAAACAATAAATAGAGAAACAGCCAACTATTAGGGAATTAGGATGAAACTATGAAAGATAAATTTTAAGAAAAGCAATTGACAAAAGGTAGAACATCAAGGGAAAATATTTATAGACAAGATGACTAGATTTCAAGAGAAGTTTTAATGGTAAGAATAACTTGGATAAGAGTGAGATGCTGTGCATAAATAGAGCAGATGAGACAATAAATTGAAGATAGGTGGTAAATGAAAAACACGAAGAATAAGGAAGATGAACAAGAAACTAAGTTTGCTAAGTTTGGGAAAGAGGTGGAAATGAGAAAGGAAACGGGATGAATATATATTTGAAAATAAAGTAAATTATTAAGTATTTTACTACTGCACAACTATTAAACTGTGTATTTAGGAAAGAATATGTCATAAAAGAGGATAAGACCTTGGCATAGATCTGTTGTGGTTGTGAATACTGAAATAAATAATGTACGTAGTAGCAAAGGTACTGACATGTCTAAAAACAATTACAGTAAATTACCTCCGGAGGTCCAGAAAATAGTAAAATTAGTTACTACATACATCAAAATAATTCTTTATAAAATATAATAGAAATACTTAAGAGATTCATTCTCCCCTAAATAGGAATGTAAAACTCATGTTGTATGACTTACCCATGCTAGTTCAGTCCTGTGTAGTTGGGAAAAAGTATTCCACTTCAAACCAATGAAAATGTCCATGACACATTTTGAATATATCACACTTTCAGTGGGGTCAATGGTGCAAGAGGTTTGGTAAGGATTCTGAGAGATGGATTTTACCTCCATTTGAAAAGGCAAGGACAGATTAGCATATTCAACATGGCTTTTTGCATGGGAAATCAAATCTCATGAATTTAATAGAATTTTTCTAAAATGAAACCAACAGAATTAATAAGGACAGGAATGGTGAGTTGTCCACAGGGCCTTGACAAGGCCATATGGTTCGGAAGATTAGAATATACAGTATATTAGACTCAGGGTAAGCTTGCTGGCCAGTTACAAGATTCAAGATTCAAGGTTCAAGACTTATTATCAAAGAATAGATAAATTATACAACCTTGAGGTTTGCTTGCTCACAGGCAGCCACAAAGCAAGAAATCCAAAAGAACCCAATTAAAGAAAAAAAGAATTAAAAAAAATAAAAATAAAAGACCAACTCATGACGTGCAAGAGAAAGAAAAAAATACGAATCATGCAACAATTGAAGCGAACAATAGCATTCCAAACCAAAACTAAGTCTTCAGATCCAAAGCTCATATCAGCTCAGAGTAGGCCCAAAGCCTCACTCATCAGTTCATCATATTGGCGGGCATGGAGCACAGCAGCTGGGGCAGTCTTCAAAGCCTCAGCGCCATGAAAATGATCATCATGGATAACGAGCAAATCTGGCTCTTGTCCTGACTAACACATTGTCTTTTCAGCCTATCTGGGCCTGTGTTTAAATTGACCCAACAATGGAACAGCAAAAGGCTCCACCCTCGGGAGAGAGAAGTGAACATTGTGGAGAGTAAGCAAAATCAGCTCTCACTTCCGATCTGGGACGGTGTTTAAATTGTCTGAACAGTGAATAGTACAAAATGAGCTCAAAGGTAGGAAACAGAGGGTAGTACTAAAGGGATCTTTTTTTCAGATTTGAGGCCTAGTAGCTAGTGATATATCATAGGGATTTGGTCCTCTATTGTCTGTCATATATATTAATAATTCGGATGAGAATATAAATGTAGGTGACATGGTTAGTAAGTTTGCAGTTGGCAGCTATATTGGTGGTACACTGTACAGTGAAGAAGATTATCTAAGGTTACAACAGTAACAGATCAACTGGAAAATTGAGCAAGGAATGGCACCAAGTGGGATGGCATTAATAAGCACGATGATCAGCATACACATAGTGGGCTGAAAGGCCTGATTCTTGTTGTACAACTCTATAACCTTATTTAGAAATATCATAATGCCCATTGTGTGTGCCAGGATGGTGCAAATGGAATGGGTCAATGAACAGAGAATATAGAACAGAGAATATTACAGCACAGTACAGGCCCGTTGGCCCACAATGTTTGTGTCAACTTTCTAACCTGTACTAAGATCAACATAACCCTTCCCTCCTACATAATCCTCCATTTTTCTATCATGCATGTGCCTATCTAAGTGGTTGTTTTTAAATGTCCCTAATGTTTCTGCCTTTAACCACCACCCCTGGCAGGGCATTCCACACACCCACTACTCATGGGAAAATAACTTACCTTTGATGTCCCCCTCCTATACTTTTCCCCAAAACCCCTAAAATTTTCCGCTCTTGTTTTAGTTATTTCTGCCCTGGAAAAAGATTCTGCCTTTTTTTTCTGTACAGGGGTAAGATAGATCAGCTGGTTGAGTAGTGTCACAGCAACAACCATGCACTCAACATCAGTAAGACAAAGGAGTTGATTGTGGAGTTCAGGAAGTGGAAATCGAAGGAACACAAACCAGTCCTCATCAAGGTATTAGAAGTTGAAAAGGTGAGCACATTCAAGTTCTTGGGTGTCAGCGCACGATGATCTACACTGCCTTTCTGAGACACTGCTCCCTGAAGATGTCATGGGTACTTTGTAGGCTAGTACCCAAGATGGAGCTGACTAGGTTTACAATCCTCTGTAACTTCTTTCGGTCCTATGCAGTAGCCCCTCCATACCAGACAGTGATGCAACCTGTCAAAATGCTCACCACGGTACAACTATAGAAGTTTTTGAGTGTATTTGTTGACATGCCAAATCGTTTCAATCTCCTAATAAAGTATAGCCGCTGTCTTGCCTTCTTTATAACTATATCGATATGTTGGGACCAGGTTAGATCCTCAGAGATCTTGACACCCAGGAACTTGAAGCTGCTCACTCTCTCCACTTCTGATCCCTCTATGAGGATTGGTTCGTCTTACCCTTCCTGAAGTCCACAATCAGCTCTTTCATCTTACTGGTGTCGAGTGCCAGGTTGTTGCTGCAGCACCACTCCACTACTTGGCATATCTCACTCCCGTAACCCTCTCATTACCACCTGAGATTCTACCAAAAATGGTTGTATCATCAGCAATTTTATAGATTGACTTTAGGAGGAGGAAACTCGAGATCCATGAGCCAGTCCTCATCAGAGTATCAGAGGTGTAGAGGGTCAGCAACTTTCTATTCCTCAGTGTTATAATTTCAGAGGATCTGTCCTGGGCCCAACACATAGCTGTAATTATGAAGAAAGTATGGCAGTGCATCTCCTTCCTTAGGTGCTTTTGAACATTTGGCTTGACATCTAAAACTCTGACAAACTTCTATAGATGTGTGGTGGAGAGTATACCAACTGGTTGCATCATGGGCTGCTATGGACACACCAGTGTCCTTGAATGAAAAAGACAACAAAAAGTAGTGGATATAGCAGAGTCCGTCATGTGCAAATCCCTCTCCACCACTGAGCACATCTACATGGAGTTTCTGTCTAGGAAAGCAGTATCCATCAAGGACCCACACCAGGTGCTCTTCTCACTGCTGCCATCATGAAGATGATACAGGAGCCTCAGTTCTCACACAACCAGGTTCAGGAACAGCTGTTACCCTAAACCATTGGCTCCTGAACCAAAGGGGATAACTTCACTCAAGTTCACTTGCCCCATCACTGAGCTGTTCCCAAAACCAATGGACCCTTTCTAGGACTTTTCATATCATATCCTTGATACTTATTGCTTATTTATTTATTACTATTTATTGTTTTCTTTCTTATTTGCAGTTTGTTTTCTTTTGTAGACTGATTGTCTGCTCTGTTGATGTGATCTTTCATTGATTCCATTATGTTTATTGGATTTATTGAGTATGCTGACAAGAAAATTAATCTCGGTATTGAATACGGTGACACATATATACAGTGCCTGTAAAAAGTATTCACCCCACCCTTGGGCGTGGGTCCTAAGATCCCTCCGTCCCACTACACTGCCAAGAATCCTGCCATTAACATTGTGTTTTGCCTTGAAATTTGACCTTCCAAAATGAATCACCTCATATTTTTCCCAGATTTGTACTCCATTTGCCACCCATCAGGCCAGTTCTTCATCCTGTCAATGTGCCATTGCAAACTACAACAGCCTTCCACACTATCCACAACTCCACCCACCTTTGTGTCATCTGAAAACTTACTAACCCACCTTTCTATTTTCTCATTCAAGTAATTTATAAAAAATTCACAAAGTACAGAGACCCAGAACAATTCCTTGTGGAACACAACTTGTCACCAACCTCCAGGCAGAATACATTCTATCTGCTACCACCTTCTGCTTCCTATGGACAAGTCAGTTCTGTATCCATACTGTCAAGTTTCCCTGGATGCCATGCCTGACTTTTCTAAGTGAGCCTACCATGTGGAACTTTATCGAACTAAAATCCACATACACCACATGCACTGCTTTACCTTAATCAATATGCTTTGTCACACCCTCAAATAATTTAATCAGGCTCATGAGGCATGACCTGCCCCTCACAAAGCCATGCCTTCTATCCCTAATCAGACTATGCTTCTCTCAACGCTTGTAAGTTCTGTCTCTAAGAAAACTCTCCAATAAATTTCCCACCACTCTAGTATGACTAACTGGTCTATAATTTACAGAGTTATCCCCAGTCCCTTTCTTGAACAATGAAGTGACACTTGCCACCCTCCAATCATCTGGTACTACTGCTGTGGCCATTGAGGATGCAAAGATCATCACAAGTTCTTCACTCACTTCCTGTGGTAACCTGGTGTATACCCTGTCTGGTCCCATAGACTTATTATCCTTTAAGTTTTTCAAAAATTGCAGAAGCACATTCTCTTTCTTAACATCAGCATGTTCAAGCACATCAGCTTGTTTTACACTGTCCTCACAATCATCAAGGTCCCCCTCGCTGTTGAATACTGAAGCAAAGTATTCATTAAGGAACTCACCTATCTCCTCCAACTCCAGGTACATTTCTTCTACTATCCATGGTCGGTCCTACTGTGAAAATTGGAGCAAAGTAAGGGTTATATATATAATTAACTGAACAGTGTGCAGGAACTTTGTGTGTGTGTGTGTGTGTGTGTGTGTGTGTGTGTGTGTGTGTGTGTGTGTGTGTGTGTGTGTGTGTGTGTGTAGCTCACTAACATAACAAGTCAAGATAATAAGCTGACAGAAACAGTGTGCAGACATAGTGCATTCACCCAGGCTGAACACAGCTCTACAGCTCTTGAAAGCCTAACTCTTGTACAGCCTTTCTGTTCAAGCTTGTGAACCAAGGTCACCGAGCATACCAAGACAAGCTAAAGATGCAAATGAAGGTTTCTAGGCCAATACTAACTATTGGACAGTCATTTTACTAATTCTCAAGTATTATTGGTCTTTAACATATAGATTGAATAGGTTGGGACTTTTTTCTTTAGAACATAGGAGATTGAGAGGACATTTCATAGAGGTATACAGAATAACGAGGGCTATAGATAGGATAAGTGTAAGCAGGCTTTATCTATTGAGGTTGGGTGGGACTACAACTAGAAGTCATGGGTTAAGGGTGAAAGGTGAGAGTTTAAGGGGAACATGAGGGAAGACTTATTTCTGCTTTCTTCTGTGGGGGAGAGAGTCAGGGATTGTTATTGTTGCTTTTTTTTCTGCAAGGTGGGGGTTACGATTGTTATTGTTTCTCTTTTTATTCCTGCGGGAGAGGGGATCGGGGATTATATTGTTTCTATGTTTTTTTCTGTGAGGGAGGGGGGTCACGGATTGTTATTGTAACTACTTTTTTCTGCGGGGTGGAATGGGGGATTCTGGGATCTGTGAGTTTTGTTTCTTTTACTTTTTCGTGTGTATTTCATGGCTATCCAGAGAAGGCAAATATCAGAGTTGTATTGTACATCCATACTTTGACAATAAAATGAACCTTGAAACTTCTTCACTCAGAGGGTTGTGAGAGTGTGTGATGAGCTGCTAGCACAGGTGGTGCGTGCCAGCTCAGTTTCAATTTTTAAGAGAAGTTTGGATGGATACATGGATGGTTGGGATATGGAGAGTTATGGTCCTGGTGTAGGTCAATGTGAGTAAGCAGTTTAAATTTTCTTGGCATGGACTAGATGGGCCAAAGGGCCTGCTTTTGCATTGTACTTCTGATTCAATGACTAATTGGTTAAAACACCTGAGATATGTATTATGATTCATATTAAATATGCAAATGATGGGATTGAGAAGTGCACAAAGCTTCTATTGGTTCATAATTGCATACAACTCATCAATTTCTGTAGAAAAATGGCATTTCTTTGTTCAAACTTCCGAACAATGTGGCGACAGTTCATGCTGGCCTCCTCCAATATGCTGGTGCTAGTGCTTCTGTCCTTCCAGCTGATCCTCAAATTCTTTTGTAAGTTTTTTGGGCTGCATTGTTCCAGGGCTTTCAAGTGTCTTCTCTAGGTGGTCCAAAATTCAGCTTCACACAGTAATATAGGAAGGATGACTGCTCTACAGACCAAATGTTTTGCTTGAATCTGTTGGTCGCAGTTATCAAAGAATCTTTTCCATAATCTTGCATAGTCTTCACTAGCACTACACAGAAAGTGGTTGATCTCTGAGTCAATATCTGTTTTTGAGGAGAGAAAGCTTCTAAGGTAGGGAAAGTGGTCAACAGTTTGAATGGCAATATTGTCAACTTTTATGGGGAGCTGGATAATTGGTTGGTTTGGTGGTGGCTGATATAGGACCTGTGTCATTTTTATATTCAAAACAGGACTCACGGCTCTCTATGCCTTGGGCAAAGGAATTCAGCATATGTTGGAGGTCTCCTTCAGAGTGTGCTGCGAAGGTGTTGTCGTCTGTATACTAAATCTCCATGATAGTGTTGGTGACCTTGTTCTTGGCCTTGAAATGGTTGAGGTTATAAAGCTTGTTGTTTATTCTATACACAATTGGGCTTCTTTGTGGCAGGTCTTGACCAAGTAAGTGAAGGATAGTAACAATAAAGATGGAAAGTAGGGTGGACACAATGAAGTAACTCCATTTGACTTCTGTCTGAACAGTGAAGGGTTCTGATTCTACTGTTGCTGAAATGCCACCATGCAGTAGCCTCAGTATTCATAAGTTCTTATCAGGGCAGTCATGTCTCAATAGTATGTACCAGAGTTCTTGGTGGTCTTCTGTATTAAATGCAATTGGTGTGCTGTGAAGATCATGACTGCAGTACCTCAAAAAGGATGGAAATCAAACTATTCAAGGAGTACTTCTTCAAATAGCAGAAGGAGTCAGTTGACAAGGATACAAGCAAATACTTTGCCTGATGTTGCCAGGAGGGAAATGCCTCTGTAAGTGCCAGCATCCTTGAGCTCTGAGAGCAATTGTTCTTTTTCCTAGACCTTCAGGAACAGGGTACACATGCGACAGGAGTGCTGGTCTAGCTTCCTTGAGGATCTCTGCTGGGATTTTATCAGCACGAGTGGCTAGGTTGTTTTTCAGGTTCCTAATGGCATCATTGACTAGCAGTTTCCCTAATGACTTCTCTCACAGGTCTCTGGAGAATCTGGTTAGTAACCGTTGATCCAGTAGTACTGTTGCAGTTAAAATGTTTATGAAAGAGCTCTCTCCATTAATATTCTTCTAATTCTTTAGATTAAAGAGTAGGACCTCAAAGGTAATAATCTCAGGATTATTACCGGTGCCACGTGCTAGCCAGAGTTGGAATAGCAGGATAGCTAGGATGAATATGTGGCTTAAACAGTGGTGCAGGAGGGAAGGTTTCAGATTCTTGGAGCATTGGAACAGCTTCTGGGGGGAGATGGGACCAGTACCATCCGGACGGTCTACATCTGGGCAGAACTGGGATCAATGTTTGCTCGTGCTGTTTGGGAGGTTTTAAACTAATATGACAGGGGAATGGGAACCCACACAGAAAAGAAGAGGGAAGTGATGCAGAGACCAAAGCTAGAGTTAGTGAAGAAAAAAGTAAGAGTAGAGTGCATAAAAGTAAAGAGCAAATATCGCATAGGTCACTAGATTCTAAAAGGACAATGGGTATACGGGCATTTTATCTAAATGCCCGAAGTATTAGAAACAAGGTTAGTGAACTTGTAGCACAGAGCAGTACCAAGGCATATGATTTAGTGGCCATTACAGAAACCTGGTTGCAAGGTGGAGATGACTGGGAATTAAATATCCAAGGGTTTCAGGTAATATGGAAAGATAGGCAGGAAGGCATGGTAGGTGGGGTGGTGCTCTTGATTAGGGATGAGATCAGGGCGATTGTGAGAGATGATATAAGATCTACGGAACAGAATGTTGAGTCCATCTGGGTAGAGATTAAGAATAGTAAAGGGTAAAAAAATCACTGGTGGGTGTTGTCTATAGGCCATCTAATAAAAATATTGTAGTGACAGAGGTGATTAACCAAGAAATAACTGAGGCTTGTAAGAACGGAACGGCAGTTGTCATGGGGGATTTTAACTTCCACATAGATTCAGTGAATCAGGTTAGTCAAGGAAGTCTTGAGGAGGACTACATAGAATGCATCCGCGATGGCTTTATTGAGCAGCATGTTAGTGACCCTACAAGGGAAAATGCTATCTTAGATCTAGTCCTGTGCAATGAGACAGGTAAGATTAACAATCTTGTAGTCAGGGATCCTCTTGGAAAGAGTGATCATAGTCTGACTGAATTTCACATACAGATGGAGGATGAAATAGTTAGATCTAAAACCCGTGTATTATGCTTGAACAAGGAGACTACAACAGGATGTGGATTGGGAGCACTAGCTATTTGGTAGGACAATTGATAAACAGTGGAATACTTTCAAAAAGATTTTTCATAGTGCTCAGCAAAAGTATATTCTGTCCATACACTCACAGCTACTCATATGTTGATACATTGTGATTACAATTTCTCTCAGCTACATTTGTTTCAAAGAAAGCAACATGTCACAGGTTCCACAATATATATATATATATTGAGTAAAAAAGGGGAAAAAAACTCAGAAGCAAAAATTTAAATGCTAAGATAGTGGGACTAATATATTAGTTTGTAATAATGTTGTATGTCTGATAGGAAGACATGATATAATATTTCTGTTCAATTACTGAGTCTAATAGTGCAATTAGATAGTATTATATTCAAGTTCATGCTGAAGATTAATTGTCATTCAACCATACATGACCACCTCCTTTGTTTCTTTCAACTGCATCATAGCTTTCTCATCGGCCTGTACTTTGCTCTAAGAGCTTGCATTTCTGCCAACACATCAGTGTTAGGAATTTTCTAAATTTTTGGCAAACAAACCAGAATGTATTAATGTCATTTCACCAACCCCACGGAGTCACGTAAGCAGAGTGGTGCTGAAATGATGGTGGTAGTTCTCCTCCAATGGTCCCGCTCGCCTGGCTTCTGTGCAGCCTCTGCTTTAGCCAACTATTACTTCAGCACCACACTGTGAAGCACTGTGCAGATCGACCTGCTTCTCTATAGACTTTCTCCCTTTCTCCAATTAAGGCCCAGAACTCGCAGCACCAATCTGTAACCACTGAGCCAGTAGTAGAGGCAGATTCTGGACTTCATTAACGCAGGCAGGCAGACAAGGTGGTTTAAAGTTATAACAAATTTTATTAACACACAAAGGTTTTATTAAAAATGTTGCACATAGAGAGACAAGTCGGATTTCACATAAAACACAGCTCCTGAGTTATCATCAGATTGATGATAAATAAAGTGCAATGAGTGTGTTACATAAAGTAACTACACCAGTCTAAAAAATCACATCTGTCCACCAGGTTGACATGGAGATTTAAGACTAACCATACAAATACCACAAACTTAAGTTAAGCAAAAGTCATTAAAAAAGAGGCTGAAACCGTGACTCACACCAAGACCTATACCATCCTGCAATGTACAAAGTAATACACTTCACGCAGGTACACATGGCCACAAAAATAAATCAATCAAAAGGATCAGCATTGCTGCACATACCTTCCCTTAGGGACTGGACACTGGCCCAAGCACGCAGGTGGCTCACTTTTAAGGCCACCTGAGGTGGAAGGTCCCATGCTATGTTGCCTATTGTTTCCAGCAGGGAAAATTCCTGGTTACATTCATTTAGTTTAATTTGGCATTGCGTTCGTCAACAGATATGGTGGACTGAAGGGCCTGTTTCAATGCTATACTGTTTTATATTCTATCTGTGTCACAATTATGACCTTTTGATTGCATATCCATAGCTTTTCCAGCTCCCCATTCCAACTGCTTTTGAAACCCTCATGCCAAAACAATATTCTTTGTGATCAGTCCTCCCTCCTTTACCTTTATCAGCTTACACAGATCCATAAATTGTTAGATTGACCGTAACTTTCACCAAGCATTATTCACCCATTACCCATATACTGATATCAAATAGCACATTGAAGGCCTGCCTGGCCCTAATCCTTACAATTCATTGTAATATCTTCCAACTCTACGAACCTCCAAGATTTCTGTGATTCCCCAGTTCAATGTATTTTCATTTACTATTGACAACCAGCCATTCAGATGGGAGTAGCTGTTACTGTAAAACTATTACAATACCAACAACTTGGGTTCAATTCTTGCCATTGTCTGTAAGGAATTTGTATCTTTCCCTGTCACTGTGTGCATTTCCTCCCACATTTCAAAGATAGACAGGTTAGTAGATTAATTGGTCACATAGGTGTAATTGAGGTGTGTGCTCATTGGGCCAAAGGCCGTTACTGTGTCATATCTGTACCTTAAAATAAATTAATTAATTAGTCTACTCTTGCCCACAATGGATTCACTTCCTTCCACTTTTTTAATGTCTATTTCCTCCTCCAATAAAGTGAGTTAGGTAAAGTTATTTTTATTATTATGAAGAATCCACATTCAAAATATCAATTTTCCTTTTACAGATAATTACTGTTTTCAATTTCTAGAATTTTTGTTCTTTATATTTGTTTTCTTTGGATCTTTGAAATAGATACATGATAAGGTTCAGTGGAACATTAGGCTCTAATTACTTGTTCCAGACTAGCTCCACTTGCACATCAAGAGATTTGACATAACTTTTATTTATTTTTCAAAGATGCAGTCAGCTTGCAGAAAAGAGGTCAATCTCAGTGCTGCACGCAAGATTGGGCTTCAGTCCTGAAAAACTGAATGCATGATTTGAGTACTTCACATATCAGTGAGAACAAGTGCAATAGTGTAAAGAAAATGGCATGTATGTCAATGTCCCAATTTCCTGCATTCAGCCCATATCCTTCTAACCCTCACCCCTCCATGCTCCTTGGATGATACTATTGAACCTGCCTCAGTCACTTCCCTTGACAGCTCATTTCTCTATACTGTGTCAAGAAGTTGACCCTCAGGTCCCTTCTCAAAGCTTTCCCCACTCACTCTACAGTTATACCCCTCATTTTCAACTACTGATACCTTGCAAGTTATCTATGCCTCTCATAATTTTGAACATTTCAAAAAGGCAACCTCTCATTCTCCTGCATTTCAGGTGGAATAATTCCCTGACCAGGCCAATCTTTCCCTATAACTCAAGCCCTCTGTGTTGATGCGT
Organism: Mobula birostris; assembly: GCF_030028105.1. Taxonomy (NCBI): domain Eukaryota; kingdom Metazoa; phylum Chordata; class Chondrichthyes; order Myliobatiformes; family Myliobatidae; genus Mobula; species Mobula birostris. The sequence goes on along the minus strand of NC_092374.1, from coordinate 43,989,002 downwards.
GGCCAAGTGGTTAAGGCGTCGGTCTAGTGATCTGATGGTTGCTAGTTCGAGCCTCAGCTGAGGCAGTGTGTTGTGTCCTTGAGCAAGGCACTTAACCACACATTGCTCTGTGACAACACCGGTGCCAAGCTGAATCAGCCCTAGTGCCCTTCCCTTGGACAACATCGGTGGCATGGAGAGGGGAGACCCCAGCATGGGCAACTGCCTATCTTCCATACAACCTTGCCCAGGCCTACGCCCTGGAAACCTTCCAAGGCGCAAATCCATGGTCTCAGGAGACTAACGGATGCCTGTTCTATTCAAGCTCTCTAGTCCCTAGTAACATCCTGGTAAATCTTTTTTGCACTCTCTGAGTTTAGACACATCTTCCCTTTAACAGTTGACCAAAACTTTACGCAGTACTCCGTGTATCCTCTCCTGAGACTAATTAAACTTGTCAAGCAGCATCAGTGGAAAGAGAAACAGTCAATGTTTTGGATCGAAGACTAAAATTTATTTTTTTCTCTATCTACAAGTGCTGCCTGATTGCTGAATGAAGCATCTTGGCCTGAGATGTCAGCTCTTTATTCCTCTCTATAAATGCTGCCTGACCTGCTGAGTTCCTCCAGCATTTTGCGTGTGTTACACTGGATTTCAGCATCTGCTGAATATCTTCTGTTTATGATTCCTGAGTATTTTTCCCATCATTTTGTCTTTCACTTTCAGATTTCCTGCATCCACAGTTTTTTTTTTATTTTCAGGTATTTCATTTGTCTCCTACCTTGTGTTTTCACTCGTTTCCTGTGGTGAGGTGACCAGAGTTTCAAACAATATAAAGACAGAAGTTGGGTACAGGGACATTAATAAAAAGAGAGACCAATAGTGAAGCTCTTTGAAGAATGGCTAATAAAGGTGTGAATTATAGTGACATCACAATGGATAAGAGGAAAGTAAAATATGGATTTAAAAAGATAGTGAATAAAGAGAAGTGGGAGAGACAGAGATAAGAAAAGTAATCACATTATAAAGTTATAAAATCTCAAAACACCATTTTGCTATATGCAGTCATAAGAGTAAATAGTTTAAATTGTACTCATTCTAGGCAAGAGTGGTTGATTAGCATTGGGTGACCAATTATCATATTATTAGAAAGCTAATTATGCTGTTAAATTCTGAGCCTTACTTTCTGTGGCAAAATTAATCGGCAATTATTATGCAAATCTAGCATTCTTTATAAACAATGGGAGGCTAAGGGCAAGATGCCATTTGTGAGAACTAAACAGTACAGATTTAGAAATTGCACAGCAGATGCTGGAGGTTTGCAACAAATGGTACATTGCTACTATCCCTGGACTTGTTCTTGGATTTCTGAATTAATAACTGAGTGCATTTTAAACTCTGTTATTTTTTTCCAATAGGATTATTGCAATAAATTTGTCTGCTGAGAACAGCAGCAGATTCAATTTAACTGCCAGTGTATTGTCCATTGTACAATAACAGCCCTCTTACAATTCATGAGGGGGAAAAACTCACATTCATGGGCTTTAAAACCTAGCAATTGATCATACACCAATTAAACACACCCTGCAGAGTTTATTTAACATCTTTCGTTCATGTTGTGACTATAGCTTTGGCGTAAAATAATCTATATTTAGCATTATTACCAGAAGGACCTCGTGTGTTTAGCCAGAGGCCCTGAAATACTAACACTGAACCGCAGCTGTAATAAAAACCTTAAAGCACGTAACTAAGAGTATCATGCACCAAGAAAGAGCTGGTTCCAGTAAATTATAAATATGAGAAGGTCCGCAGATTTTGGAAATACAGAGCAACACACACTGAAAATGCTGGAGGAACTCAGCAGGTCAGGCAGCATCTATGGAAATGAATAAACAGTCAACATTTTGGGCCAAGACCCCCCTTCAGGACTGAAAAAGAAGGGGGAAGACACCAATATAAAAAGGTGGGGTGGGGGGAGGAGGCCAGCTTGAAGATGATAGGTAAAGCCAGGTGGATGGGAAAGGTGAAGGGCTGGAGAAGAGTGGACCATAGGAAAAAGGGAAGGAGGTGGGGACTCAGGGAAGATGATAGGCAGGAGAGAGAGGTGAAAGGCCAGAGTGGAGAATAGAAGAGCAGAGGGGGAGGGAAAAAAAATTACCTGAAGGAGCGGGAATGACGATCGCAATTAAAATACTTGTCCATTGGGAAGCTCCGCTTTTGGTGGATGGTGCGGAGGTGTTCGCCAAAGCGGTCCCCCAATGGAATCTGTCATTATCTCACAGGATGGCTATGCAGTGATTCAGCCACTCAAACTGTGTCACAGATAAATAGAACAGTATAGGACAGAAACCAGCCATTTGGCACATCTAAATCATGCCAAATTAATAACCTGCCTGGTCCCACCGACCTGCACCCGCATCAGAGCACTCCAGACTCCCCCCATCCAGCTGCCTATCCAAATTTCTCTTAAATGTTGAAATTGACCCACATCTACCACTTCCACTGACAGTTGTTTGCCCACTCTCACCACCCTCTGTGTAAAGAAGTTTCCCACTTTACCTTTCACCCTTTAGTTTTAGTCTCACCCAACCTCAGTCAAAACAGCCTGCTTGCTTTTTACCCTATCTATACCCCTCATGACTTAGCATACCTCTATCAAATCTCCCCTCATTCTCTTCCGCTCTAGGGAATAAAATCCTATCCTACTCAATCTTTCCCTATTACTCAGGTCCTCAGTAATAGGCAGAGGTCTGGCAGCATCGTTGGTAATTTTATCTGCATCCTTTCAATCTTATTGACATCTTTCCTGTAAGTAGGTGACCAAACCTGCACACAATACCCCATACTAAGCCTCACTAGCATCTTACACAACTTGAATGGTCCAATGGTTCAATTTAATATCAGAGAATGTACACTCTGTACAACCTGAAATCCTTATGCTTCATAGATAACCACAAAGCAGAGAGAAAAAAAAAACAAAGAATGAATGACAGAAAAATGTTGGAATCCCAAAGTACCCCTTCCTCCTCCCATGCACAAGCAACAGAGAAAGCATCAATCCTCCCCTCCCCCCACTTGCTCCAGCAAAAGCATCAAACCTCACCATGCAAGCAATAGCAAACCCCTGAGAGCAGGATCTGGAGTCCATCTCAAACAGGCCTGCTCTCTCACTAGCAAGGGAGAGAGAGCGACGTCTCTCCTGCCACAGTGAGATGGGAGGCCATCAGCTCACTGTTTCGATGTTATAATTCGCAACGTCACTTACTTGAGTTCTCCGACTCGAGAATCAGCAGACTTTTTTTCACCATCAGCAGGACAGAACAGCCTTGGCCCAGAACACTGACTGTACTTTATTCCAAAGATTCTGCCTGGCCTGCCGAGTTCCTCCAGCATTTTGTGTGTGTTTGGATTTCCAGCACCTGCAGATTTTCTCTTGTTTGAGAGAGAGAGCTAGAGTGCAGAGGCCTCTGACAGCTGCACCTGCTGTCCTGATGTTTCAGTCTCCAGTGACGCTTCAATCAACGACATCAGTGAGGTATCAGGTCATCCACAGGGCTGCACCTCGAAGGCGCACGTCTTCCAGGCCGCTCCTGGAGATCCCAAAACACAGATTGCCCATGAAGAACATTGTTTGAGCACCACTGTAGATCATGGACTTCAAAAGAACCTCAGCTGCCTAGAAAAGGAAAAAAAGAGACACGCGAACAGGAAATTTAAACCGTTTCATGGATGAACTGGAAGAAGTCGCCCAGGTCTGCAAAAACTTCTGACGCCATTAAATCTCTGGATTCTACATAACATTGCAACTCCTGTACACAACACAATGATTTCTGTAGTCCAATGTGATAAAAAAAGCCTTTTTACAACCCTGTCTACCTGTGATGTTATTTTCAAGGAATTATTGATCTGTATTCCCAGATCCCTCTGTTCTACCACATTCCTCAGTACCCTCCCACACACTATGTAACTCCTACCCTGATTTTTCATAGAACAGTACAGCACAGTACAGTCTGGTCTCTTCTGTCCATTACATTGTGCTGACTTCTAAAACTCCAGAAATGGACCCATCCAGTGTCCTCTTCACCATCAGATCTGATTAACTGAAGGTGCTTGGGGTCAAGTTCGGAAGGACAAAGGGATACAACAAGAATTGGCTGGAGTGGATTGGGAAGGTAAAACAGAGTTGGAACTTCGTGCCACTCCTTACCATGAACTGGAAAGAACTGGGTCATCAGGTGTGAGGTGCTCTCAGGATTGGTGTACTTGATGCAGGTGTGCTCATACCCCACTCCTCCAATTTAGGAATCACCTGACTGTCTTCAGTTTCACCTGGGGATTCAGATACAGAGGATCAGATGGGTCACAATACACATGTTCCTGGACAACGTGGGTGAAACCATACCCAATTTTGCCCTCACCCTGACGACCACCTTTCTGTGTAGGTGCATCAGATTATGTGCGGACCAATTACGTAGCCACTAAATACCACTACTTCTTGATGTTCTATCTGTCCCCAGTGTTGCGAAGGATGGGTCTGGCCTCATTGGTGTGCAACATCACAGTCAACTGGACATGGCTAAACAACATGTCCTTTGTGGAAAAGTTCTTCCAGATCAACAGTTTTGACCACAGGTTCATCAGGCTGTGGTCAGCACGGAACACCTTGCTGAGGCTGCAGGAGAAAGACTTGATGGACACAGTGGGATGGCTCTCTGAGCAGACCATCCAGACCATCTGGCAGATAGCCAGGACTCACCAATATGCACAAAGAATTTACCTGGCTCAAGGTGAGAGGGGCCATCACTGTCAGATTATTCCTGCATGCCAGACCATCATCTCCACGGTGCACTGCCCACTTGAAAACTGTGATGGGGACAAGATGGTTGCTCATCTCTTTGTGGTCTTGGGGTTTATGAAGAGGGTGTGGAGAAAGTTGCAAAGGTCTGTGTCATGGTTCACCCCGAGCAGCTGCGTGACAGAGGACTCTCTGACCTATGGTCTTTTCCTAGGGACACAATACAGAGACGGACATCAAGTGCTGCTGGCAGATCATCTAGTGAAAGACGCTCTTTGGTCTGCCCAAAGCCTGTTGGTCTGGCAGCACCTTGAGATTTCTGGAGGAATGCTGATGACTGGCACATTCCAGGCTGCAGGAGTACATGCTGAGAGATGCAATGTAGCTTGGTGCAGCCACGCAAGGACGCATTGGGGGAGACAACAGTACTGCCCTTCTATTATGGTAGTAGTATCCCACCTGAGGAGGCCACTTGAGTGGCAACATTGCTACCGGTTTTAAGGAATGTAACAGAACAGTACTTTTTTTGCATCCATGTGCCTAAGAGTATCTTAAATGTCCCTATTATAAAAGTCTCTACCACAACCCTTAGCAGCACATTTCAGACACTCAATACCTCTCCGTGTAAAGCGATTGCATTGTGAAAGAGAGTATCCTCGATATTTACCTATGAGTTAGTCCACAGTGGCACCTTCAAGGTCTGAAGACTATCCACCAAAGTCCAATGCTGCCCAATCTTCCTTCATGGCCAAAGAATGCCTCCTCTGATATAATGATACATCCCAAAGATGTATCAATGTCTTGGTAATTAGCCAGGAAATGAGATAGTTTGTTGATGGTCAGCACGGCCTCACTGAGCTGAAGATTCTGTTTCGACACTGTATTTCTCAGTGATTACAACACTCCATAAGCCTTCAGCAGATAGTCCCTAGCCATTAGGGGATAATTAAGGAGGCAACAACAGTTGAAAGAAAGGCATTGAGGTAATTCACCGAGGAAATATTTGTTGCTTTGCCTTTGATTTAAGAAACATGGGGTGTGGATTTTTAAATTCGTTAGGGTTGTTGTGTTCTGAATTCGTGACCAGGTCAAGGATCAGAGGGAATCCTTGAGCCTAAGCCAAGAGTTTCATTACATTGCACAGTACACTACTACAGTGGTTAAATTAATATTGGACCTGAATCACCAATAATCACCATATATCTGGTGTATGGGAGGATAGGGTCAATATTCCACTTCAATTTCATCAATAGGGCTGCTGCAATGTTATAATAATAATAATAATAATATTAATATTAATAATTACTTTATTGATCCTGTGGGAAACTATTTCATTACAGCAGCAATATTTAAAAGCACACTTACCAATAATAATAAATATAATAAAAAAAGTACAGAATAATAATATACATAATAATAATTTGCCAATGTGCAATAATAATGTACGAAATAATAAAACAGAGACTATTGTACTACAAGGGGTGATTGATAATTTTGTAGCCGAAGGTAGAAGGAGTCAATTTTAGAAAACCTAGCACATTTATTTTTCCTACATTTACACACTTAGTCCAGAGGTCGTGGAGTATACAGATCCCTTCTTTGTAGAAGTCGGCGTCTTGGACCTCCAGAAAGTGGGCCACAGCAGGGGTGATTTATAAGTTTGTGGCCTAAGGTAGAAGGAGATAAGTTATTAACTTCAAACTTTCTGCATAATCATTCAAAGAGTTGAACTGCACATGCATGTAACGAGAGCTGTATTATCATCTCCTTCTACCTTAGGCCATGAATTTATCAATCACCCCTGCTGTGGACCACCTGGAGGTCCAAGATGCGCAGGTTGACTCTGTGATTAAGAAGGCATATGGTGCATTGGCCTTCATCAACCCTGGGATTGAGTTTAAGAGCTGAGAGGTAATGTTACAGCTATATAGGACTCTGGTCAGACCTCACATGAGTACTGTGTTCAGTTCTGGTCACCTCAGTACAGGAAGGATGCGGAAATTATAGAAAGGGTGCTGAGGAGATATACAAGGCTGTTGCCTGAATTGGGGAGCATGCCTTATGAGAATAGGTTGAATGAACTTGGCCTTTTTTCCTTGGAACGGTGGAGGATGAGAGGTGACCTGCTAGAGGTGTATAAGATGATGAGAGGCATTGATCGTATGGATAGTTAGAGGCTTTTTCCCAGGGCTGAAATGGCTAACATGAGAGGGCATAGTTTTAAGGTGCTTGGAAGTAGGTACAGAGGAGATGTCAGGGATAAGTTTTTTACGCAGAGAGTGATGAGTGCGTGGAATGGGCTGCTGGCGATGGTGGTGGAGGTAGATACGATAGGGTCTTTTAAGAGACTCCTGGATAGGTACATGGCACTTAGAACAGTAGACGGCAATGGGTACCCTAGGTAATTTCTAAAGTAAGTACATATTTGGCACAGCATTGTGGGCCAAAGGGCCTGTATTGTGCTGTAGGTTTTCTGTGTTTCTATGTATTAAAAAGCTCTTGAGCTTCCAGACCATGGCTCAATTTACATTAGCAGATATAGTAGCCCAGGTCAGAGGCAAGCACAATACCTCATACAGTTGCAGAAAAATACATTACCTGTAATTTAGAAGTTCTTATCCTTGAATTTTACATTGGTTATATTGTAAAGCTGCTGTTCTGATTGCCTATTATGAGAAAAGGAATTATTTTTATAATTGCTTCACTCCCGCTATAATTCATTCCAGTCAGTATCTGGGTATTATTTAATACATTTTCTATCCTTTTCTCTTAACCATTACATACTTTGACAACCTTGATGCTGCATCATTCAATTTCTTATTTGTGCCTCTTTGTCTGAAATCTCAACTCCTCACTCTGCTTTATTTTCCTCTGTGTGGTTCTTTCCTTGTTGACCGTGCACTAACTCTAGGGATTGGATCCCTTGGAAGATGGGAAATGATTTAGTAAGTGGAAGGTATTGATGGTTCAGACACAAGGTGGGTTGTAAGATTGTCCAGATATACTTGTGTGTCAGGGAGAGGCACATTGCTCAGCATGGAGTTGGGCCAAAGTGCATGTTCCCAAGCTGCATAGCTCTGTTGTTCCATAAATAGGGTGCAGCATAACTCTGTTGTTCCATAAATGGGCTGTAGCTTGGAGCAACAAGGATACAGTGAGTGAAAGTGAAAAAAACTGCTGATTAACTCAGTGAACCCAACATCTGTGGTAGAGAAAATACTTGGATTTCTTTAACAGATTATAACAAGTAGCTTGGAAGAGCAAAATATGATAGAGAAAGTCAATACTGATTTATGAAAGAAAATAATCAAACTGAACAAGTCCCTTGGATCTTTGGAGAACATAACTGTAGAGGGTGTAAAGGTACAAGGTAGTCTATTACCTCCCTCTGTTGCTCCTCCCACTTCCCTTTCTTCCATGGCCTTCTGTCCTCTCCTATCAGATTCCCCCTTCTCCAGCCCTTTATCTCTTTTACAAAGCTCTTAACTTCACCCCTCCCCCCCCCTCCGGTTTCACCTATCAGATATTACCTTCTACTTCTTCCTCCCCTCTCCTGCTTTCTTACTCAGATTTCTCTTCTCTTGACTTCCAGTCCTGATGAAGGGTCTCGGTCTAAAACGTTGACAGTTCAGTTTTTTCCATAGATGCTGTTTGGCCTGCTGAGTTCCTCCAGCATTTTGTGTGTATGAAATGGACAAACGAGGTTTTTTTTTCCTCTGGAACAACAGAGGCTGAGTGGAGGTCTGATAGAAATTTATAAAATTATGAGAGTCATAGATAGAATTGACAACTGATGTCTTTACCCAGCTCAAAATGTCTAAAACTAAAAGTCAGGCATTTAGGGTGAGAAATGGTAAACTGAAAGGAGATATATGTTTTTTTTTAAACACACAGAGTGGAGACTATCTGGAATAGCTTGCTAGAGACGGTAAAGTAGGCAGGTATAATACAGGCATTTAATAGATGTATGAATATGAAGAAAATAGTGGGATATGAACCTTTAGTGGATAGAAGGCACTAGCTTAGTTAGATTTCATTACAAAGTTTAATTAGTCCATGCAATATCAAGAGGCAAAGAGTTTGTTTCTGGGCAGTATTGTTTTGTGTTCCATACTGGCCTAGACGTTGAGTGGTGCACGCCTGAGCATGCTTATGGATGGTGTAGGCCGGTCAGGTACTATACAATTCAGTGGCGTATCAGGTCCAAATATTTTCACTCAGTACTGGTCTTTCAGTCATTTTCCATTTGAGGAATGGACATTAGAACTTAGATTTCAGCTCCAGATCAATGGGTTAAAGAGGTAGGGTCAGGAAGGAGAGAGGCATATGCAAGGAATCTTGGTCATCACAATGAACTTCAACTGGAAGCTGATTGAGGTGGTGCAAGATTGGGGCCTTGGTCAGCTACTGGGGTCATTAGATCAGGTTAAGGGTCAGCTTTCAGGAAGTGGTAGGGGTGTGATGACTAGACAAGTGTCACTTGTGGGAACAGTTCTGGGCAAGGTTCTTATGGGAACTGAGAGAAGGTTAGGACAAAAGGAATGGTTATTGGAAGGAAATTAATAGGAGGTGGTGAGAAAGGAGGCATGTGTGTTCAAGAACAGGATTGGCTATTAGGAACTGATTGGGTTTTGTGGCAAACTTTGACTTTGGGGCAGTTGGGTGGAGTTTTGATTGGGAGGTTGGTAGAGGATTTTGCTTGATTGTTGTGGTTGCATGTTGATATGGGGATTGTGGAAGGGTTGAAAGGGAGATGTAGGGGTACCTGTACATGTTTTAACTGCCAGGTTTAATAGGAGAATCAGAACCAGAAGAGATTGTCAAGGACTGGTAAGAGAACAAGCACTGGGAGATTGTTGGGGAGATCGAGGCAGGGGTTGACTGACAGGATGAAATGTTAAGTATTCGACTGAGTGCTCAGGCTGCAACAGAGAGGCTGGTAATGAAATTAGAGTAAAGATTATCTGCTTGGAATTGTTTTGGTGATTCAATAAATCTTTACACCATATTACTGATGGGACAGGTGTCATGTAGAAATTTGGTGTTCCAGTGGTTGCTAAGGTGTAGATTGGTAGTTGGCTTTGGGTCATAAGGTGAAAGGTGACGAGAGGCAAGGATGAAAGGCAGGACAGTCCTTAGGGGATGTCTGACAGCAGTGTTAAGGTGGTTCACCAAAGCTCATAAACTGCAGATGGTAAAGACTTGACAGAGAGCCATTGAACACAAGAGAATGTACCTGAGGTATGTTCCGAGCATGGACCCCAGGGCCTGGAGCCAGCTTGGCCAGATTATTGAGGGTACTGATTAGGACCCCTCAACAAAGCCCCACCTGTTATATGCTTTCATTTAATACAAGATTAAATGTCGAAACTGAATTCTAGGGGGCATTCCAGAGAGTGGTGAATCTGTGGAATTCTCTGCCACAGGAAACAGTTGAGGCCAGTTCATTGGCTATATTCAAGAGGGAGTTAGATATGGCCCTTGTGGCTAAAGGGATCAGGGGATATGGAGGGAAGGCTGGTACAGGGTTCTGAGTTGGATGATCAGCCATGATCATACTGAATGGCGGTGCAGGCTCGAACAGCCGAATGGCCTACACCTGCTCCTATTTTCTATGTTTCTATGTTTCCACATCATCAGAAGTGAACCCCTTTATAAGGTTTCACAGTACATTAGAGCATGTGGAGAAAATCATGGAAATTGTGTAACTCAGAGCAACTCCATAATTTTTCATTACAAGACTAAATTTCTTGGTATTTATATGTAGATTTCAATAGACATGCAATATATAGTCACTCATAAATCTGCTATTTCCTAATAGATATGACGGATCTTGGACATTACATTAGTTCAAAGTTCCAGACCTCTGCTGCCGGCATTCTAACATATCACATCAGATCAGACATCAGTTTTTTAACCTACACTTTCGCTTTCAGTTTCTTGCTTCCACTACCCTCTCCCTATCTTTGGAATGCCCTGCAGAACCATGAAAGAGGAGTGCTCCTGCAATTCCAGATATGACATTTAAAGCCAATTGTTAAACTCTAGTATTTTTTACTACCTCTACCTGTAAAAATGACTTTCTAAAATTTAGTTTTGATAAGGTTTTTAACCATCTGTTTAATCTATCATTACGTTATTTGGTGTTATGCATTAGTTCTAAGAGCTGTTTCAAAATATCATGTTTTTTTAAAAACACAACATAAATAGGCAGTCAATGTTGATGATGCAATAGAGGATAGAGGACTAGTTGACAGACAGAAAACAGAGAATAGCAATAAATATTTCACCTTCGAGGTATCAGACTGTATCAATAATCAGTGCAGATACCTCCGCTGTTTACAGTGAATCAGAAGAGAAGACAGAGTAAATTTAATATTGACAAACTTGAAAAGATAGCAGGGTTGGCAGAGAATTATCAGCAGGATAAATACTTGGGTAATAAGTTGTCAGATGGAATTTTCTGTAGCATTATATAAAATATCCTTTTCAAGAGGAAAAATGTGAAAATTGGTATTTTTTTTAAACATAAAGGACAATGAGTACTGGTTTTCAGAAAAAAATAACTATGCCTGTATAGAGAAACCAAACAAGAAATCAAGAAGGAAAATGTTATGCTAATCCTAAGAGAAAGAATATAAGATGAAGGGAGCTTTGCTAGTTATACATGGCTTTGATGAGACCATGCCCGGGGCACTTATGTATTTTCAGTCTTCTTACTTTGGTAAGGAAGCACTTTCTTTAGAAAGAGTTCAATAAAGCTTAACTGGATTGATTACTGGGTTGGGTTTCTTGTCCTATGAGGAGATCATGTAGAATGGATCCATGTTCTCTGAAATTTAGAAAAATAGAATCGCCTAATTAAAACACACAAGATGGATGTTAAAATTATAGAAAAGTTAAAAAATATATCAATGCAATTATACTCTCCAATTCAGAGCTTGCAGGGTCTCAGTTGATGAGTACAAGAAAACGTTGAAAATACATGCATGAGCTGTATTTTGGGAGATCAAATGTAAAGGGACAGCTCAGAAAATGGCAGGACCCTCCACAATGTTGATGTACTGAGGGACCGAGGGGTTAATGTCCATAACTCCCCGAAAGTGGCTTCATAGGTAGATAGGGTGGTAAAGAAGACATGTGGGAAGTTTGACTTTATTAATTAAGGTATTGAGTTCAAGAGTTCGGAAGTTACATTGCAGTTTTAGAATACTCTGTTTCGACTGATTTTGGAGTGTTGCATTTAATTCTGATCAGATTATTGGAAGGATGTGGAGGCTTTGGAGAGGGTGCTGAAGTGACTTATCACATGCTGCCTGGATTAAAGAGCATATGCTATGAGGAGTAGTTGGAGGAACTTGGGCTGAGGGGAAACCTGATAGATGTCTATAAAAACTTGAGCGACATAGATAGAGCAGACAGTTGGTTTCTTTTATTCCCAGGGTTGAAATGTCTAATATGAGAGGGCATGTATTTAAGCTGAGAGAAGATAAGTTCAAAGGAGATGTGCAGGCAGTTTTCCTTTATGCAGAGATTGGTGGTGCCTGGAAAGTGCTGTCAAGTTGACAGGGCAGCCAGAAACCAGAGTGGCATTTAGGAGGTTCTTAGGCACACAAGCGTACTGAGATGTGTTCATTGTGTAGGCAGAAGGGATTAATTTAGTTAGGCATTTAATTATTAGTTTAATTGGTTTGGCACAACATTGTGGGCTGGAGGTGGCTGATTGGGACTTTTTAGTATCTCATTGCGTCAAACAGATGGAAACAAACCCATTTTATCCAGCATGTCTTTGCTAACAAAGGTGCCTATTGGATGTGGTACCATTTGGCTAAGTTTTGTCCATATCCCTCTAAACACTTCTTACTTGTGCTCCTGTCCAATAGTCTTTTCAACATTGTGAATGTACCCATCTCTACCACTTACCTTGACAGCTTGTTCTATATACCCACCACCCTCTGCATGGAAAGACTTACTGCTTGCGCCCCTTTTAAACCTTCTCCCTCTCAACTATGCCCTCTAGGTTTAGGCTTCCCTGGTCTGGGCAAAGGTATGTGACAATTCACCTTATCTATACTCCTCATAATTTTATAAAACTCTATAAAGCTTCCTTCATTTCTCGGAAAAGAATCCTAGATTGTCCACTCCCTCCTTCTATCTCAAGCACTACAGTTCTGGCAACATCATTGTGATTTTTTTTTCCCACATCCTCTCTATCTAAATCACATCCTTCCTATATTGAAGTGAGCAGGTATACTGGTGTGAACCACTGTAAGTTTACAAGTGTGGAAAAATTTGGCCATTTGGATAGGGTTTCCAGGCCAGAGTTGTTTTCTTTGAAGAAGAGAAGGTTAAGTGGATGTTTAATAGCTGGTGAAAATATAGAAAAAATAATCAGCCATGATTGAATAGTGGAGCAGACTCATTGGGCTGAATGGCGTAATTCCATTTCTGAAGCTTGTATTATCATTGTCTTAAGGACAGCTGAGGAATATTTTCTGCCTAATGGATACTAGAGGTAGAACTCACTGCTGAAAAATGTTGTTGAAACAGAAACTTCATCACATTTAAAAAGTATACCGTAGAACACTTGAAGGGCTGTAGTCTACAAGGCTGCAGATCAAGAGCAGGCAAGTGAAAACATTCTGATTAATGATTTCGATGATTACATTCAATGATTTGAAATAATCCTAATGTTTTATAATAACCGAGTGGTTTTTGCTGCTCTTGACATTTTCCCTGCATCTGATGTAATGGGAAGATCATATCCACAATAGATCTGACTACAGTACTTTAAAATCACAGTGCAACTCTGGGTAGACATGATGAGCATGAGGCTGCAGCCGTGACAAAGCGAATCAGGCAAATGCCTTTCCCTCAATGCTGAGGAGGAAGATGCCAGGGTAGTTGTTACTGTTGCTGTGATTACTCTTGTTCATGTACAAGGTGACAACGTTGGCATCTTGCATGTCTTGTGGTATGTAGCCTTTCTCCCAGCAGAGAGAGAAGAGTTTGTGCGGATGGGGCAGCAATGCTGGTTTGCCAGTCTTCAAAACTTCTGGAGTGATACTGTCATTTCCAGGGACCTTCCCACAAGTGAGATAGTCAAGGGATCTGCTGATTTCCAGTATTGGCAGTGCATTTGGCCCCTCCATGACTGGTAGAACTGGGATAGCCTTGAAGCCTCGAGTGCAGTGCTTGTGACCACATTCTGGGCTGAATACAACTGCACATACTGCTCAACCCAACACTGGAGCTGCTTGCCTTGATCAGATATGACTTCTCTGGTCTTAGACTTCAGAGAGACAGTCTTGTTGACAGAAGACTTCTTGATGTCTTCCTACATGCCTTGTGCATCCCCTGTGTCTGCAACGTTTGGATACTGCTTTACAGGTTCAGTCAGTACTTGCTGGCGCAATGGCGAGCAGTTCTCTGGGCCTTGTTTCTTGCAGCCTTAAGAGCATCTTCAGTGCTGGGGTTGGGTTCTTTCTTGTAGGCAAGGAGGGCTCTTCTTTTGTCTTCAGCCATTTGTTCCATTTCTTTCCGGCTTTTTCTCATACCAATCTGCTTGTGTGCGTTCTCTCTTACTGAACACAGTGATGGCTGAGTTGCAGATGGAATCATGGAGACAGAACCACTTGCTCTTGATTGAGTTGTGGCCGTAGGTGGAAGCTGCTGGTGATCAATGAACTTCTGCATTCACTTGGCATTGAATGCACAGCAAACGGTGACGTGTGTCTGACCCTAGATGTTGATGAAGTTAACCAGGCCAGGTGATGTTGACAGACTGAGAGTGAGGATTCTGTAATGGATTTTCAACAGCTGCAGCAAGTGCAAAGACAACACCATACAGTTTTGCTTATTCTGAGACTTTCCTTGCCAGAAGAAGGTGTAGTTTGACTCTTTGATAGAGCTACCGTCTGCCAGATGAGACTCTTGAAATCAATCAGTGTCAATATTCACTCTGCTGAGTTCTCTGTCTTTGACAACAGCCATACATGTTTCATCAACCTGCTGAATATCATTCATGATCCTGGCATTCCAGCTTGCCAGATGAAGACCCTGAGACATAGAAATATAGACAACCTATGCCCACAGAGTTATGCCAAATATGTCCCTACCTTAGAAATTAAAAGGCTTACCCACAGCCCTCTATTTTACTAAGCTCCATGTACCTATCTAAAAGTCTCTTAAAAGACCCTATTGTATCCGTTACTGGCAGCCCATTCCACGCACTCACCACTCTCTGAGTAAAAAACTTACCCCTGACATCTCCTCTGTACCTACTCCCCAGCACCTTAAACCTGTGTCCTCTTGTGGCAACCGTTTCAGCCCTGGGAAAAAGCCCCTGACTATCCACATGATCAATGCCTCTCATCTTCTTATACACCTCTATCAGGTCACCTCTTATCCTCCATCGCTCCAAGGAGAAAAGGCCGAGTCCACTCAACCTATTTTCATAAGGCATGCTTCCCAATCCAGGCAATGTCCTTGTATATCTCCTCTGCACACTTTCTAAGGTTTCCACATCCTTCCTGTAGTGAGGCAACCAGAATTGAGCACAGTACTCCAAGTGGGGTCTGACCAGGGTCCTATATACCTGCAACATTACTCCTCGGCTCTTAAACTCAACTCTACAATTGACGAAGGCCAATGCACCGTATGCCTTCTTAACCACAGAGTCAACCTGCGTAGCAGCTTTGAGTATCCTATGGACTCGGACCCCAACATCCCTCTGATCCTCCACATTGCCAAGAGTCTTACCATTAATGCTATATTCTGCCATCATATTTGACCTACCAAAATGAACCACCTCACACTTATCTGGGTTGAACTCCATTTGCTACTTCTCAGCCCAGTTTTGCATCCTATCAATTGTCCAGCTGTAACCTCTTACATCCCTCCACACTATCCACAACATCCCCGCCCTTTGTGTCATCAGCAAATTTACTAACCACTTTGTAGGAAGTAATGTCCTGCAAACCCTGTGAGAGTTGACATGCATCCAATGTCGCCTTGAACCTCGCTCGGAATTGTTTCTCTGCTCGTGTAGTGACCCTCTGCAAGTCATACCTGGTTTTCTTGTGCAGACCTGGGTCACCAGGCTGAAATGCCACAGATCTATCCCTCAGCAGGTAATGAAGCTCCTGGTTTATTCACAGCTTTTGGTTTGGGAATGTACAGCAAGCTTTTGTAAGCACAGACACATCCACACAGGTTTTAATGAAATCAGTAACAGCTGTGGCATACTCATCCAGATTTGAAAATAAATCCCTGAATACAGTCCAGTCCACCGATTCAAAGCAGTCCTGAAAGTGCTCCTATGTTTTCCTTGTCCATACCTTCTTGGTCCTCACTACTGGTGCTGCAGTCTTCAGTCTTTGCCTAAACTCAGGGAGTGGAAGTAGAGCCAGGTGATCAGACTTTCCAAAGTGAGGGCATGAAATAGCATGGTAGGCATTCTTGATGGTGGTGTAACTGGTCAAGTGTGTTGTTTCTTCTGGTAGTACAAGTGATTTGCTGATAGTAATTATTTAGTGACTTTTTCAAGCTGGCCTGATAAAAATCCCCCAAAATGATGGTGAAGGCATCAGAGTGTGTTGTTTCATGCATGTCAATCCCATAGCTCACATCATCTTTTTAGTATATTCCACCTCAGGTATTGGCCTCAGATGAAATGTACCAAAATGATTGCTAAAATCTCTTATGACAGGTAAAGTGGATGGCCCTGAATTGCTAGATATTCCAGGTCAGGTGAACAGAATTAGGACATCACTGATAGAGTTGTGCACCAAGAGGAGTTGATCATGAGGCATGCACCTCCACCTCTGCTTTTGAGAGACTCAGCAGTGCTATTCTGATGGTGTAGAGTGAACCTGTTAATCCAAATTGCTGCAGAAGCTCGACAGAAGGGCAGAGCCACTCCAACTGGATGCCCATCTTCCTGCACCTGCAGCCAGTGTGGAAAGGACTTTCACTCCACAGTGGCACTCCTCAGCCACTTTAGGAAGTGCACCACCATGATGTGACTTTTACCAAGCGCTACCCACCCTCTTTTGAGACAGAAGGATACCAACACACTATAATAAAACCAAGATCAACTGTACATAAAAGATGGAACACTGTACTCTGAAACCTTTAGCTCACCTCTAATCAAAGATATACCCTGGGCAAATTTGAACAATTTGGCATTATAGATTCAAATTCACATCTGACTCTATTTTAAATACCTTAACTTTTCAAATTTTAAAGGAGTGTTTTGAAAAAAATTTCTGAACTTTTTATATCATCCAAAATAGTCATTTAAATCAATAGATCATGAGGTGAGAGCAGACATTAAATATCATGTTCCCTGGACCATATACATCCTTGAATATTTCATAACATCCCTATTACCTCTGGATTTTAAGCTCTTATCTTCCTTTTGTGATCTCTCAGTAACATTTTAAAGTGCATACAGGCAAATCTGATCAAGCCCACCTGGAAATCCATCGAACGTTCTGAATTCCCATTTATCCAGCCATTAATTGCATTTAAGAAAAAAAAATGAGACCGCACATACAGTAAATATGTCCAAAAAGTTTTGTAGGGAGCAATTGGCTTAAATCTTTGATTCACTAATTAAAATTACAATAGACGAGCATAAAACGTAAAACACACTTGGAATTATAACGGAGTGGATTTAACATCAGATTGTCTCGTGGTAAATATCAAAGGAAAGGTCATTCAATCCAAACCAGCAGTGTCAGCTAAATTTTCTACCAAGTATTTTTCTGTTTGATGTGTCCAGATACTGCTGTATGAGCAAAAGTCAAATGCTGGATCTTTTCTTTCAGTCTGAACATTTTACTTGTCAAGGGCATTCATTCTGGGCTGTGCTGTAAAAGAGAACTGTGATAACTCCTATATCAGATCTTTACAAAAGGTTAAAAAATAGTAAATAACACTTAAACAGTGAAAAACTGAGTCTACAATGTGCACAAAATTAAAAAAAATTCTGTAAACTGGAAGAGTGATGCAGTTTGTACTTGTCACCTTATTTAACCACTCTAGCAATGGTGTAATGTCAGCATCAGATTAACAATATAAAAAATAGTAAGCAGGAAAATGATATATATTTTTGTTGACATCACAAGTCAGTGAAGAAATCCTCAAATTCCATCTCAATATCTACAACTGCTCCCTCATGCCCTACACAGTACAAAACACACCTATAATTCACCCATTGAGAATGTCTATCAATCAGAACTCCTTCCTGACCTGCAAATACAGTCTACTTACTACACCATCCCAAACTTGCCCCAGCACCAAGAAACCTTTCACACACATGTCACACGTCCACACACTGATAGCTATTTAGCCATGGCAAATGCACCCTGCAGACATTCTCCTACATTTTCACAGTTGTTGCTCCTTTACAGCGCAACAGGTCATATGGGCAATGCTAACAACAGACAAACTAACAACAAGACCCTATTCATGCAGTTTGGAGGAGCGAGTGGAGCTAATTAGTACTGCAGTTGCCACAGCATCTGCAACTAGTAACAGGACTGTCTGTTCAGGATAATGGTGTCGTCTTCTCTGATTCCACCCCACCCAGTCTGCAGTCTTTCCAGATGAAGCAGTGCTGCAGATCTTACCTGCCACTACCCACTCACCAGAAATTTAATGCTTTGCTTTCCTTCTGCAGATGCACAGATCTACCCAATTGATGAGGCAGTATTCCCACCAACACAAAAACAGGCCCTGTACCGTGGGGGAGGTTTAAATGTCAGGTTAGTATATAGTGAGTAATGGAATGAAGGGGAAAGGTTTGTCAACTTTGTAAAAAATCAAATCTCACATAATCTCAGCTCTAGAGAACTCATTGACTCTTGGAGAGATAAAGCAAGGAAACTTCAACTTTCCATTTACACTAACCCTACATAAATACAAATTTTTATACTCCCACTTTCCCATCGAGCACCCTAAAGTTCTACCACTCTCCTACACACTTGCAGTAAGTTATATTGGCCAAAAAGCCTGCCAAGATGCACATCTTTGGGTTGTGAGAGAAAACAAGAGCACCCAAGATAAATGCATACAATAACAGAAAAACATGAAAACTGCACACAAAGTACAACATTCAATGTAAATTTACTATCAACGTATATATATGTTACCCTATACAACGCTGGAGAAGAGAAGCTGAGGCTTGCTGCTGAAGAAAAGCGCACTCGTTGGAAAAACAGCACCAAGATAACGCTGGAGGACAACGCTTTCAAGTGCAGTCGCTGCAGCCGAGACTGTCAATCCCGTGTGGGCCTCTACAGCCACAACAGACGCTGCTCTAACGCAGACTGAAGCAAGACCTTCCAGGCGCAAATCCATAGTCTAGTGAGACTAACGGATGCCACCAACCATACAACGCTGAGATTCATTTACTTATGAGGATATTCACTAAATCCATAATAGAATAATAACCATAATAAAATCAATGAAGACTACATCGACTTGAGAATTCAACCAGTATACAAAAGACAGCAAAACAGCAAATACAAAAGTAAATAAGATTAATAAGTAACTAAACAATAAATATCAGGAACATGAGATGAAGAGTCCATGAAAGTGAGGGAACATTTCAATGATGGGGCAAATGAAGTTGAGTGAAGTTATCCCCTTTAGTTTCAGAGCCTGGTAGTTGAGGGGTAATCACCGTTTCTGAACCTGGTAGTGTGAGTCCTGATGGTTCTGTACCTTCTTCTCGATGGCAGCGGCAAGAAAAGTGCATGACTAGGGTGGTGGGCGATGCTGATGATGGATGCTGCTTTCCTGAGACAACATGGTGTAGATGTATTTGGTGGTGGGGAGGACTTTACCCGTGGTGACAATATTCATAACACTAACATGCTCTGCAGATTATTTTGTGTTTACCCATGATGGACTGGGCCATATCCACAGCTTTTTGTAGGATTTTCCATACCAGTCTGTGATGCAGCCAGTCAATATACTCTCCATCACACATCTTTAGAAGTTTGTCAGTGTGTTAGATGTCATGCCGAATCTTCACAAACTCCTGAGGAAGTAAAGGCACTGCTGTGCTTTCTTCGTAATTGCACTCACATGCTGGTCTCAGGACAGGTCCTCCAAAATGATAACAATAAGGAATTTAAAGTTGCTGACCATCTCCACCTTTGATGAGGGCAGGCTCATGGACCTTTAGTTTCCTCCTCCTGAAGTCTTGTTGACATTGAATAAGGGGTTGTTGTTGTGGCACCCCTTTGTCAAATTTTCAAAGTCCCTCCTAAATACCGATTCATCACCTCCTTTTATCCGCCCTATGACAGTGGTGTTGTCAGCAAAGTTAAATATAGTATTAGAGCTGTGCTTAGATACACAGTCATAAATGTAAAATGAGGAGAGCAGGGGGCAAAGTACTCAGCCTTGTGGTGCACCTGTGCTGATGGAGATTGTGGAAGAGAAGTTGTTGTGTATCTGAATAGTCTGTAGTCTGCAAGTGAGGAAATACATTTGCACAAGGATCCATTAGAGCCAAGGTCTGGAAGCTTATTGATTAGTTTTGAGGGGAAGGTGGCATTGAATGCCAAGCTGTAGTTGATAACGAGCATCCCGATGTATGCATCTTTGCTGTCCAAATATTCCAGGGTTGAGTGAAGAGACAATGAGACGGAATCTGCTGAGCATCTGTTGATCCGATAGGCAAATTGGAGCAGATTCAAGTCATTTTTCAGCCAGGAGTTACTATGTTTCATTATTAGCCTCTCAAAACATCTCATCCATGTGGATGTAGGTGCTACTGTACACTAGTCATTGAGGCTGGTTACCACATTTTTTTTAGACACCGGTATAAGTGACGTCTGCTTGAAGCAGGAAGGTACCTCAGATTGCTGAAGCAAGAGGTTAAAGATCTCAGTGAGCACTCCAGTCAGTTGATCTGCACACATTTTATTATCTAGACAGGTACCCCATCTAAGCCAGATGCTTTTTGTGGGTTTTCCCTGCTGAAGGGTATTTGCTGTCAGCCTCAGGGACTGAAATCAGAGTTTGTGATGTTTTGACAGTCAAAGAAAGCAGAGAAGGCATAGAGCTAATTTGGAATCGAAGCCCTGTTGTCGCCTACTTCGCTTGATTTTACTTTATAAGAAATGATAGCATTCAAGCCCTGCCACAGCTGTCGAGTATCCTTCATTGAGGTAAGTTTAGTCTGGAATTGTCACTTTGCCTATGAGATGGCTTTCTGGAGATCATGCTTGGACCTCTTGTAACTTTCTTGGTCACCAGACCTGAATGACTCTGACCTGGTCCTCAGCAGAATGTGGATTTCATGGTTCATCCAGGGCTTCTGGATGGGAAACTCTGAATGATTTTGTGTTTTAATAATGTCCTTAACAACAATGGTATATGCCTTCAGATCCACAGATGAGTCCTCGAACATGGCCCAGTCCACTGACTTGAAGGTTCTTCTCTGCCTTCCACAACCTTCCCTTTACTGTCCTAATCTCCGGAGCTTTGCTCTTTAGTCTCTTCCTATACAGAATTAGGAGGACAGCCAAGTGGTCAGATTTACCGAAATATACTCTGAGTCTGGAATGGTGTACTGGGATCTTTGGTGCTGTAGGTTATAAGCTGATGGTAATTGGACAGGGTTTTCTTCAAACGAGCCTGGTTCAGGTCCCTGACTATGATTTGAAATGCGTTGGGATGAACAGTTTCTTATCTGGAGTTTGCATCATGCAGTATTTCAAGAGCTTGGTTAGTCAGCTCTGGAGGTCAGCAATGAACTCAGATCTCTGGTGCTGAGAGACAGCAGCTCGACTAGCTTTGTCACTGTCATTCTGCTGTCACTGGACTGAGTAAGACCTGATATCAATACCAAGTAGCATTGTCCCATCATACCTTGGTGGCTGATTGAAAACCTGAGAATAATGTCAAAGGTCACAAAGGATCCCAGCTGTAAACTTCCACACAGGTTTACACGTGACTGTGCAGATCCAGGTTTATATGTAACTATGTGGATCCAGGTTTACATGTGACTATGCGGATCCAGGTTTACACGTGACTCTGCGGATCCAGCGCAGAAACAACATTATCTCCATTTCATATTTTATGAAACTAACCACATTCCGCATCCAGTGTCTGGTATTTTAGCCTACATCACAGCACAGGTGAAAACACCCAGTGTATGAGCAATATAAATAGAAGCTCCCCTTCTGACACAGGTTCACGTTATTGCATAATCCTTGACTACCATCGTTCAACGGATGCTCAGGATGTTGTGTGACACCAGCACCATCACGCCAGCAGATTAATAGGATTAATGATATCCCATCCAAAAAGAGAAGGAGATGTAGCTTCTGTACTTTCTCAAGAATGTATTATCCATGATCCCACGAATTCTTCTCTGCCAGAGACTTTGATGTTGTTTGTCAACCAAGTAGGCAAACTGCTGTTGATCCTGCTGAAACTATAGGGTTCAAAGGTTCCCTTACTGTTGTGCAAAGCCATCCTTTATCAGAAGTGATCAGACTTCCAGACTGCCATACTGCAGGACATTAGGAGGCCTAGATACAAGCAATTGGACAGCTAAAGGCCTGCAGGAGGCAAAATCTAGTCAGAAACATAAGGGTGATTAGTTGCTCTGTGTGTATTTTTATTTATTTGATGCAAAAACAAGGCTTGGATAATGATGATTGAATCCATCAATTCTACTTAAGTAGCCATTGAAATTATTAAACAATGCACTTAGATCTAACGGGGCAGAACAGATCAGGCAGCATTGAGAAGAGAAATGGATATTCAGTATTTTGGGTCTGAATTGAAACTGCAGAGCAGAAAGCCAGTACAAAGAGGTGAAAGGGAGGGTGGAACAGGAGCTGGCAATTGATGGGTGGATCCACACGAGGAAAGTTGGTTGGCAAATGGAAGAGGGGAGATAGGAAAAGGGTAGCACTCTAGTGGAGTTTGTTTCCTCCAGTTTCCTCTCACACTCCATGAGGACGTATGGTTAGGGTTCATGAGATGAGAGCATGCTGTGTTGGCACTGGAAGTGTGTCCCCAACACAACGTGAACATCGACACATTTGACCGTATGCTTCGACGTGCATGTAACAAATAAAGCTATTCTAATCTAAGATCTAGGAATAACGACAGCCTGATAAGTGAGAGTTGATAATGACAAAGGACTGCTGAAGATGGTCCATAATGGGAGAAAAGATGGAGCATGGTGTAAAGGGAAGGAGATGGGGAGGACAAGGAGGAACAGAAATTGAAATAATTTCATAGCTGAGGGAGTAAATGAGGAGTATTTGCCTTAATTTATTTATTCATACATTAGGTGTACATGTTGTTGGATTTAATGAACCATCAAATATAATTTGATGAAGTTGTGGGAGCAGAGCTTCTCACCCTGCAGCAGTACTTGAGGTGAAAATATGAAAACCTGCTGGTTACGGAGTTCTGGGTTTTGATGGATGGGGGAATGGAGAGATAGATAGACAGGATCAACAGAAGCCAATCAATTTGCTGATGATGCTTCCATGTGATGGTTGTCCCTATCATTTAGGTGATGGAGATTACAAGTATACCTTATAGTTGGAGAATTGCAGCAGTGTATTTTTTAAGTGGTCTAATACCATGATATGAGACATTGTTTGTAGAAGAGAAAGTTTATTCAGGAAGATAAACAGGTTTCTAATCAGGTTAGTTGTTTTAGCCTGGAAGATATTAAACTGCTTGCCTAGATAGAGTCCAGTTTTATCCTGTAGATATGCATACAAATGTTCTTTGCTGTATCTACACTCATTGGGTAAAAGAACAATAGCTTCCTCCTCCTGCTCCATAAAACCTTAAGACTTGAAGCAGAGTTAGGCTATTCAGCCCATCGAGTCTACTCTACCATTCTATCATGGCTGATTTATTATCTCTATTCTCCTGCCTTCTCCCCGTAACCTTTGCTGCCTTTACTGATCAATAACCTATCAACCTCCGCTTTAATTATATCCATTGTCTTGGCCCTCACAGCCATGTGTGCAATGAATTCCACAGATTCACCAACTTATAGTGTGTCATAAATGCACCTTATTATTCATTAGTTTATTTGTGTAATATTACTTTGTATTGTGTGCTTGAGTTATATGAACTGTGTTGTGCACCTTGGACCAGAAGAATATTGTTTCATTTGGCGGTGTACCTGTGTAAGGATGAATGACAATAAACAGAACTTGAACTTTACCAGATTGTGACATGTATTGAATTTGTTTAGACCGTAAACACAGAGACTGTAGAGCTCAGAAAGAGGCTCTTTGGCTCACAATGTTGTGCCAATCCAATTAAATTTGTAATCAAATAGGCAACCTAGCTAATCCCCTCCATCTGCACAATGCCCATATCCTTCCATTTTCCTTACGTTCATGTACCTATCTAAACATCTCTTAAAAGTTTCTATCTGCCTCTACCACCACTCCTGGCAGCACTTTCTAGACACCCACCATTCTCTGTGTAAAAAACTTGTGCCTCATGTCCTTTGAAGTTATCCCCTCTAACCTTAAATGCATGCCCTTTGATATTAGACATTTTAACCTTGGGAAAAATATAGCACCCGTCTACGATATCTCTACCTTCTTCAAAATCTTTTGAACCTCTATCAGGTCTCCTCTCTCCTTCTGCTGCTCCAGAGAAAACAACCCAAGTTTGTCCAACCTCTCATTATAGCACGTGCCCTCTAATTCATAGAAACATAGAAAACCTATGGGCACAATACAGGTCCTTTGGCCCACGATGCTGAACCAAACATGTACTTACTTTAGAAATTACCCAGGGTTACCCATAGTCCTCTATTTTTCTAAGCTTCATGTACCTATCCAGGAGTCTCTTAAAAGACCCTACTGTATCCGCTTCCAGCTCTGTTGCCGGCAGCTCATTCCATGCACTCACCATTCCTCTGCGTAGAAAACTTGCCCCTGACATCTCCTCTGTACCTACTTCCAAGCACCTTAAAACTGTGCCCTCTCATGTTAGCCATTTCAGCCCTGGAAAAAGCTTCTGACTATCCACATGATCAATCCACATCATCATTTTATACCCCTCTTCTAGGTCTTTCTCAAAATTCAGACAACATCCTGATAAACCTCTTCTGCAGCCTCTCAAATCCTTCAACATTCTTCTTCTAATGGGGCAATCAGACTGCATGCAATACTCCAGATGTGGCCTGATTAGAGTTTCAAAAAACTGCAACACAACTTCCTGACTTTTGCGTTCAATAATTGTTTTTGATAATTTTAGCAACCATCTCTCAAGATGAACTATTTTGGAATAGAAACAGGATAAAAGATATAAGACAGAAAATACCAGTTAAAAGATCAGGCATCTGTGGAAAGCATACACACAAAATAAATTATGACAAATTTGGCTAAACCAAAATCAATCTTAAATCAAACATTCTGGGCAACACTCTGCTCTACAAGATTAATTGTCTTCCAGTGAAATGTCATTAACCTTCATTAATGGGCTGAAGCATCGATAGTTAGCTTTATGTATAGAGAAATGCTGTTTAAGTGCAGTGTGTTCCTAGTACATTCTGGACTTCAAGACCAGCAGACACATTGCAGTCTCTCTCAGTCCTTTGACCCACTGTGTAGTTTAGAGACAGGTCCATTACTGGTGGCCAGATACAGTTCATGTCCACTCCTTCAGCTTTTCACCAGGCTGCCTGGTGCAAACACCATTACCTCATTCCACTTCTGACCCTCATTAAAAGAGTAAGAAAGTGGGCAATTTTAATTTTAATTTAATACTATTAATTGATATGTTAACTAATTTAGATCAGTTATTTGTATTGTGAACTAAATTATTATTTCAATGAATTAATGAATTAAATTGCATTAAATAATTATCAGAGAACACTGAAACCAGTGTTTAAGAGGGGTCTTGGCTGGAAACGTCCCCTCCATAGATGTAGCCTGACTTGCTGAGTTCCTCTAGCATTTTGTCTGCATTGCTCATTACTTCCAGCATCTGCAGCATCTCTGGTATTTATCCATTCTGATTGGTGTGGGTTCTCCTCACTTCCCCTTCTTGAAATACACAGTTAATTCCCTGTTCTTCCTGAAGTTGAGTGTGAGGTTCAGTGACGTTATGCAGAGCACTCATATTTTTGGGAGTTGTGTGGTTCATAAAAGATTAATACAGGTAGTTTGCTTATCAGTTCTAGGCGGGCTGCATATGAATTTGTTTTTCTGTGGATGCTGTCTGACCTGCTTAGTAGTTAAGTCAAACTGAGTTTGTTAACATGTGCACAAGTATAGTGAGGTACAGGTACAATGAGAAACTTGCTTGCAGTAGATTTTCATACATATAGGTACAAAGAACACAGAATATAAATTATACACATTATACATAAAATTATGTGACTACTTGCTGTAGTTTCTGTTCATTGAGACCAAAGCTCTGCTGCTGATAATGTGAATTTTAAAAGTCCCAAGATGGTATCTGAGCAGAGAAGAGAATTTTGGTAATCTCACCAAAACAGAATGCATTCCACAAGAAGCTTCTGTAATATTGTGATTGTTTTACAGAGACTTGTTAAAGCTCTTAGAAAAATGATGGTCATTTTGCTTTCTGGGACACACACTTTGCTGTCTCATGAATCAAAAGTGAATCCAAGAATGGTATTAACATTTATAGGAGGATTTGCTTCATAGTGCTTTTTTTTTAAATTCATCTTTCAATTAAGACTAAGGAAGGTATTAGGATTAGAGAATAGGCATATACACATCAGAAAAGTGTCACTGTTATTTTCAGGCTAATGGTTTATATAATTATACTCTATAGACTGAGTTGTTCCTCAGAACACAGTAAGTAATACCTGCGTGTGATTGGAATTATTTGTAGTTAAAGGCCCAGGAAGTTATTTTCAAGCAGTCTGTATGAGAAAGTGAAAGGAAAAAGGAATAAAGGGCCCATACGATAAAGGAAGGGCAACACAGGGATTCTGTAATGTGATGGTTATGTTGCTGGAGTAAACAGCTGGCATTCTGGAGTAGTGATTGAAAAATGTGGGATTACATCCTACTGTGGGACCTGGGAAATTTAAATTAAGGTAATTAAGTAAATCAACAATAAAAAAAAACAAAGCTAGTTTCTATAATAGTGATCATGAATTTACTCTATTCTGTGTAAATAATCTGATTAAATGATGTGGAAAGATATCTGCCTACATACTCTGACTATTCCAATTGGGGGCAATTAGGGAGAGGCAATAAATGCAGGCAACAGGATGTCCATATGCCATGGAGTCATAGAGAGCTACAGCATGGAAACAGGGTATTTGGCCCACTGAGTCCATGCTGGCCATCAGCAACTTGTCTATACTAACTCTAGCATAACCTATTTCACTTTCCTGACTTAAATTTGAATTTCTCTCCTCATTTCAATTAATCTA
Organism: Mobula birostris; assembly: GCF_030028105.1. Classification (NCBI taxonomy): domain Eukaryota; kingdom Metazoa; phylum Chordata; class Chondrichthyes; order Myliobatiformes; family Myliobatidae; genus Mobula; species Mobula birostris. The sequence continues at coordinate 43,961,793 of NC_092374.1, read as the reverse complement.
CCGGCCTCCATGTCATTGAGATGTGGAGAAAAATGCAAAACTCGCACAGATATAGGGAAAAGATGGAAACTCCACACGGACAGCACCCAATATCAGGACTGATCCTAGAGCTGCTTGACTAGCTGGTTGGAGTATATTTAACAAGGTAGATTGTGGTAGAAGTACAGGAAACACAGGGAACAATTCTGTGACCCCTATGCAGCAACCATTTACAACAGCATGACAACTGCCCAGTGAGAGTGTCCCAGATGGGCATGTGGTAGGTTTGAACATCTACTTGCATTTCAAAATTGATGCAAGAATCGGCTGGTAGTGCCTGGCCTATCTTAACGTCATTCTCTAAAAGAATGTGTGTTTATTGACATTTAAATCAGGTTGCATTAGAAATAAAGCAGTCAAACGTGTAGACCAGTCTCCAGAAATTAATCAATAGGTACTTTGTTTTCATTTCTTTGAAGAAGGCTGATGTGCAGCAAGTTGCCGGCTTGATAGGCATCCCATCCACAGACATTCACTCACTCCACCATTGACACACAGTAGCAGCAGTTTGCACCATCAACAGGAAGCACTGCAGCAACTCATCAGGACTCCTTAGACAGCAGCTTCCAATTCCTTCACCTTACCTGATAAAGGACAAAGACAGCAAAAGCTTAGGAACATCGCCACCTGGAAAGTGCTCTCAAAGCCAGAGCAGAATCAGGTTTATTATCACTGACACATAAAGTAACATGAAATTTGTTGTTTTGTGGCAGCAGTGCACTGCAATGCATAAAACATACAATAGATTATAAGTAATAATCTATTACCACTCTCAGCCAACATTGCCACCATCATGTCATTCAAACTCTCCCGGTCTCACCATCTCACAAATATTTCCTCCTGTTCTTTCCTCCTCCTCCATGCTTCTTAAGCAAGCTAAAACTTGCTTCATTCCAAATCTTTCCCATTTCTAATCAATCTGAAATGTTAATCTTGTTTCTCTCTGACCTGCTGACTCTTTCCAGTGATTTATGTCTTCATTTTGCGTTCCCAGAGCCTGCTTTTCTTTTTGCTTTCATTAAATTTTAATCTTTGACAGTCTTCTTGAAGTTAAGAGCAATGATTGATAACCAGTTAAGTCATCAATGGGTAATGAATCATTGCTCCTCTTTGTGTGTGTGTGTGTGTGTGTGTGTGTGTGTGTGTGTGTATGTATATGTATAAGATTTAGCATCCACAATCTTCAATATAAAGATACCTGCTGCAGGGAAGTTTTCAGACAAGGAAGATTCTGTCAGGAAAGGCTATATTTTTGATTGAGGTAGTTTGAAGAGGTCAGTTACAAATTCTGTTCTCACACTGTGCCACACCTTGGAAAATTCAAGGCCCAATTTACAAAAGGTAAAAATGAAATCCTGAAGCATAGGAGCATTCTTGCCTTCAACTCATTCCTGAATTCCAACACCCAGAGCACATCAATTAGGCTGAGAACACAGAACAGAACCAAGGAATGATAGATTGTGTATTAGCTGAGAAGCTAACTGGAGGCTCTTGCTATTTGCTTAATTGAATTCAAAGGATCTCAAGGTGTTCTTGTGTTTTATACCTTCAATAATGAGCGCTAAAGCAGATAGTGTTGGGATTTTGTTTTCTTGTATTTGACAGACCACACTCTGTGCAAATTGGATACTGCTCCTTTCAGCAGTGACAAAACTTAGATGTTAATTAGTTTGCTTAAGTGCTCTAAATGAAAATAAGAAAATGGCTCAGATTCTTCATCGGATGTGGGGAAACATTGACTGTTACTCTTTCCACAGATGCTGCCTCATCTGAGTTTCTCAGGTATCTTTGGTTTTTAGTTTAGATTTACAACATCTTCTGTTTGTTTTGAAATTGGTTTTGGCTTGTATTTTTTTCTTTACAACACATTTCATTCTCTCTCATGTGAAACAGAGGTTAACTTAAATGGAAATTTCCCAAGTTTTATGAACATAATACACTTATCATAGAAGGATAAGGTGCGATGCTAAACGAAGTTAAATTATAATCATTTGTAGGATTGTTTTCAAGTTGGCAGGCTTTTACTAATTGGATGCCACATGGATCAATAATGGGCCTTCAGCTATTTATAATTCATATTATGACTGAAATAACAGGACAGAAAGTAGTGTATGAAGTTTTCCATTGATAAAAATCTAAGTGGGCTGCAGTGGAACAGCAAAGGTCCCAAAGGGATTGATAGGTTTAGTGAATGGACAGGAGGCAGCAGTGTGAGTTTACTCATTTTGGTAGGAAGAATAAAGTTTATTTTAAGAGCATGAAGCCATGATGGCGTACAAAAATGTTGTAATGTGAGCATTATTAAAAGTTTATACTAATTAGGATAATGGGGGAGGGGTTACTTCTGTTCTTTTTACTTCCGATGTGCTTTGTATATAGTGTTCCTGCCATGTCGTACGGGTTGTGAAAGCCTCTGTATATACATAGCGGTTTTGATGTTCGAGATAAAGTTGTTTCTTTGGGCATGAAGTTGTCGAGTGTGCCTTTTTCAAAGTAGAAGTTACCACAAAAGACATCTAGGAATAGTAGCTGGTACATGAAACACAGAAAGATTGCACACAGGTAGAGCAAGCAATTCTGAAGGCAAATGACAGTTGGTATTCATTGCAAGGATACTAGAAGACAGAGTTAGGAAGTCACATTGTGAATGTAGCAGGGTTTGGTGTGACCAAACCTGGATCACTGTGCCTTTGTTTTCCATAGATATGGAGGGATGTTCTTGTGACTCAGAATGAAGTCACACCATAAAATAAAGTTTACAGTTTACAGAGTAGTTCATAGTGAGTAACTCAGCTCGAGATTCTCTAAGGCCTTTCCATCAGCTACAGATCACAACTCAGGAGTGTGATAGAATATCCACTACTTGCCTGAATGAGCCCACCTCCAATAATTTCTAAAAAATTCAGCATTCCACAGGCAATGTGACCCACTCCCCTTCACTTGAATTTATTCGCCTTGTTAAACATCACTTCCCCTAAAAGTGAAGTATCATGTTTACTGTTTGCACCATTTATAAATAGTACCCTAGTATCCTATCAAGATTTCTAACACAGCTATTGTTTCAGCTTCCCCAAGGACAGAAGAGCAAAGGAAAATCACAACCAGAGTGCTTCCTTCCAATTCAGATCACACTGCCTTACCCTAAAGCCTTCCTCCATCATTTCCCGACCCAAAAAATGGAACTCTCTATCCAAAAACAACATGGGTGAATTAGAAATGCACAAACTAGATACTGGAAATTTTTGCATAAAAATAAGAATGTCAGGAAATGTTTAGCAGGTCACTGTAGCATTCATGGAGAGAAAAACACAAGAAGGGTTTTAGGTTAGCGACAGATCGGAATTATGAAAACACTTAACCACAAGACTTCAGTGGTTTCCAATGGCACAGCATTACCAGAACCTTGACGGCTGTTAGGGTGGACAAATAAGTGTTGTCTTTGTCCATGATGCACACATCCTATAAGTGTAAAATAGGATGATCGTTATTGTCCATGCAGAATAAAATCTCTAGAGTTATAAGAGTGGTAATGATCTCAATGAAATAAAAAGATTCAGAGAGGGATTTAGAGGATAAATATTACTCTTATGTGCTTGGAAACTCTCAGAAATTTCTCATAAACCTCATCATGTGAGATAATCATTAGAACTGGAATGAGGGGAAGTTTCTCCTTTTCTCAGGGTTGTGAATCTTGGAATGACTCTTCCTCCCATTGTTGAAGCTTATTCAGACATATTCAAGAATCTGGACAAATTAATTTAAACTCTTAAACCTCAAGTGATCAGGTGATCAAATGAGGTAAAAGTCCACCAATAACCCAATTGAAATTTCAGGAGGCAGCGTAGCCTGATTCTATTTCTTGTGTTCTAAGTCAGTAGATGCACTGTGAGGTATGGTTCCAGTCAAGACCTGATATGTGTGGAATTGCATCATTTCTGACAGCTGCTCAGATAAAATTACATGTGTGGGGAAATTGGGTGGTCATGGAACCAGGAAAATGTGAAGTCTTCTGAATCAATTGCTTGCCAACAGCCAATGGTCATGAATATACAATACTAGAAAGCTGCAAACAGCCATATCAACAAACTGAATTGGTTACACAGAGAAAGGATATATTTTATAGTAAAACTATACCAAATTATGCATTAACAATGGGCAAGTGTGGCAATTTCATAACTTTCTTTCAAGGCCAGTATCCAAGGTCACATCTATCCCAATAAAGAGGGATGCAAGATGCACCATTCTCAAATACTGTTTCAAAAAAAAGGAGGGTAGAAAGGTTCCTATTTATATACAATTTCTGTGAGAACATTATTTCAGATTTGTGAATTCTATCATATGGAAAGCTATTTTACAATAATATATTTACAATCGAACAGAAATTAGATTTAGCAACTTGGAAGCAATTCCTTCAATTTAACTAGGCTTACTCTCTGATGAGATCTTTTAAATTCACTGTTGCACATATTGATCTTCGCATTTTTGGATAGCATCCAAATCTCCAGCATCATCATTATTGATTTAAAATGGGTTACAGCATGAGATTCATCATCTGCATGCTCTTAAAATACACACCTGCATTATTTATAAAATATTACCAAACAGATGTAAAATGATGGGACTCCGAATATTTGATCACTTTCAGAACCTTAATTTAATGTCCATGCTTTGTAGTATTTTGTTACTTATAGTTACGGGTTTCCACTTTTTGTGATTGGTTATTCATTTACAAAATAGATTGCTTTTAATTCACTGAACAGGAAGCCAATTAGGGTGAAAACCCTTGCCTAAATTAACAAACGATTTTGTGAAGGTTATATCTTGAGTGGACAATAGACAACTGTAGTTACCTTCTACAACAAAGGCTGAATATGTATTCTTGTTTACTTAACTAAAACTATCACTTAAATAGGCATCAGCAATTATTTGGAAAAGTCAGTCACTTACCTGAAGAACTTGTTTAGCTAAAGTTACTTCAGTTCATTAGTGCTGATCATTTACAAGATTTGCTTGTATGTTTTCTCTTTATTGTAGTAATTACAAACAAAACCTCTCAGCTGGATGACCAAACTGACACCCAAGTCTAGCTTCAGAAGATTACTGCAGTGAATTTGAAGGTTTGTTGTGAACTTGGGAGACTACGTGGACTCGTATACAGATGAAGGAAGACTACTGGCATTCTCCTCCAATGACCTCTTTACTATAGATTGTTCTGCTGTGTATGATGAAAGGGCTGGAGATGGAAGAAGAATACCCGAGGCAAGACAAGGTTTCAAAATGCTGACTTTAACAAGCAAACAGGTTCCAATAAAAGGCAGACTATTTCCCACAGAGTAGTGGGAAAGAGTTCTCTGGTGTATACCAAATGTGCAACACTGCAATTTTCTTTCCCCTTCCAACCATTACACACACAGATTGTGTTTCATGATGACAAACCATTGGACAGACTGCACCTACAGTAGCGAAGACAAATCATTATACGGGCAACTTTATATGCTGTGGACAAAACAGTACACAGCCAAGTACAACATACTACAAACAAGCATACTGAACCAATCCAATTCTACAACATGCTACAGAAGTTTACGCAGCAGAGCATGTGATGCCATCTCTGAAGGCCCTTAATCCATTCCCTCCCCCCACTGGTGATTGACAGATCTGACAAATTACAAATGTGCTGTTGAAATTCTCCATTTCTGCAATCCTTAAGGTGACCTTGGAACCAAAATCTGTACTCAGAACAATCCTATTTTGCTTGTTTAGCAAACTTAGGGCAATTTCCGGCGTGACTGAAAGATCTTTTCTCTGTTGAAGGCCTTTATTGGTTTGTAATGGAGGAGAATCAATGCAGAAATGCATCTTTTTTTTACTAACTTTAATTTCTCTAATGGGTGTCATCCATGGTCCATTGGGACAAATTGCTATTGTACATGAGCATTTTTTTTCTGGTAACTTACTGAAAGCAGACATATTTTTCTGCTTCACTGGCTCACCTGGAAAAGCAAGACATCAAAATTCCACATGCATAGAAAAAGACACACACAATTGTGAATAAAAAATTCTAAAATATTTAGTTGGATACGTACATGTATGGAATGCTGCTAGTATTAAAATTGAAGGACATTTGTTCAGAATCTTACATATATTAAAATCATTAACATTCATGTTTACAGAATAACTAACTGTTAAAAATACAATAATAAGTCATCATTTGAGAAAATGAAATCAGTAACATTGGTAACGTCACAACATTACTTACTGCCGAAGAGTCTTGGCCCGAAATGCCAACTGTACTTTTTCCATAGATGTTGCCTGGCCTGCTGAGTTCCTCCAGCATTTTGTGTGTGTTGCTCAGATTTCCAGCATCTGCAGATTTTCTCTTGTCGGTAACATTAATTACAAGTTGACAGAAACCTGGGAACTTCCATTCATCTACTCTAATAATGAGACATCAATACCCAGAAACATGTGATTCCTGCCTTTTGAATTACATCTGATGTTGGTGTCCTGGTTGTGAGAAATGTCAAAAATGGTAACAGCCGTATCACCAAAAGATTTTGCAGCATGTCATAGCTGAGTATTGCTTTCCGGTCAGTGGTATGAAATTGAATATCCTTTCTCAGAACCAGAAACTTACAGATAGTCTTAAATGAAACAACGTAGTGGAGACACTCAGCAGGTCAGGCAGCATATGTGGATAGAGCAACAGATTTAAGATCTTTGGTCACATAAAAAAAGAAGGGATCTGCGAATAAAAGTACATGAATGGTATACGCCATCACAGCAGCATGTCATATGCGTGCACCTTGCTTTGAGTAAAAACTAATGTAGACACGTTATTCCCAGCTCCCATCTTTTTCTTGCAGTTAGTTTTATGTTTTGGAATTCTAGTACATAACTTAATATCTTTGTTCTACCGCACTCCTCAAAGCCATACTACTTACCAGGTAAGTCCTACACTGGTTCTACACGTGTGAGGTGCTATACCCTGAAAGTGTAGCATCTCACACGTATCTGCATTAAACAAGGGGCTTGGGAGTACTTGTGTAGGATTCCCTAAGAGTTCATTTGCAAAAAGCAATGTTAGCACTCATTTTGAAAGGACTAGAATATAAAAGCATGGACGTAATGTTGAGTCAGATAGAACATAGAACATAGAATAGTACAGCACATTACAGGCCCTTCGGCCCACAATGTTGTGCCGACCCTCAAACCCTGCCTCCCATATAACCCCCCCACCTTAAATTCCTCCATATACCTGTCTAGTAGTCTCTTAAACTTCATGAGTGTATCTGCCTCCACCACTGACTCAGGCAGTGCATTCCATGCACAAACCACTCTCTGAGTAAAAAACCTTCCTCTAATATCCCCCTTGAACTTCCCACCTCTTACCTTAAAGCCATGTTCTCTTGTATTGAGCAGTGGTGCCCTGAGGAAGAGGCAGTGGCTATCCACCCTATCTATTCCTCATATTATCTTGTACACCTTTATTATGTCTCCTCTCATCCTCCTTCTTCCAAAGTGCCATTGCAAGTGATTCACCATTTTAATGATGGACCCATGCAATTGGAACACTGCTAGGTTGGACTGTTAGTGGACCACTGAAAGGAGATCGTAGTGTTGGAAGATACGACATTTGGCCAGATCTGACAGTTAATGAGATTCAGTTTTGTGCTTGGATGAGTTTTGGTACCAATAATTCAAGACAGATTTCCTGAATGCAGTCATGAGGGACAAACTGGTTTATCAGGAGAAGATCACAATCCCGAATAGACTACTTATCAAAAGAGGACATTTGTGTAAATGTTGAGATTTCATGTCTCCTTGTCTTGCTAGCATGTAGTTTATTCTAATATAATAATAAGGGGTCTGAGATTAGGGCACATGGCCAAGTGGTTAAGGCATTAGATTAGTGACCTGAAGGTCATGAGTTTGAGCCCCAGCCGAGGCAGCGTGTTGTGTCCTTGAGCAAGGCACTTAATCACACATTGCTCTGCGATGACACTGGTGTCAAGCTGTATGGGTCCTAATGCCCTTCCCTTGGACAACATTGGTGGCATGGAGAGGAGAGACTTGCAGCATGGGCAACTGCTGGTCTTCCATACAGCCTTGCCCAGGCCTGCGCCCTAGAGAGTGAAGACTTTCTAAGCACAGATCCATGGTCTCGCAAGACTAACGGATGCCTTTAATGAGATATAGGAGTCAGAAGCAAGTAAATCTCATTGAGCAGCAGCTGCACTGGACCATCACTTGCATCTAGCCCTGCTCTTTTCAATCAGGCCTGATGGTTAAATCAAAGTCTGTGGTCACTTCTTGCCCTCAGGCCCGGGCTCCGCCATCTCGATTCAAACCCATACATGCCACACCGCAACTGTTCTGCACCTTCGAGAATTCAGTTTACACCTCAAAAATGCCAGGTCATACAGGCAGTTCAAAAGCTTAGCCATGAAAGGGAAGTTACAGGCTATTGATTGCAGTGATTACTAGAAAAAGTGCGATTAGTAAAGTAGTTTGTTTTGTTTGCTATGGAAAACATGTTGCTGTGCTTCACCAGCGCCATCTTAAACCAGAAGTTTACCCAATGACTTGGGTCCATAGCCACAAGAAATTCAAGATTCATGATTGTTTAATGTAATTTCGAGAACACATGCATAGAGAAGGAGGAAATCATTGTTACTCCTGATCCTATGCGACACAAATAAAAACTTAATTAAATAGAGAAGATAATTTATCAGATAATTTATTATTAGGACAATAATAAAAAAAACACAATTTAAAAATATTATATACCTCATATAGATTGATTGTATGTCCATTAAGTGATACTAGGCACAGGAATGAGGGAATGAGTGACGAGTGTCTGTACGTAAGGTGGCTCTGACAGGAAATGATAGTAGTGGTGGGGGTTGTGGAGTCTGGGTTAGTGATCAGCCTTTCTGCTTGGTGAAAGTAGCTGTGTTTGAATCTGGTGGTCTTGGCATGGTGCTGCGGAGATCCGTCTCTACCAAAGGAGGTGTAAAGTGTTCCTTCCCTTTGCAAGCCTGCAGGTCACCATTGGGAAAGGGGTAGCACCTGATTAGCTTTACGTGAAGCCATGGGAGCCATGGTGGATGAGAAGCTGGGGTATATCACAAATCCTGGTTTTGCGACCACTGACGCCAGGCAGACAATCTCGGAAGAGTATTTATTATGCCTGGGGTCACCGATCTTGTAAAGACACTGCCCAGAAGAAAACAATGGCAAACTGCTTCTGTAGGCATCCAGTTGCACAGTAGTGGATCTAAACAGAGGAATAGGAGTTTGTTACCCAAAGTCGATGGGACAATATTGTTGAATGTTAAAATGAAGTCTAGAAAAAGCATTCTGAGATAACTGTCCTTGCTTCTAGGTGTGCATGACAGATGTTATGACGTCTTTCACAGAGGAGTTCTGTTTGTAAGCATATTAGTGTGTGTGCAGTGTGGCAAGAACAGAGTTTTGAAATGTGCCATTACCAGCCGTCCAAAGCACTTCATGATGATTGGTGTCATTGCAACCTGGCAGTAATCCTTCAGTTCTGAAGGTATAGCGATCTATGGTATAGTGATAATGGTGTCTGATTTGAAGCAGCCTGAATGAGTGAAGTGTTGAAGATGTCCATGAAGATCATCAGTGACCTCGTGTGCACTTTCCTGTGTATCAAAGTACAACTGTATGGAGACGAATCTCAATGTTGTATAAAAAGTATATACTTTGATAATAATTGTACTTTGTACTCAAGCTAGGATGTTGTCTGGTCTGGCTGCGTTATAGAACATAGAACATAGAACAGTACAGCACAGTACAGGCCTTTCGGCCCACAATATTGTGCCGACCCTTAAACCCTGCCTCCCATATAACCCCCCACCTTAAATTCCTCCATATACCTCTAAAGATTCCCTTTCATATCAGCTGATATGGCTGCTCACCTGGGAGCTGGGGTAGATTTTGTGGTTGGCATTGTGTTGCATGCCTCGAAACATGCATAATGGTTTTTTATAGTGCATCAGGGAGGGAGGCATCACTGATACCTTCAACACTGTTTGTCCTTGTGTAGTCATAATGTCCCTGATGCCCAGCAACATGTGCTGTGGATCGTTATCGGATGGACATTCTTGAAATTTTTGTGCGTAGGCATCAAGAGGGCAAAAGCCACTCAAGATAAGTTATCTCCTGGCAATCCGGGGAGCTGTTCTGTCTCCAGACTTGAAGGCAGCATCCTAGGCTTTTACTAGGGACCACCCCTCTACATTCAGAAAAGGCTTCTGTCTGGTTAGTTAGGTGACCATTCTTGAGGTACAAGAACCATTTGCACACTTACAGATGTAGCTGATGATAGATGAGGCACATTCCTCAAGGTCTGTGCCTTCTGCGTTTGTGGCAGTCTCCTTGAACGTCTGCCAGTTAGTCTGTTCAAAGCAGTCCTAAAACATAGAGATTGCGTTATTAGGCTCTACAGATATAGTCTTCTTGACTGGTTTCTCCATTTTCAGCAGCAGTTGGTACGCTGGGATTAACATCATCGAGATGTGGTCAGAGAAGCCAACATACAGGTACAGAATGGTTTTTATATTCTAATACTGAAAAAAAAAACATCTGTGAGGTGTAATACAGTATTTTTGTGGGATACAAGGAAAGCAAAAATAAAAAATTCACCTCATTCAGTTGATTCTATTAGTGATACTCACTGTAGCCACTGAATGCTGTTGGTAGAGAGAATGAACATTGTAGTGGTGGTTGGAGTGCAAATGAAGTGGACTATACTCGGCTGAATGTTGTTGAAACTGCACTCATCATGGTAAGTGGATCGCTAATTATCTAATATTTATGGGCCTAATTTGATAATTTGAAGGAAGTAAATCTGCAGGCTATTTGTCAGATCATGAAGTTAGGAAGATCAATACTGGTGTATCCCTGTGGCACCAAAGGTTTATTTATATTGGAAAACATTGGTAAAAGTTTTATCCTGAATGTTAACGGTGCACAGCATCGAGTTGCTTACATACAAATAGCACTGTGATTGATTTTAACCACCTCCTCAAGTCAGAGGAGATTGCAGCCCTCAACTCAGAGATCAACCACCGCTTGAGCAGTGCTAGTGGAGCCTATACAGATTAAGCAAAAGAGTCTTTGAAGACCATGACCTACAGGTCCAAACAAAACTTCTGATTCATAAAGCAGTCATCCTTCCTACATTACTGTATGGAGCTGAGTCATGGACCACCTGCAGCAGACACTTGAAAGCCCTGGAACAATACCACCAAAGATCCTTATGAAAGATTTTGAGGATCATCTGGAAGAGGTCAACATGAACTGCATCTCCACCATAACTCCAATGGGTAGGTCATGTCATCCAGATGCCAAACTCATGTCTCCCCAAACAGATCCTTTACTCCCTGTTGAAGGGAGGTCAGTGAGCAAAGGAAACACTTCAAAGATACCATCAAAATCAGCCTGAAGAAATTCAACATAGCATCTAAAAATTGGGAAAACATGACACTCAGTAGATACGCCTGGAGTTACCTGTTCAAGAGTGAGCTGTGCTATAAAAGAATGATCTCTGCCGCGGCTCAGAGCGCAAGTGGCAGCTGTGGAAGGAGAGACTCAACAGCCAAACAGATACAGCTACCAGCCACAGCCGCCAATTATCCTTGCCCACACTGCGCCAGAATAGCATGTGGATCCCGGATCAGCCTTTACAAACACCTGAGGACCCATCAACAGACAGATAGATATATACATTATTGATCCCAAAGGAAATTACAGTGTCACAGTAGCACTGCAAGTGCACAGATATAAGTATTAGAAGAGAGGTAGAAGAATAAAATATAAGTTACCACAAACAGCCTAACGGGAGGGGGTCATCACTTCCCCAGCTATAGGTTGACTCATTATAGAGCCTAGTGACTGAGGGTAAGAATGATCTCATATAGTTCTCTCAGGAGAAGCACAGTTGCCATAGACAACCCCTTAGGAGAACAATACCCTCAACTCGAGTGATCACACTGCTATTAACATTAATTAGAGACTCAATCAGATTCAGTATCAGAATCAGGTTTAATATCATTGGCATATGTCGTGAATTTTACTTTGCAGCAGCAGTACAATGTAATACATGATAACAGAGGAAAAATAATAGAGTGAAAATAAATATTGGCATTGTCTATAATATTCATATCCTGTGAATGAGTTAAATAAAGAAAATATGGTGCACAATTACATTGTAACATGCCCTGTTGGCATTTCACTTTCCATTTACAGTTAATTCTCCTTTTATTTTTCATGGTAAAACTGATTTGCAGTAATCATAAAACTAATTTGCAGTAATCATGAAAAAAAATTCTTTCTTCTGCTGAAAAATTTATTTGTATTGAGGAAAAAAATATTAAAAATCACTCCATCATTTAGCTTAGCAAAAATCAAAACTTGCCATGAAAAATTGTGTCTAAAATGTGAAAAGCACATTTAATACTGTTCGCAGGGGAGAACAATTTAACAGGTTCAGCATAAAAGATTATAAACAGGATTACGAGTCAAAGGAATGTGAAATGCTTAACAACATTGTGGATCTGCGAGACCAGCATTCTTCCAAAGGTTTTATTTGAATCTGGACGTGTTCATTACTTATGCACTACATCAAAACCCCAGAAACATTCCATCTAGGCTGTCTTGGGAATTAGATATACAGCTTTGTCTGCAAAAAGATCTTACAATGTGATCTGGATTTGAGAAGGTAGCGATCATCATAAATCATCTCTGTAATGGTTTCTTTTGGTCACAACGTTTGGAGACAAAGTTTATGTTAACTGATCCCTGAAGATTTGAACCCAGGGCAGGAAGACGTATCAATTTGTTCAGGAGAGGAGAGTGCCCAATGTTATCCTTGGTTAACTTTGGCTACATCAGATCAATAACAATCTGGTGGATACTTTGATTTGGCGTGTAGCCATACTGTATGTTGGTGGAAAATTAAGTCTCTGGACTTTTGCTATAATAGTTTGTTCAGACTATTGGTTGGTTGGCAACTGTCTGTCTTGAAGGACAATGGGTGATCATCATTATCACAAACCTGGATGGAACATATGGAGATCCTGAGATGCCCAGTTGTCAAGATCCCTCTCTGGGCCTCACCAGTGTAATCCAAAGGAAAGCTTATGAACAATTAATTTGGCATCAACTTGTCTGCAGAAGCTACTGGAAGGATATTCAATAATGTCCAGCTACCTTAGGGACTCCAGTCCGGATTTGCTGTCTAGGCTTATTCCCGTAGCCTTCATTTCTCCCGAGGCTGCCCACAAGGCTACTTACTCATAGCTGGGGAACTGATTCAAGAGCACTCGGGTGTGTCCACACATTGGTGGGCATGTGTACTGCTCCCCATCTTCTGTGGTTCAGCCTGTCTAAAAGGAGCTCAGTTTCTGTGTGTTGCCAGCAAGGAGGCACTGCATGAGGCTTGTTGTTGGAAAGGCTATGTACTGGAAGGGAGAGACTTACACTCAACTCTCCTTTTCACAAGGTTGCTAGCCAGCAGTGGAACCTGAAAGTGAGAGCAACAAGCACTGCCCACTGCACTACCACACGAGATGCATCACAACAGCCATTTTGACTCCAATCAAACTATTACCAGTCACTATATTCCAGAAAATGTAGAGGACAGTTGCCATGGAATTATAATACTATGCAATAGTCCTATATTGCTAGGGCATCTAAGACTTCTGCATAGTACTGCGTTTGTCAACGTGGAGTGCAGAGCATGTTTGTAAATATGGTGGGAGCAAAGGAAGTTGGGAATGGTGAGGCAAAGTGCCACAGGAGGGGTATGGAGCAAGTGGCAGAGAAAGAGTGCCAGGGATGGGGGGCAGGGAGTGGGGCAGTCTGGGTGGCACGGGTGCAGACAAATCCAGCCCTCAGATACCAGGCAAGGTCATTTGATTGGAAACAGTTGGTTTATTGATTACAGAATGTCTCTCTGGTGCTTCCTCCTCCCTCCCCTTTCCCTTTCCCTTTTTGCAACCATGATTCCCCTCTCCCTAACATCTTCCCAACTCTTGGTCCATATAGAGACCCATATCAGGATCAGGTTTATCATCACTCTCATACGTCATGAAACTTGTTTTTTTTTGGCAGTAGCAGTACAGTGCAATACATAAAATCACTACAGTGCTGTGCAAAGTCTTAGGGACCCTAGCTATATATAATGTATGTGCCTAAGACATTTGCACAGTACTGTATATTGAGGCATCGGTTGCGGAAATTAAAAGTGGATGGGAAAAAGTAAGAACAAATGCTGCTTCATTAAATAGTAAATAGATTAAAATGATAAATTTTGTTATAAAAGTAACTCATCAGTTAACTGCTGAGAGATAAATATTTTATCTTTTAAAATATTCAACTGCAAGTCTCTGAGAATGGCTGAGAGGATCATAGGTGTCTCTGTACCATCCATCGGGACAGTTATCAGGAGCGCTGCGTACGCAGGGCCCTTAGTATTATTAAGGATCCCACCCATCCATCCAGCATCCTCTGACTTTCTACCATCAGGCAGGAGACTCTGATGCATAATAACAAGAATGGTCTTGATGAGAAACGGTTTCTTCCCCCCAGGCCATTAGGCTTTGGAACTCCAAGCTACATAGTTTTCAAATTGTCACTGGATAATCTGTTCCATACCTTACAATATTTAATATTAATGCACTTTAGTTTGTTATTTATGTGTGATTCATCTATAGATTTTATCCCTACCTTCATAAGTTATCATGTGCAATGTGTTTTACACCCTGTTTCGAAGAAACATTGACTCATTTCTATATACCTTATATAGTTATATACATGTATGTCGTTAAATGACAATGAACTTCATTCAACTTGACTCAAATCAACCTCAGCATGGTTCTTGCATCATATTGTTGACCTGCACTACATTTTCTCTGTAATACAACATGATATTCTGCATCCTGTTTTTGGTGTTCCATTTGTACGATCTCAGTGCATTTGTGTTTGGAATGTTCTGCCTGGATGACATGCAAAAGAAACCTTTTTATTCTATCTTGGTACATGTGACAATCATAAACCAATTGCCAATATCACACAAGCAATATCACATTTCACAAAATTACTATGCTTCACAGCCAAATTTCTAGAGTCTGTTAAGTAGCCCAAGGAATCCTGATGTAGGGTTTCAACCCAAAACATTAACAGTTCCTCCTCACCCAACAGTTACCGCTTGACCCACTGAGATTCTCCAGAAGATTGTATGAGAAGGGTTAAATCACATAATAGACTCCAGAAATTTGATTGTGAAGCATGATAATTTTGCCATATGTGATGTAATCGCAATGGAAATGTAACCATAAATATACAATATATGTCTAACTCTGTAATGAATTGAGGTACCAGAATTTGGCTGAGGTGTCCAGCAGTGTTTATTGTGTTCCTGAACATAATTTTCAATTAGTTGGCCCAGGTAAACAATGCCCATTGATGCAGTAACAGGCTTGGACTTATGAAATGTCAGTTTTACAATTACCTATGCAGGTTCCAGGGTATGGACTATGACACTAGGTACTGGCTTTCGGTTAAAGAAAGTGCATTAGTGCATTAGCTCTCCCTACTCCTGCACAACTGCTGCGCATATTCATTCACCACGCACCACCTCCAAACATTCATTGAACTCTCGCCCACAGCAACCACTCACCATCCTCTCCCTCTGTGCATTGACCTAGTCTTACGAAATGTAGAGGAAGCAAAACCCAAAAGCAGACTAGCAGCGACAATGAGGTGAATAATAACTTTAGTTTTAGATTTAGATTCAACCTTATTGTCATTGTGCCGAGTACAGATACAAAGCCAATGAAATGCATTTAGCATCTGACCAGAAATGCAAAGAATAGTGTTACTTACAAAATAACTGTGAATAAAAAAAGTGCTACAGCACACAAATATAAAAGTGCTGAGACAGTACAATACGGATGCCATACTGCTTAGTGCTGTGATGAGAGGTTCAGCGGTGTCACGGCCTCAGGGAAGAAGCTCTTCCTGTGCCTGCTGGTGCGGGAGCGGAGGCTCCTGTAGCGCCTACCGGATGGGAGGAGAGTAAAAAGTCCATGGTTAGGGTGAGATACATCCCTGATAATGCTTTTCCCCCTGCCCAGGCAGCGTTTGTGGTATATGTTCTCAATGGTGGGCAATTGGGTGCTGATAATCCGCTGGGCAGTTTTCATCACATGCTGGACTGCTTTGCGATCCGATACGGGACAATTGCCATGCCACACTGAGATGCAGTTGGTGAGTATGCTCTCAATGGTACAGTGGTAAAAGTCCGTCAGTATCCTGGGACAGAGGTGAGCTTTCTTGATGCTCCGCAGGAAATAAAGGCGCTGTTGTGTCTTTTTGATCAGGATGGAGGAGTTCAGGGATCAGGTGAGATCCTTGGAAATGTGGACACCAAGGAATTTGAAGCTTGATACACACTCTACTACAATTCCATTGATGTAGATGGGGACGTGAGTGTGACTCCTGGCATGCCTGAAGTCCATAATGATCTCCTTAGTCTTCTGGGTGTTAAGGGCCAGATTGTTGTCAGCACACCACGCAACCAGGTGCTGGACCTCGTCCCTGTAGGCCGTCCCATCATCCCCTCTGATCAGCCCAACCACTGTGGTGTCGTCTGCGAACTTGATTATGGAGTTAGAACTATGTACAGGAACGCAGTCGTGGGTGAAAAGGGAGTACAGAAGAGGGCTCAGCACACAGCCTTGAGGCATGCCGGTGTTCAGGGTGACAGTGAAGGAGGAGAGGTTGTCTAACTTAACTGATTGGGGTCTGTTAGTCAGAAAGTCCAAGGTCCAATTGCAGAGGGATATGCTGATACCAAGCTGTTAAAGTTTAATAATAGACCACAAAATAAAAAGATACAAGCAGCCAAAACCAGGAGAGAACAGAAACTAAGCATAACAGGTAACAAAGTGAACTTTAAACAGGGAGAATGAAAGCTAGAAGCAACTGCTTGAAGCTATCTGATTAAATGAGTGAACAAGGACTGAGGATGGGAACTGGGGTTGAGCGAGTGACAAGTGAATCCTATTAGCTGGGTGGAGCCTGGGAGGTGCCTGTATGTGAGGCTCGGAAGTGTCCGTGAGAGCAGGCCTGACAATCCTTAGGTGGAGCCTCCTTAAACCCTTTCTTTTCTAGGCCTACCTCCCATACCATCCTATTGAGACCCAGACCCCATGACTCTTTTTTAATGGCAATTTTCTAAAAGGGGGGGGGGGCGCGGATGAGCAAAGCCTGCAAGGCATAAGCTACATAGTACACTTTAGAGAGTGCCTTGACATGAGTTTTCTCAATCGCTGGAGCATACTTCTCCAGATGCAAATTAACTTCTAGACCTATAGCTTAGAATAAAACTGATTTTATTAGGACTGCCATTCAAGCTCAAGGAGAAAATTAACTGGTACTTTTTGTAGTTTATTTCTGGCAAAAATTATTTGAAATTATGTAATGTGATTGCAATCTTTTAATTTTTTTGCAATTCAAGGTTAACATTCATCATTTATTTCTCGATAATTTTTAAAAAATTAAACTTGAAATCTAAATCAATTTGATCAATTGCTGATGTAGTATTTGTTGGAATCTTGATTTTACTTTAGTTTGGATGATCTCGCCACCTGCTTAATTTGAAGGTTTTCGCGTTAAACAAGAATTTTTATCTTAAAGTGTTTTACTTTGACTGTGTCGCTGTAAATAGTGGCAGGTAATGTTCAATGAGAAACATTCCCTTTGAATTCATGGGTTCAATAGTTCCCTAACAAATGTGAGATCAAAATCTTCCCAACTGCTACTCCAGTGCTCTGCCATTTGAATGTGTCCTTCAGATTTAAAAAAAAGAGTAACGTCATTGCCTAGCTGAAAGAGACTGCAGATGCTGGAGTCCGAAACAACAAACAATCTATCCCAGGAACTCAGTGGGTTGAGAGCATCCGTGGAATGAAAGGAATTGTTGAGTTTTTGGGTCAGGGAGGGAGATGGACAGTTGACATTCCAGTGATCGGGTGGAAGATCAGAACTGAAATGTTGACTGTCTGTTCCCTGAACTGTTGAGTTCCTCCAGAATCTCATGTGCTGCTTTAAACTGAGTATCCATCTTACCTTAGTGAGATTTCAAAGAACCTTTAATAAGGGAATTATCTCTAGCTGTCTCACTAATATTTGAACCCTGGTCAGGTTTACTAAAAATGATCTATTCATAATCACGTTCCTATTTATGGAGATGTATTAACAGTTTTGTTTTCTGTGTGCAACCTCTTTTTTTTTTTCTGTAGCCTAACTCTCAATTATTGATTTGATGAAATTTCTGAACTGTTCCCATTTCCTGCAGTGGCAATTGTTTCTGACTGAGGTCTCGGGGTTATTGAACTACTCATGGAACATAATAGGAAATTGACTTTATAGTTTTTTTTTCAATCTGTTGTTAGTGGTAATGTTGTCTTTAAAAACACCAGTTTAGCAGCAGAAACTCGATTTGGTGTGAAGCTTATACTAATAAAATGCAGCCTTCCCATTTAACACCAATACTCAGTCATCTCGTAAAACTGTCAGATATGCAGTCACCCATAAAAGAACAGAAGTATGATTGTGCAAGCAACTTCAATAAATTATATTGAGGGAAGCACAATCAAAAGTTTATTAAAGAAAAAAGCATGATACATCAAAGTTTTACTTTATTAGTCTTACACTAGAATGGCATTATAGGATGCCTCTTTGAATTCATTCATAATGATTATCCACGTCTGCAAAAGAATTTTGTACCAGTTAACTTAACATCCATTGTCAAGAGATTCCTACAACACACAATTAAAGATAGAATGACAGAAAACCTTGAACATTTTCAACTGCTCAGCACAATTACACGTTTGATGAATGCATCTGGATTTTTTGAGGGTATGACTAGTTCTTTATCCTCTGCCACTCAGCCAATTTAAATCGTTGGCACTGAAAAGTCTATTGTTGTTATTATATGTATGTCCAGAAGATGCCTAATAAGTTCAAGTGTAGAAGATTTTTAGCTGAGGTTAAAGCTCATTAAAATATTGACCTGCCAAAAAAATTAGCTAATTGCTAGAAAGTGAAAATCTAGGATAAAGGGTGAACAAACTAATTGGAAGAATGTGCCTGGTGGTTCTCATAATTATAACTGTTGATGTGGCAACTATTGCCTGATTTATTTTAATGATTTGGATCATGAAATGAAAAGTCAAGTATATTTGTGATGGTGTTAATAACATTAATAGAGGTGGTGTTGCAAACAGAGTAGAAGGAAACATTAAAATAAGAATTCATTTTTTTTTAAAAATCAATCAAACAACTGAAGCTAATGCATTGAAATGCAGGCAAATATGAAGCCATCCAATTAATTGGCAGTGTGGAGGATCAGAGAGATTTTGGGGTCCGTGTCCATTGGACACTCAAAGCTGCTGCGTAGGTTGACAGTGTTGTTAAGAAGGCATAGGGTGTGTTGGCCTTCATCAACTGTGGGATTGAGTTCAATAGCTGTGAGGTAAGTTACATCTCTACAAGACCTTGGTCAGAACCCACATGGAATACTGTGTTCACTTCTGGTCACCTCACTACAGGAAGGATGTAGATGCTACAGAGAACATGCAGAGATTTACAAGCATGTATTCTGGACTGGAGAGCGTGTCTTATGGGAATAGGTTGAGTGAACTTGGCTTTTTCTCCTTGGAGCAACGGAGGATGAAAGGTGACCTGATAGAGGTGTATAAGATGATGGGAGGCATTGATCACATGGATAGCCAAAGCCTTTTTTTGCCCCAGGGCCGAAATGGCAAACATGAGGGGGCATAGATTTAAGGTGCTTGGATGTAGGTAGAGGGGGGGGGATGTCAGGGGAAATTTTTTCACACAGAGAGTGGCGGTTGTGTGGAATGGGCTGCCGGTGACAATGGTGGAGGAAGATACAATAGGGTCTTTTAAGAGACTCTTGGTTAGAACATGGAGCTTAGAAAAACAGAGAGCAATGCGGTAGGGTAATTCTAGACAATTTCTAGTGTAGGTTACATGCTCGGCACGACATTGTGGGCCAAAGGGCCTGTAATGCATTGAGACTTCTATGTTCTATGAATGGCATTGTTGACTGGAGTGCTGCTCGACTGCAATAGAAGTGTTGCTATGAAAGTCCGGTGAAAAGCTTTAAAAAGGAGGAAGATTTTTCAACATGAGTGGTTGATTGGAGTACTATGCGGACACAGTAAATGCATTCCCACACAAGTCGGGCAAGGAGCTTTAAAAACCCAGTTTCCATAATTAAACAGGGGGACCATCTAGCGGTCATCATCAGAGCTGTCTGAGTCAGAGTGGTAACGTGTTGGCTCAACAGGGGTTCAGAGAGAACAGGCAGAAGGAAGGAAAGTTTTCATTTCTTATTTCTTGACAGTGCGCATGTGCTGGTTATGCATGCAGCCTGCTACAGCTGTTCCGACCAGTATTCTTACTTTTTAAACTTACGTTATTTTTTGTATTTTTTTCCATGGTAACACATCGAAGCTGCACCCTCTCTAACATGCTGGTAGAGAGAGCTTTATTTGCGTTTTTAACACTGGAAATAGTCACATTCCGACACGTCTCATTAGCGGGGCAGAAGCATGGCTGCATTGTGTATTCCAGGGACCAGATGATTGAGCTGATGCCAGCCGATTTAGCGAGCAGAGCGGCGGACACCCCTGCTGAAATCCGGAGGAAAACACACAGAGGATGCAGAGGGGGATCACAAAGTCGAGGAAAGAGGACCGGGTCGAGACAACAGAGACTTATGGAGAAGAGGAGTTCGGTGGGTAATAAAATGGACGAGTTCACGGTGCTAGCCAGGCGTCAGAGAACATTTCGGGAGTGCAGTGTTATGTGTTTCACTGGAACGGGGCTGCACGAGGACATACCGATCAAAACTTTTCCATGGACGGCTTCCAGACCGTTCAGGCTGACCAGAAGTGCACTGAGAGCTGTAAGCGTAAAGGAGTTGGGTGCTTACTGTTCTGGTTAACAACAGATGGTGCAATCTGGGTCATATTACAATCGAGGAACGTGTTTGTAGACCGGATATTGAACTTTTTACTGTTGGACTTCGGCCATATTCCACCGAGATACAACACTGGGCGGCACGGGAGGTCGTTCCTGCCTGTGGCCATCGAACTTGCAGCTCCTCCCGTGGAGGGTCAGACACCCTGGGCCAATAGACTGGTCCTGGACTTATTTTCCATCTGGCATAGTTTGTATTTTGTTGTTTGATTGTTTGTGGTTTTTGTATTGCTATATTTATGCTCTATTCTTGGTTGGTGTGACTGTAACAAAACCCCATTGCCCTTGGGATCAATAAAGTATATCTATCTATCTATCTATCTTTCTTATTTCCTTTTTCCTCATTTAACGTATGAAAGCATAGGGGATGTGTCTACAGAGCCAGTGTTCTGTTCTGGGTGTCAGATGTGGAATTTCTGGGAGACTACCAGCCTCCCACATCTGCACCAAGTGCATCAAGGTGCAGCTCCTTGGAGACCATGTTAAGGAAATGCAGCTGCAGCTCAATGACTTATGGGTTGTTAACAAAGTGAATCAGCAATAGACAGGAGCTACAGGCAGGTAGTCACACCAAGGCTACAGGAGACAGATAAATGGTTGAGTGACAGGAGAGGGAAGAGAGAATGTCAGATAGTGGAGAGCACCCCTGTGGCCATCCCTCTCAACAATGAGTACTCCATTTTGAGTACTGTTGATGGTGGAGTCTCTACCCGGGGGAAGCAACAGTGGCTGTGCCGCCGTGGTTCAGAAGATGATGAAACTGAAGAGGATGGCAGCAATAATAGGGGACTCTATATTTATTGGGACAGTTAGGTGATTCTGTGGATGTGAAAGGAAAGCATGGATGGTAGTTTGCTTCCTAGGTGCCAGGATCCAAAATGTTTTTGAATTCATCCACAATATCCTAAAAAGGGAGGGTAAGCAGCCAGAGGTCATGGTACATATTGGTACCAGTGACATGGGTAGAAAAAGTCAGGAAGACGTAAAACAGAACACAGGGAGTTAGAAAGGAAGCTGAGAAGCGGAACCTCAAGGGTAGTAAACTCAGGATTGTTGCCTGTGCCACATGACAGTAAGGATAGAAATAGAATGAGGTAGCAGATAATGCGTGGCTGAAGAATTGGAGCAGGGGACAGGGATTCAGCTTTCTGGATAATTAGGACCTCTCCTGGGGTAGGTGAGACTGTACAAAAGAGATGGGTTGCACGTGAATCAGAGGGGGACCAATATTCTTGCGGGCAGTTTACTAGAACTGTTGGGAGTGCAGGGGGTTGGGAACCAATATGATAGAGCTGAGGATGGATCAGCAGGTTTACAAGTAGACGATGGGTGTAACATGAATATAAGGGAGGACAAGCCAATGATTGGGTACCAATTCAGACACAGCAAAGAGTTAAATTGTACCACAGAGGCAAAATTCGAAAGGGCAAAGAATGCAGGACTGAAGGAGCTGTCTTTAAAAATGCATAGCTTTTAGAGTAAGGTGGATGAACTAGTGGTGCAATTAGAGATTGGTCAGTATGGCGTTGTGGGCATCACTGAGTCATGGCTGAAAGAAGGCCTTAGTTGGGAGTTTAACATCAAAGGATATACCTTGTATAGAAAGGACAGGCAGGAAGGCATAGGTGGTGGTGTGGCTCTGTTGGTAAGAGATGGAATTACATCCTTACAAAGGGGTGACATGGGGTCTGAGAATTTTGAATCTTTATGGGTGGAGTTAAGAAACTGCAAGGATGAAAAAAAACATTATGGGAATCATATATAGGCCTCCAAATAGTAGCCAAGGTATAGGTTGCGATTACAAAGGGAGTTGGAAAGGGCATGTAATAAGGATAGTTACACAATTGTAATGGAGGCTTCAATATGCAAGGGGATTTTAGAGAAGCTTGTGCTTGAGCCTACTCGGGGAAAGGTATCTCAGATTGGGTGTTGTACAATATCTCAGATCTTACAAGGAAGTTTAATGTCAAGGAACCTTTAGCAGGATCATAATATGACTGAATTCATACTGCAGTTTGAGAAGGACAAGCATAAGTCATGTGTATCAGTATTGCAATGGAATAAAGGAAATTACAGAGGCACGAGAGGAGATCATCCAGGTGGATTGGAGGGGGATACTGGTGGGGATGTCAGCAGAGCAGAGATAGCTGAAGTTTCTGGGAATAGTTCACAAGGTGCAGGACAGACATGTCCCACTGAAGAAGTTCTTCTCAAATGTCAGGTCTAGACAACCATGGCTGACAAGAGAAGTTAAGGACTGCATAAAAGCAAAGGAAAGGGCATATAAGATAGCAGAAGTGAGTGGGATGTTGGGTGATTGGGATGCTTTTAAAATCCAACAAAATGCAATTAAAAAGCTATAAGAAGGAAAAAGGTGAAATATGGGGGCAAACTAGCCAATAATATAAAGCAGATTACTAAACATTTTTTCAATTATATAAAGAGTAAAAAGGAGGTGAGAGTTGATATTGGATCACTGGATAACTATGCTGGTGAGGCAGTAATATGCAAACAAAGAAATGACAGGTGAACCTAATGGGTACTTTGCATCAGTCTTCACTGTGGAAGACATTCGCAGTGTGCCAGAGGACTGTGAGTGTCAGGGAACAGGAGCAAGTACCATTCCTATTGAAAAGGAAAAAGTTCTAGACAAACTCAAAGGTCTTAAGGTGGGTAAGTCACGTGGACCAGATGGACTACATCTCAGAGTCCTGAGAGAATTACTGAAGAGATAATGTTTGCATTAATCATGATCTTTCAAGAATCATTTGACTCTGGCTTGGTCCCAGAGGACTGGAAGATTGCAAATGTCACTCCACTCTTCAAGAAGAGAGAAAGGCAAAAGAAAGGATATTATAGGACAATTAGTCTAACCTTCGTGGTTGGGAAAGTGTTGGAGTCTATTATGGATGAGGTTTCAGGGTACTTGGACACTAATGATAAAGTAAGTCAAACTCAGCAAGGTTTCTGTCAAGGGAAATCTTGCCTGACAAATCTGCTAAAGTTCTTCAAAGAAATAACAAGCAGGGTGGACAAAGAAGAGGCAGTGGACATCATTTACTTGGATTTTCAGAAGGCATTTGTTAAGGTGCCACACACGAGGCTGCGTAATAAGATAAAATCCTATGGTGTTACAGGAAAAATACTGGCATGGATAGAGGAATGGCTGACAGGCAGGAGTCAGTGAGTGGAAATAAAGGGGACCTGTTCCAGTTGGCTGCCAGTGACGAATGCTGTTCCTTACGTGTCAATATTGGGACCACTGCTTTTCACATTGTTTGTCAGTGATTTGGATAATGCAATTGATGGCTTTATGGAAAAGTTTACGGATGAAACGAAGATGGATGGAGGGGTAGGCAGTGCTGAGGAAGCAATGTGATTGCAGCAGGACTTAGACAAGCTGGAAGAATGGACAAAAAAGTGACTGATGGAATACAGTGTTGGGAAATGTATGATAATGCATTTTAGTGAAAGGAACAATAGAGCAGACACAACCTCAAAATTGAAGGGTGACCTTTGAGAACAGAGGTAAGGAGGATTTCTTTCAGCCAGACAGTAGTGAATCTGTGGAATGTTCTGCCACAGACTGCGGTGGAGGCCAAGTCCGTGGGTATATTTAAGGCGGAAGTTGATAGTTTCCTGATTGATCAGGAAATCGAAGGTATGATGATAAGTCAGGTGTATGGGGTTGAGTCGGATCCGGGATC
The DNA here is from genome assembly GCF_030028105.1 of Mobula birostris. Lineage (NCBI taxonomy): Eukaryota > Metazoa > Chordata > Chondrichthyes > Myliobatiformes > Myliobatidae > Mobula > Mobula birostris. Next base: position 43,936,939 of record NC_092374.1, on the reverse strand, counting down.
AGCCGTGATGGATTGGCGGAGTAGATTCGATGGGCTGAATGGCCTAATTTTGCTCCTATATGTTATGGTCTTTATTCTGAGAAGAATATTTAGCCAATGATGACAAACTAAACACAGCAATTTCAAATAGACTTACATATACATACATGTAGATAATTTAAAAAATCACACAGTTAAACAATATAATCAAATGGTAGTAATTTGTTCGTCTATGTAGCTGGAGGATTGAAATACAAGGGGCAAAGATAATAAAACACACCACAAGGCCCAGGATTACAGTGAACAATTCTGGTCACCACACCTTTGGAGGATAACTTGATTTGGGTGAGTTGCTCAGAATTCTTTATATTTGCCCGAGCTAAGAGAAAGTTGTAATGAAAACTATCATCAGATTCTAGATATTATCCTATATGACTGATATCCAGCTGAGCTCTACTAAACCACTATTAAAGCACATCAGTCCATCTCATACATTGGAAGAACAGTAGGAGTTCACAATGGATGGCCATGTTGAGCACTTGCTCTGGAAGAGCCAGCATTGGCCCAGAGGATCTCACCATGATGGCTACAGTTTGGGTGGTATCTGCAGGGCTGATGTAAGGGCGTAGTCTGATCAGAGTGACTGGAGGAAAACTTAACATTCTGAGAGGGCAGCATTTTCATCCTTAGTGATGCCATTGGAAGTCCCCCAGGATCAGGTCAACTATGGGCAGGCTGCCTACCGAGAATGAGTTTGCACAACACCAAATAGAGCCGCTTATACACAAGAACAAATCCTGATGATTAGTTTGTTCCCAGCTGGCATCTCTCTGTTCCTGAGCATCAGCATCCTGCTCCTGATCGTCAGCTCATGGCTGAGGGGAAGTCTAACTCTTTGGGATGCTCTGAGGCTCCACACCAGCATAAGAACTTTGAATGGTCCTTGTCTATGCCTCCCTGAATAAAGAAACTTGCCCAGTCACCCATGGCAGGAGGGAGTCTTGCCCCTACTTGCCACAGAGGGGCACACCCATTCCACTGTGAAAGTGCTATGCTCCTGTTTCAGTACGAAGTCACCTGCTGGGGTGGGAATGGAGCTGCACTGTGGCTCAGAAGGTGGAGCTGCTGCCTCACTTTGCCAGTGATCCACGTTCAGTCCTGAATCCAGTGTTGCTACAGGGGATTTGCACATTTTCCCAGTCACTGCATTGCTTTCCCCCAGTTTTGTCTTGAATCCCAAACATGAGCTGGTTTTGAGGTTAGTTAATTAGTCAGTGTAAATTGCCCTTAAAGTGTAGGTAAGTGATAGAATCTGGGGATGGTTGATGGGAATGAGGGAAGTATATAATGGGATTAACCATAGGGATTGGTGTGAATGGGTGGTTGATGGTCAGCAGGGATTTGGTGAGCTGAAGGGCTTGTTTTTGTGCTGCAGGACTCCAGGTTGCTCTCTGACACTTCTATGCTTCTTGCATTTTTCATTTACCATTCAACTGACTGGAGAATATGCCGAGCACCCTCATTAGACTTTTAAAGTATTCTTCCTTACTTGCATCCTCATCTGGTTGATGGACATCTGCATAAGGCCTACTGTAGCTCATAGATGTCACATATCTCCCACAGTGAAATGAGACGCTCTTATCTTATCTCCTCACCTAGTGCTAAAAAGCAGGGACTTTGAGTCACAGTAACGCAGTCTATCCCACTCTTCCTTCTCCAATGTCTAGCTCTAGTGTCACATGTAGGTCTGTGAAGAGTTATGCAGAAAGATTGTATAAATAAAGAGATAAAATACAAGAAAGGATGTGCTGTGAGTAAGCCAGTATTTATGCAAATACATTTCAATGAGAAAGGAAATATGGAGAACATGCAAAAGACACTAGAAGAGCAAGTAACTTCTATTTTTTCTTAGTCTTAGTACCTCCTTGGGCTTTTCCTCCTGTAAGGACCATCAGGGAATGAAACCCCTTATAAAACCCCTGGGTGTCATGGTAGCATAGTGTTTAGAACAACATTTTGTAGTACCTGAGTTCAATTCCCACCACTGACTGTAAGGCGATTGTACATTCTCCCCATAGGCATAAGAGTTTCCTCTGGGTGCTCCATTTTTGTCCCACAGTCCAAAGGTATACCAGTCGGTAGGTTAATTGGTCTTTGTAAATTGTCTTGTGCTTAGGCTAGGGTTAAATTGGGGGATTACTGGGCAGTACGTCGCTAAGGACTGGGAGGGCCTATTCTCACTCTGGCTCAATAAATAAATAAATAAAATCTCTGGGCTCCTAAGATTTACCTGTTCCTAACTTTACCTTGGAGGGCAAAATGGAAACTATCAAAATTTTCTCTAAAAAACCTGAAAGATAACTGGTAAATTAAACTAACAAAACACTTGATTAAATAAAAGAATTTCAGAGGAAGACAGAGCATTTCTTTTTATATGTACTTATTCCCAGACTACAAATCTATTAGCAACAGTTCAACACATAACAGCTTATACAGTGTGGAGAGCAGTTGTATAAATCTTAAACATCCAATTTTATTTAAGCTACAAATGTAAGTGAAATAGTTTTGTATTTATGTGATTGTTACACTTGTATTCATATCGTGACCCAGTTAATCCGAAAGGAGACCAGTCCTGACACCATGCGCCAGACAAGAATGGCTGACTGTCTGGTGCGACATGCTAAAAAAAACTCTTATATTTCTGCAGCAGTCTGATTGCTACTGATTGTTACTTTGTGTTTATAAGAACATAAGTAATAGGAGTCGGAATAGGGCACTCAGCTTTCAGAACCTGGTCCAATGTTCATCAAGAACATAGCTAATATTGTATCTCAACATCATTTACCTCTTCAATCTCTATGTCCTTTGATTCCTTTAAAGCACAAACATTTTTTGATCTAAGTCTTGAATGAACTCCATTAGAAACAGCAACACACACAAAATGCAGGAGAAGCTCAGCAGGATAGGCAGCATCTATGGAAAAGAGTACAGTTGATGTTTTGGGCTGCGACCCTTCAGAGGACTGGGGAAAAGAAAGATGAGGAGTAGATTTAAAAGGTCAGGGGAAGGCAGGAAGTAACACAAGGTGATAGGTGTAACTGAGAGTGGAAGAAATGAAGTAAGAGCTGGGAAATTGATTGGTGAAAAAGATACAGGGCTGGAGAAGGGGGAATCTAATGGGAGAGGAGAGAAAGACAAGGAAGAAAGAAAGGGGGGAGGAGCACCAGAGGGAGGTGATAGGCAGGCAAGGAGATAAGGTGAGAGAGGGAAAACAGGAAACAGGATGCAGAATGGTGAAAAGAAAGTGGCGGCATTACCGGAAGTTCAAGAAATTAATATTCATGCCATCAGATTGGAGGCTACCCAGATGGAATATAAGGTGTTGTTCCTCTAGCCTGAGTGTAGCCTCATTGCAACAGTAGAGGAGGCCATGGATTGACATATTGGAATGGGAATGGGAAGTTGAATTAAAAGGGGTAGCCTCTGAAAGGTCCTGCTTCTTCTGGTGGATGGAGCTTAGGCATCAGAATCAGAATTATGATCAATGACATACGTTGTGAAGTTTGCTGATTAGTGGCAGCAGGACAGTACAGTGCTTAAAATTATAAGTTACATTCAGAAATATATATATATTTAAAAAAAAGTAAAATGAAGTGATTTCCATGAGTTCATGGACTGCTCAGAAATCTGATGGCAGAGGGGAAGAAGCTGTTCCTAAAATGCTGAGTATGTGTCTTTAGGTTCCTGTACTTCCTCCCTGATGGTAGTAATGAGAAGAGGGCATATTCTGGATGGTGAAGCTCCTTCATGATGAATGTCACATTCCTGAGGCATCACCTTTTGAAGATATCGTCAATGGTGGAAAGTAATAGAGTTAGCCTCTAAGTTTAAATACCTCTGCAGCTTTTTCCAATCCTGTGCCTTGGCTCTTCCATATCCGATGGTGAAGCCATCAGTTAGAATCTTCTCCACAGTACATCTGTAGAAGATTGCTAAAGTCTTGGATGATATACTAAACCTCAAATTCCTTATGAAGTATAGCTGCTGGTGTTACCTGGTGCCAGAGACAAAGTACACTGAATCAAACACCGTTTCAGAAGCAGAGGTGTTTCAGATCAAACAGTTTCTGCTGATTTAAAAGTCCAAGACTCAGAGATAAAATCTAAAAATCGGAGTCAGGTATTCTGTGAAGTTAGGAGCCAATGGGGTGGGTGGGTGATAGATATTTGAAATTATTTCCACCTTTTGCAGTTGTTCCTAAGCCAATTTGAGTTTTTTTAATAATCAAGTGTATTATCACTTATTTCTATGAACCAATGAAGTCACAACAATTTCAGTCACACCACAAAATGCAGACGTGAAAAACTGAAGACATTGGAATCTGGAACCACACCTAAAATGTTGGGGGAACTCAGCAGGTCAGATAGCATCAATGAAGGGAAATGGACAGATTTCTGGATCCAAAATGTACTTGTGTAAGAGAGGCTGAAATCATGCAAAATTAAAAGTAGAGAATGATGATCATAATTAGCTTACATCACCAACTTTTTACAGTTCGTGCAGAACTGCTTTTGAATTTCAGTTTATTTGTATAGCTTCAATAATCTTGCTGGTTGTGGTGAAGAGAACCCAAAGGGAATTGTGACAAACTTCAGTTTAATCATTACACTAAGATATCTACAAGCTACATCTCCTATGTATAATAAGTGTCAAGCATAATTATAAATCTGCTTGGGGACTGCTATTAGAATTTTATATTGAAATAGTGGTTGCAAATAACATGAACACTTACACGACCCGGCAGAAACATAAACATATGATTTACCTTCATCTGTATTTTGAACAAGCTGTTCTCCAGAGTTCAACAGTTAAATGACATTTTCAGTAGAGGCAGGTGCACTGATTTCTCCTCAATGGTCTTATTATGGTACACAACTAAAGTAGAGAAATAATTGCAATTCACTCTGAATACCCGTTGTGGATATAGGGAAATCATTCATCATGCATTCTGTTTATACTATAATAAGTAAGTAATCAGAACAACCAAAATTATACCTACCTGCATATTATCTACGTAAATAAATAGATCACATGTTGTGCATGGGTTGTGAATTATGATTTCCTCACAGCCCTGTTCAGCTGAATGCAGTCCCAATTTAAATCAGTTCTACCCATTTAAAAAAAAGATGAAAGTTGCAATGAATCAGTAAGAAAGTGAGAAACAAATATCAATAGTTTGCCCATCTGTCATGGAAGTCTGGAGGCAGGTGACAATTCTACTTCTATCGAGCATCTATGTTTGCTTGTATTATATATCACAGCTTCTGGTTCACTGCACTGCATTGAAAACAGATGACACATTGAAAAAGCAATTTAATAGAAATTGTAGCACTCATATCAATAAATGGTTTGTACAATGACCTCACCAGTGTCTAGAAATTCATTGAAATCAGCTGATGATAATCTCACTAATAATCATAGCTAATTCCACTCAAAGACAATTCTATTATCTTGTAATGAGCTTTTCAAACACAATTGTGACAATATTTTCATTTTACTTCAGCAGGTTGATTTTGTAAAGCAACTAAAATTGACTAAGATTTAGTTAACTATCTGAAATGGCTATTTTGCCATGTTGCACATAAAATGGTGTGTATAAGTTCCAACAATGCGGGCATGCATCCTATCGTCTTTCATCAGAGTGGAGGCACATTAAAATAATTACCTTTTGATACATTAATTGAGAAGTGGAACAGGCTACAATCCTACGTATTGTTGTAAATCCAACATGGATGATTAATGCAAATAGTTTTGGCTTAACCAATGATTATGTGGATAGTCAGAGGCTTTTTCCCAGGGCTGAAATGGCTAACATGAGAGGGCACAGTTTTAAGGTACTTTGAAGTAGGTACAGAGGAGATGTCAGGGGTAAAGTTTTTACGCAGAGAGTGGTGCGTGCGTGGAATGGGCTGCCAGTGATGGTGGCGGATACAACAGGGTCTTTTAAGAGGTTCCTGGATAGGTACATGGAGCTGAGAAAAATAGAGGGCTATGGGTAACCTTTGGTAATTTCTAAAGTAAGTGGATGTTCGGCACAGCATTGTGGGCCGAAAGGCCTGTATTTTGCTGTAGGTTTTCTATGTTTCTAATGTGTTGATCCTGTGATCGATCCTCAGAAATGTTGACAGCCAGTAATTTGTGGTAGCATAGCAGATAGCAAGACACCATTACAGCTCGGGGTGTCAGAGTTCAGAGTTGATTCCTGGCAACCTCTGTAAGGCATCTGTATATTACACCACCACCCCCCACCGCGTGTAATGCATGTTTTTATCCAGGTGCTCCAATTTCCACACACAGTCCAAAAACATACCAGTTAGTAGGTTAATTAGTTATTGTAAATCATCCTGTGATTAGGTTAGGGTAGCAGGGCATTGCAGTTTAAAGAAACAGAGTGGCCTCTTCTGTGTTCTATCTCTAAAAACAATTTAAAAATACTGTCCTTTTCCACTGCTGACCTTTTAATGAGGATTGGTGTGTGTCCCCGACCTCTTTTCCTGAAGTTTACAATCAGTTCCTCATCTTGCTGTCGCTGAGGGCGAGGTTGCTATTACAACCCAACTCAACCAGACAAAGTATCTCATTTCTGTATGCCTCATTGTTGCCATTGCAAACAATAGTGGTGACATCTGCAAATTTATAAATGTCATTTGATCTGTGCTTGGCTGCGCAGTTGTAAGCATAGAGAGTAGAGCAGGGAATTAAGCACATATCCTTGAAGTGCATCTGTGTTGATCTGCAGTCAAGAGGAGATGCTATCACACCTCCACATTATCTGTGGTCTATTGATGTGGAAATCCGGGATCTGTTTGAAGAAGGAGTTACAAAGACCCAGGTTTAAATTCTTGGTGTCTGGTTTCAAAATCTTGAAGTATCATTTGAACTTAAAATGTAAACAGGTTTTGTTTCCTGAAGACTGGTTTTAATTTTAATTAGTGTCTGCTATTCATAAGTTTATAACCCCAATGTTCAAAGTTCAAAGTACATGCATATGGCAGATAAATGCGCGGCTGAGAATCCGGTGCAGGGAGCAGGGCTTCAAGTTCTTGGATAATTGGGATCTCTTCTAGGATATGACCTGTTCAAAAGTGACAGGTTGTACCTGAACCCGAGGCGGACCAATATTCTCGTGGGCACGTTTGTTAGAACTGTTGGGGAGGGTTTAAACTAATTTGGCAGGGGGTTGGGAACCGGAGTGAAGGGACTCAAGATAAGACAAATGATAAAAAAATAAAGATAGCGCGCAATCAGATTGTCAGGAAGGGCAGGGAGGTGATGGGACTTAGTTGCAGCCAACAGGCTGAGTATCAAATCGTGCAGAATCAGAAAGGATAGCAAATACAGTACTCAAGGTGTTGTATTTAAATGCGTGTGGTATAAAAAAGTAAGGTGAAAGATCTTGTTGCAAAATTACAGATTGCCAGGTATGATGTTGTGGCCGTCACTGAATCGTGGCTGACGGAGAGTTGAAGTTGGGAGCTGAATGTCGAAGGTAATCGGAGGGATAGGAAGGTAGGTGGATGGGGTGGTGTGCTCTACTGGTAAAGAATGGCAACAAATCAGTAAAAAGATGTGACATAGGATCAGAAGGTGTTGAATCCTTGTGGGTTGAGTTAAGAAACTGTAAGGATTGCAGTTATTTATATACAGGCCTCCTAACAGTAACTGGGAGGTGGATCACAGTTTACAACAGGAAATAGAAAAGGCGAGTCAAAAAGGCAATGTTATGGTAGTCATGGGAGATTTTAACATGCAGGTCGATTGGGAAAATCAGGTTGGTAATGGATCTCAAGAGAGTGAGTTCGTTGCATGCCTAAGAGATTGCTTTTTAGAGCAGTTTGCCATTGAGCCTATTTGGGGATCAGCTATACTGGATTGGGTGTTATGTAATGAATCGGAGGCGATTAGTGAGCTTAAGGTAAAAGAACCATAAGGAAGCAGTGATCACAATATGATTGTGTTCAACTTGAAATTTGATAGGGAGAAAATAAAGTCTGATGTAGCAGTATTTCAGTGGAGTAAGGAAAATTACAGTGGTATGAGAGGGGAGTTGGCCAAAGTAAATTGGAAGGAGCTGCTGGGAGGGATGTCAGCAGAGCAGCAATGGTGTGAGTTTCTGGGAAAAATGAAGAAGGTGCAGGACATGTGTACTCCAAAAATGAAGAAATACTCAAATGCTAAAATAGTACAACAGTGGCTGACAAGGGAAGTCAAATGCAAACACGAGGAATTCTGCAGACGCTGGAAATTCAAGCAACACACATCAAAGTTGCTGGTGAAGGCAGCAGGCCAGGCAGCATCTCTAGGAAGAGGTACAGTTGACGTTTCAGGCCGAAACCCTTCGTCAGGACTAACTGAAGGAAGAGCTAATAAGAGATTTGAAAGTGGGAGGAGGAGGGGGAGATCCAAAATGATAGGAGAAGACAGGAGGGGGAGGGATGGAGCCAAGAGCTGGACAGTTGATTGGCAAAGGGGATATGAGAGGATCATGGGACAGGAGGCCCAGGGCGAAGGAAAAGGAGGAGGGGGGGAAAAACCCAGAGGATGGGCAAGGGGTATAGTCAGAGGGACAGAGGGAGAAAAAGGAGAGAGAGAAAGAATGTGTGTATATAAATAAATAATGGATGGGGTACGAGGGGGAGGAGGGGAATTAGCCGAAGTTTGAGAAGTCAATGTTCATGCTATCAGGTTGGAGGCTACCCAGACGGAATATAAGGTGTTGTTCCTCCAACTTGAGTGTGGCTTCATCTTTATAGTAGAGGAGGCCGTGGATAGACATTTCAGAATGGGAATGGGAAGTGGAATTAAAATGTGTGGCCACTGGGAGATCCTGCTTTCTCTGGCGGACAGAACGTAGGTGTTCAGCAAAATGATCTCCCAGTCTGCGTCGGGTCTCGCCAATATATAGAAGGCCACATCGGGAGCACCGGACGCAGTATATCACCCCAGCCGACTCACAGGTGAAGTGTCGCCTCACCTGGAAGGACTGTCTGGGGCCCAGAATGGTGGTAAGGGAGGAAGTGTAAGGGCATGTGCAGAACTTAGTCATAGTCATAGTCATACTTTATTGATCCCGGGGGAAATTGGTTTTCGTTACAGTTGCACCATAAATAATTAAATAGTAATAAAACCATAAATAATTATATAGTAATATGTAAATTATGCCAGGATATAAGTCCAGGACCAGCCTATTGGCTCAGGCTGTCTGACCCTCCAAGGGAGGAGTTGTAAATTTTGATGGCCACAGGGAGGAATGACTTCCTATGACGCTCTGTGTTGCATCTCAGTGGAATGAGTCTCCGGCTGAATGTGCTCCTGTGCCCAACCAGTACATTATGTAGTAGATGGGAGACATTGTCCAAGATGGCATGCAACTTGGACAGCATCCTCTTTTCAGACACCACCATGAGAGAGTCCAGCTCCATCCCCACAACATCACTGGCCTTATGAATGAGTTTGTTGATTCTGTTGGTGTCTGCTACCCTCAGCCTGCTGCCCCAGCACACAACAGCAAACATGATCGCATTGGCCACCACAGGCTCGTAGAACATCCTCAGCATCGTCCAGCAGATGTTGAAGGACCTCAGTCTCCTCAGGAAATAGAGATAGAGATAGCTGTCTCCAGAGATAGAGACCGCTTATCTACTGATGTCTACTATAAACCTACTGACTCTCACAGCTATCTGGATTATTCCTCTTCTCACCCAGTCTCTTGCAAAAATGCCATCCCCTTCTCGCAATTCCTCCATCTCCGCCACATCTGCTCTCAGGATGAGTCTTTTCATTCCAGGACGAGGGAGATGTCCTCTTTTTTTAAAGAAAGGGACTTCCTTTCCTCCACCATCAACTCTGCTCTCAAACGCATCTCCTCCATTTCACGCACATCTGCTCTCACTCCATCCTCCCGTCACCCCACTAGGAATAGGGTTCCTCTGGTCCTCACCTACCACCCCACCAGCCTCCAGGTCCAACATATTATTCTCCGTAACTTTCGCCAACTCCAACGGGATCCAACCACTAAGCACATCTTTCCCTCCCCTGCCTCCCGCTTTCCGCAGGGATCATTCCCTATGCGACTCCCTTGTCCATTCATCACCTCCATCCCTCCCCAGTGATCTCCCTCCTGGCACTTATCCTTGTAAGCGAAACAAGTGCTACACATGCCCTTACACTTCCTCTCTTACCACCATTCAGGGCCCCAGACAGTCCTTCCAGGTGAGGCGACACTTCACCTGTGAGTCGGCTGGGGTGATATACTGTGTCCGGTGCTCCCGATGTGGCCTTCTATGTATTGGCGAGACCCGACGCAGTCTGGGAGATCGTTTTGCTGAACACCTACGCTCTGTCCGCCAGAGAAAGCAGTATCTCCCAGTGGCCACACATTTTAATTCCACATCCCATTCCCATTCTGAAATGTCTATCCACGGCCTCCTCTACTGTAAAGATGAAGCTACACTCAGGTTGGAGGAACAACACCTTATATTCCGTCTGGGTAGCCTCCAACCTGATGGCATGAACACTGACTTCTCAAACTTCCGCTAATGCCCCACCGCCCCCTCGTAACCCATCCGTTATTTATTTATATACACACATTCTTTCTCTCTCTCCTTTTTCTCCCTCTGTCCCTCTGACTATACCCCTTGCCCATCCTCTGGGTTTTCCCCCCCTCCCCCTTTTCCTTCTCCCTGGGCCTCCTGTCCCATGATCCTCTCATATCCCTTTTGCCTATCACCTGTCCAGCTCTTGGTTCCATCCCTCCCCCTCCTGTCTTCTCCTATCATTTTGGATCTCTCCCCCCTCCCACTTTCAAATCTCTTGCTAGCTCTTCCTTCAGTTAGTCCTGACGAAGGGTCTCGGCCTGAAACGTCGACTGCACCTCTTCCTAGAGATGCTGCCTGGCCTGCTGCGTTCACCAGCAACTTCGAAGTGAAGTCAAAGCTACTGTAAAATCAAAAGAAAGGGCATACAACAAAACAAAAATTAGTGGGAAGATAGAGGATTGGGAAGTTTCTAAAAACTGACAGTGAGCAACTTAAAATATAATTAGAAGGGAAAAGATGAAATACTTTATACCTTATACTCTATTATAGCCAGACAATTGCTACTAGAGTGTACAATCATCACGGCAATATTTGATTCTGCTCTTTGTGCTCCCTGGAGTATAAATCAATAGTGAATATTAAAAAGTTAAATTATAAATCATAAATAGAAAATAGAAAAGGGAAAGTAAGGTAGTGCAGAAAAACCGAGAGGCAGGTCCGGATATTTAGAGGGTATGGCTCAGATCCAGGTCAGGATCCGTTCAGTACTCTTATCACAGTTGGAAAGAAGCTGTTCCCAAATCTGGCCGTACGAGTCTTCAAGCTCTTGAGCCTTCTCCCGGAGGGAAGAGAGACGAAAAGAGTGTTGGCTGGATGGGTCATGTCCTTGATTATCCTGGCAGCACTGCTCCGACAGCATGCGGTGTAAAGTGAGTCCAAGGATGGAAGATTGGTTTGTGTGATGTGCTGGGCTGTGTTCACGATCTTCTGCAGCTTCTTCCGGTCTTGGACAGGACAACTTCCATACCAGGTCGTGATGCACCCCAGAAGAATGTTTTCTACAGTGCATCTATAAAAATTAGTCAGGGTTTTAGGGGACAGGCCAAATTTCCTTAGCTTCCTCAGGAAGTAAAGGCGCTGGTGGTCCTTCTAGGCAGTGGGCTCTGCTTGGTTGGACCAAGTCAGGTCATTTGTGATATTGACCCTGAGGAACTTAAAGCTTTTGACCTGTTCCACTTGCGCACCACCAATGTAAATAGGAAAGCAAGTAGCAAATAATATCAAAGTGGATAGTAAAAGTTTTTTCAAGTGTGTTAAAATTAAAAGAGAAATGCGAATGGATATAGGACCACTAGAAAATGGGGCAGGAGAAATAATAACGGGGGACAAGGAGATGACTGATGAACTAAATGAGTATTTTGCATCAGTCTTCACTGTGGAAGACACTAGCAGGATGCCTGATGTTGTAGTGTGTGAAGGATAAGAAGTGGGTGTAGTTACTGTTACAAGAGAGAAGGTGCTCAAAAAGCTGAAAAACCTAAAGGTACATAAGTCACTCGGACCAGAGGAGCTGCACCTTAGGGTTCTGAAAGAGGTAGCATTAGAGATTGTGGTGGCATTAGAAATGATCTTTCAAAAATCAGCGCACTCTGGCATGGCGTCAGAGGACAGGAAAATTGCAAATGTCACTCCACTTTTTAAGAAAGGAGGAAGGCAGCAGAAAGGAAATTATAGACCAGTTAGCCTGACCTCAGTGGTTGGGAAGATGCTGGAGCCAATTGTTAAGGATGAGGTGATGGAGTACTTGGTGACACAGGACAAGATAGTACAAAGTCAGTATGGTTTCCTTCAGGGAAATCCTGCCTGGCGAACCTGTTGGAATTCTTTGGAGAGATTACAAGTAGGATAGATAAAGAAGATACAGTGGATGTTGTATTTCAGAAGGCCTTTGACAAGGTGCCACACATGAGGCTGCTTACTAAGTTAAGAGCCCATGATGTTACAGAAAAGTTACTAACATGGTTAGAGCATTGACTGATTGGTAGAGGGCTGTGAGTGGGAATTAAAGGATCCTTTTCTGGTTGGTTGCCAGTGACTAGTGGTTTTCCGCAGGGGTCAGTGTTGGGACCACTTCTTTTTATGCTGTATATAAATGATTTAGATGATGGAATAGATGGCTTTGTTGCCAAGTTTGCAGACGATACAAAGGGGCAGGTAGTTTTGAGGAAATAGGTAGGATGCAGAAGGACTTAGACAGATTAGGAGAATGGGCAAGAAAGTGGTAAATGAAATACAATGTTGGAAAATGCATGGCCATGAACTTTGGTAGTAAAAATAAATGTGCAAACTACTTTCTAAACTGGGAGAACTGAGATGCAGAGGGACTTGGAAGTCCTTGTGCAGAACACCCAGAAGGTTAACTTGCAGGTTTAGTCAGTGGTGAGGAAGGCAAATGCTATGTTAGCATTCATTTCAAGAAGTCTAGAATACAAGACCAGGGATGTGATGCTGAGGCTTTATAAAGCACTTGTGAGGCCTCACCTTGGGAATTGTGAACAGTTTTGGGCCCCTCATCTTAGAAAAGATGTGCTGGCATTTCAGTGGGTCCAGGGGAGGTTCACAAGGATGACTCCAGGAATGAAAGGGTTATCATATGAGTTTAGGACAAGAGGGCACTGCCTCAGGATAGAGGGGCGCCCTTTCAAAACAGAGATGCAGAGAAATTACTTTAGCCAAAGGATGGTGAATTTGTGGAATTTGTTGCCACATGCAGCTGTGGAGGCTAGGTTGTTGGGTGTAACTAAGGCAGTGTTTGATAGGTTCTTGATTGGACATAGCATCAAAGGTAGCAGGGAGAAGGCTGGGAACTGGGGTTGAGGAGGTGATTTTTAAAAAAATCATCAGCCATGACTGAATGGAGGAGCAGACCTGATGAGCCAGATGGCCTATTTCTGTTCTTATGTCTTATAGTTTTATAGTCCTATATGTCACAAATACTATCCTGAGATTCATTTTCTTGTGGACCTTTACACTAGATACAGAGAATACAATGGAATCAATGAAAAAAGACAAACAAACAAACATGGTTAGAACAACCAACATGCGAAAATAGACAAACAGCGCAATACAAAAAAAGCAAATAATAATAATTATAAATAAATAATCAATAAATAATATTGGGAACATGAGTTGTAGAGTCCTTGAATGTGTGTCCATAGTTTGCAGGATCAGTTCAGAATTGAGCTGAGTGAAGTTATTCACAATGGTTCAGGAACCTGATGTTTGTGTGGTAATAACTGCTCCTGAACCTAGTGGTGTGGGACCTAAAGCTCCCGTACCTGCTCCGCGAAGGCAGCAGTGAGAAGAGGAAGAATGGCCTAGATGGTAGAATTCGACCTTTGATTCAGCCAACAATGGTGGTGTTGTCAGCAAACTTGAATATGGCATTGGAGTACTACATAGGCTCAGTCATAAGTATGAAGGGAGTAGAGCAGGGAGCTAAGCACATAGTCTCATGGTGCATCTGTGCTGATTGTGATTGTGAATGCGATGTTGCTGCCAGAATAATCCCTACCAACCATAATTAAATCTTG